>NC_044244.1:168834314-169143586 GCF_003957555.1 Calypte anna
CTAACACCCCACAAAGTTTAAAACTCTTCCATAAAAGGTGGCCCCAGATGGGTAATAAATTTCCCTGAATCTCTTCTCTGCAATTTATGCTAAAACTTGTTTTATATGAGTCTTGAAGACTGTCCAGTGATGTCTCATAAAGGCTGTCTTTGGAGTAATGACTTTTCAAAGTGCTTTCACCTTCATCTCCAGTGATAGGGCATCACAGACAGGTGGACTTTCTTGGGATGGCATTTTGCAGAAAGTAAAACTAAATCATATTGTTTCTAAAACAGGAGGATGGTATATGAAATATAACCTGTGTCTTGCAATACTTTGAAATTTGTTCATTACAAATACAGCAGAATAAATTTGAGAAACAAGGGTGGCCACCCCTCTGTCCCCCCTGGGAGACCAGTTCACCCCTGAGCCTTCTAGGAATCCACGTGGTAGCATCCTCTCCTAGTCCACTCCCTGGGTTACTGTTGCCTCCTCTTGATGGCTGCTCTTTATGGGGGAAAAAAGCATGGGCTTCTTGTGTCTCTTGTCAAAACCTGTCAGTCTGGGTTTAACTTTTTGTATTGGTGCAGTCTGCTGGGTTTTTGTGGCAAGCCTGCATCCCCACTGGGCACTCAAGACCCCAGAGCAAGAAAAGCATAAGACCTTTCAAAGGAAAAATTCCCATCTTTAGAGATGTGACTGATTTGAAGGTTTGGGGAATTTCTGCAAAGCTTCAGATCTGTCCTGCTGTGCTGGCAATCACTTCTTCCCAGCAGGATGATCTCCCTGCCTGCCTCCCCCTCCTCCTCCTCCCCAGCAGCTGATCAGGGTACATCAGGGAGCTGTGGGTGACACAGTGGCCTCACAGGCCCTTGAGGCAGGCACAGCTGACAGGAAGGATCAGCCACACACTAAACTACGGGAGCAAGATCTCACCAGCAGCCAGGGACAGAATCTGTGATCCTGTGATCTATGGTCATACCTATCAGAGAAAAGTAACTAAGTAAAATATTGTCAGTATATAACTTATTCTTACCCTCCCAAAAAAATGTCTAAAGAGTGTACAGCTAACATTTTGTGACAAACTTCCTCCTCAAGATATTGATGAGCTGGCAATACATTTCAGTATAGTTTTATAATGCCAGGTAAAATCATTTTTGGACAGTTAACACACACTTTTTGTTACTCAGACAATCCAGTGATGCACCTCTGGATATGAAAAGGGAACTGATTGAGCCAAACCCTGAAAACTTTGAACACATGCTGAGTTTGGAAAACGATTCAAACAGAAGAATATTTAACTTACTTTGGGATAACTGCTGGGGGATACAAGGAATAATTTTCCTTTTGGTATGCATTGGTGGAACTATATTAAAGATCAGCTCAGCCACCCATTGTTAAAAGGGTCAGCATCCAAGACTGACACTGATTTGTTTATGTCACCACTTAAAGAACGTGGCAAAGGCCACACATGACATCACTTTGCACATCACCATGTGGCAAAGGCTCTATGGGCTGGGTCCAGTTCATCTTGCAGAGGCCAACCTGACCATGTTAAATGCAGGAGGCAGGGGAACATTTACACTGAGGCCACAGAAAACTAATGATTCTTCCCACTGCTTGGGGTTTGTTTGAGGTTTTTTTTTCTGTTCAGATGCTTTGTACCTCACCTCTCAGGGCAATGAAGGTTTTGCCTTACCTAAAGGGATGGCTGTGCTGTGTGGGAGCAGCCAAACCATCTCCCACTGCAGAATCCTGGTGCAATCCGTGCCCCTCTCTGTCTGATGCCCCCAGAGCAACAGGAGATGGAAAGTCAAAGCAGTCAGTTCCCATCTGGGGACAAAAGGCACAGTGGAAAAAACAGCAGCTTCAGCAAAAAGAAATGGTGAACACAAAGCCTGTAGCCTGGGGGAAGCTGTCTAGAAACCATCAAGGGTTTGCTGCAGTTTCCAAGGTAACTTCCATCTTCTTCAACCCAGGTGAGGCTCACTCAGCCTTTACCAGCACACAGGCAGAATACAAATAGTGGGGCTGAGGTGGAAAACAAAGTGCACATGAAATACCACATCTAACCCCAGCTGCTCTGCTGGTGGCTACTTGACTTCCACATCTGCCCACAGAGGCAAAGTGCCAGGAATTAGGAATTCGGCCACCGTGGTTGAAGCTGCATGACTCCCTGGCTGCCAGAGACCAGCCAAGTAATTCAGAAGTCCTGTAGGTGGCTTTACAGCTGGATTCATGCCTTGAGAGCCCAGGGACCCTGTTAATGCACAGCTCCTTGGTGTCCACACCACACGGTGCAGCACGGTTTGGCTCTGACCTTCCCTGCATGCTCACCTGAGAGCATCCATCAGTTCCTGTGCCTGGCACTGGCACCAGATGAGCTCTGGAGAACCTTTCCAGGGTTCTTTTGGGGAAACGAGGCAGTCAAGACTTCTACAACTTCATCTCCATGGCAACCATGTGAGAGCTGGGCTGCTCTCACAGGAGAACAGGGGAGCTCTTCATGCATGAGGTTACACAAGTCAGCTGCTCTTCACCTCTGCAGGGCCTGCTACCAAAGCCACTGGGTTTTAATTGCACCTCCAAGATCAGCACAAGAGAGGAAAATAAGAGCAGTGAGAGGATGCTCTCACAGTCATGTACTGAATGCTTTAATTCTTTGATGTACCCATTATTTCACACAAAAAGAAAGTGTTTCCAAGAGCAAAGAAACCAAGGCCATCACCAATGGCTTCGTGTGGTTCTTCCTATCACTGTTATGCTGTGCACAGGCAGGGAACCCACCCCAAAAGTTCCAGCTTCTCACAGACTTCACAGATGAAGGGCAGAGTGATGGCTCCTCTGCTGCCCCTGCCCCAGTATCCTCTCTCTGTCACCATCACACATCAACATCTTCCCAGGGGAGATGGAGGTGCCCCACTGAGTCTGAGCCACTGCAAGACCACCACTGCAGAGATGAGGGTTCTGGATGATGCTCTTGAGGGGGTTTCTGCACAGTCCTGATGCTCTGGAAGCAACCAGAGCATGGCCAGGAACCAGAAGGGAACCTGGCAATGACACCCACAAACATTGGCTGAAAAACTTGGCAGCAAGAGGCCTTCCTTTCTAGGTGTTTGTGGCTTTTCTGAAATATTCTGTCAGCTGGCATTACCTATCCAAGGCATGAGTCCTGATACACCCACAAAACTCTGTATTATTTTTCAAGTATTTCAGAACACAAACTCTGATAGCTCTGCTGATATTGAAGAATTCTTAGCCTTGTTTTTCTGAGAAGCTCTTGTTTGAAATACAGAATCCAGGAGTCCTGTTAGCATCAGGAAGATTTTATTTTTTACCAAATCCACCCCCATCTACAAGGCTTGGACCCTTTCAGATCACATATACTGAGGAAACACAGAACACTCCCTGCTCTGGCAGTGCTGCCCCCCCAGGCAAGGGGGATGGCTGAGATCTACCCACTTGGCAGGCAGGAGCTGTAGGAATGCCAGGCTGTGAATATCTGTGAGCAGGGAGCCTGCCCACCCCATGGGACCACTCTTATCCCTCTCTGTGGCTGGGCTGGCCTGTGGGACCCTCATGGACTGCAGAGTAATGCTCTTTGCCTTGTCCCTTGCTGGGATGACAAAAGGTCTCACCATAAGCTGAGGCAACCATTGAAGTTTCTGTCCCACCCCCATGTGCCAAATCCTGCTCATCAAGGTCCTGGAAGAGAAGGTGGAAGGAGCTACCTGGCTAATCACTGGTGGTGATCTTCACTAACACTGGGAAATAGACACAGTCCAACAGGCTGATACATCCTGGGACATGGACCTCAGGCTTTCTCCTTTGACACCTCCTGTATCCCTGCTCTGATAAGGGAAAAACACTGCTCAAGAGTGGACCTGGAACCTCTTGTATGGCTCTAGGCACACAGAAAAGGTACAAACCCCCACCAGCATCCAAATATCAATAAGGAGTGAGACAAGACATGGTGCAGACATCTGCAGTATCATCCTATTTTGACTGCTGCACACTCCTAAATTAGCAGCCAAGCTTTCTTCATTGCAAAGTAACAATAAAAACTCTCCATGGAGAGAAATTCTTGGTTTAGTAGCTAAGCTGAGACAGTGGGGATCTGCCAAATGCTGGGGAGTTTGAAATGCAATAGGCACAACTTTGCAAAAGAAAAAGAAAGCTTTTTTTCTCAGCCTGTCAAAAGATACCATCTTTAACTCTTTATAGGAGTTGGCTGGAGTGCTTGCAACAGGCAACATTTCTTACACTGCAGTCATTCCATTTCTGATCTCCCAGCCCTGATTCTGAAAGAAAACCAACAGAACTCTCCCTGGGTAAATCTCATCACTTTTATGAATACTTACACTTCAGAGAACATTACTACCCTCATCTTTTCACCATTCCCATTAATCTCTCAGTGCTCTACATTGTGCTGCTTTTATTGTACAAATTACCTGCCTCTCTTTTCTCCTTAGGAGATAACCAGCAGTATCCTCTTTATATTCCCTGGGTGTTGTCAAACACAGTACTAATTAAGCCCAGAATAACTGTTCCCCAGGTACAGTTAGGTATGAAATTCCCTGTGTTTTTCCTGAGGAGAGCGTGTGCCCCAAACCTTCTCTCTTTCTCCAGCTATTTTGCCTGGCTTCATAAAAGCCATTACACCTACCTAAAAATCTTTCCATTTAAACCTTTGGCTCTAGCATTACTGCCATCCCAAGAGGCTGCTTGCAGTGCAAAGAGGAGGACCATTGTACAATTAGGTGTGATGTGTAAAAAATGAAGATGTAACTCTATGCCATGCCTCACAGCAGATCTTAAACTCTGTTGCACAGGACATTTGAGCACTAGTTTAAAACCAGTGTTCATCTTTGACTAGCAATGTTGATGAACAGCTAAAAGCCCTGGAGCAGCTCATCATCTGCCTTGCCCTTTCAGCCCCTGCTTGGAAGAAAAGCTTCTTTGGCTCTTCAGGAGGCTTCTCTCTGGAAGAGAAGCATCATATAAACTGCCCTTTCACTGAGCCTCAGTTTCCCATCTATAGAATAATGAAATTGTGGTCTCCTTCAGTCCTAGAGAGTCAGGTTAAGACCTAGCTACTCCAGCCTGCTGTCTCCCCCATTGCTGCTTGTGTTTGCTCCTTTTGCACTGCTGTACTCTGGGGGTTTGTACAGCTTCTGACTCTCAAATTACTGTGTGAGTAGGGCAGTGTGTTCTACCAAAACTTCCTGGATCACCCATATACCTCCTTGTCCTGGTTTGGACCAGGATAAAGGTGATTTTCTGTCTTGTACTTTTGCTTCCAGCTAAGTCTCTTGTAAGTAGTTGCACTTGCTGAAATTAACAGCAAGTTTCTCAGACAGTGTCTGCTTCTAGGA
Organism: Calypte anna; assembly: GCF_003957555.1. Lineage (NCBI taxonomy): Eukaryota > Metazoa > Chordata > Aves > Apodiformes > Trochilidae > Calypte > Calypte anna. The sequence continues at coordinate 168,839,669 of NC_044244.1, forward strand.
CTGATAGCACTCGATGTTTATAGTTACTGCTAGAGACTGGGATGCAGAGCCAAGGACACTGCTCAGCTCTGAGGAAAACATTTTCCCTCCAGAAGGAAGAAAGAGGTCCCACCTGCAGCCCTCCTTTGGGGAGGAATGGACAAGATAGATGCCAGAATTGACCAAACAGAGTATTCCATCCCATACCTATCGTACTCAGTATAAATTTGAGGGATCACAAGAGTCAAACCCCTTCCTGCCCTTCCTGCCTTCCCTGCTTCCCTTTCTTCATCCGTTCCCTGTTTGCTTCAGCATCCTGGAAGGATCCTGTCCGTTCCTCCGCCTGTGGTTCCGATCCTTGCCAGCCCATAGCTGTGTGTTCCTGCCTCCAGCTCCCGACTGCTGCTGACTCCAGGAGTCCAGCCTGGACATTCCCAGGGCTGCCCTGCAGCCTCAGTGGTGACGTGAGGGTTATGGTGGGAAAAGGGGGGAAGAGACGTGGTATCCATTTCCCTGTATATTTGTATATGTTTAGTAATTTTTCCTATTTATCATTACTGTTTCATTAAAGTTGTGTAGTTTAGTTTCCAACCCATAAGTCTCTCTCCCTTATTCTCTCTCCTTTCTCTATCAAGGAGGAGAGAGAGATTAATAGAGAGCATCTGTTACTCAGTTTAATTGCTTGGCCAGTGTTAAACCCTGACACACGTCCTCATCCACAATACTGTCTTACAAAAGACTGCATGACTGAACGGAGGGAGAGGGCCTGAACCTCTTCTTGAGGGCAGGTATCCTCACCAGGAGCTTCTCTAGGTGACTTACCCAGCACCTTGTAAGCCCTCAATGCTATGACAGCAGTCATCACAGAAGATCCCATGGCAAAGAAGCATTGCTTGTGGAAGGGACAGAGGGTGCAGGAGTCCTCACAAAAGGAGATCAGCCAACATTGCAGGAATGCCCTCATGGGAAGCACTGACCACATGGGGCTGTGCAGAAGAGCAAGGAGCTCTGGGACCAGCAAGTATCCAGCCTGCAGGGTGGCTTAATGAAGGAGCATCACCACAGTATGCACTTAGCTCATAATAAGGACCAAAAGAGGTGATAACCTGTGGCCAAGCATTTAATAAAGCATGGAGCTCGTCTGAGGCTTCTCTCATACTAGGAGTATTTTGAGCATCTCCTCTCTGAGGCTGCTTCTCTAGTAAATGGGTTTACACTGCTCGCTCTCTCTCAATGGATCTTTAGCAGGATCTCTTTCCTCAATTGGACCTCCAATTTCCATATATTTATGGCAGTATAGTATCTCTGAGATTTGATTGATAGTGGTGGACGGTTCCAAAAGCTGGGGAGAAGACAACTGTCAAGCAGAAATACACCTACAGAGACAGCATGACCACAAAGACCTCCTTCACGTAGGAAAACAGGCTCAATGCTATGTAATCATGGCATTCAAGGCTCTATTATAATATAGGAACTTAGAGATACAAAAATAATGCTGTGTGGGCAGCCTAAATTTTGACCTCCTTTAACGTACAGCTACTTGACTTTGCAATTTGAATGACTCCTCATAAAAAGCATTTTTATATGCAATGCAGTACCTTGTGTGAATGCCTGTTAACCCTGCTGCAGCTTCATGTTTATGTGGAGGAAGATGCCTTTTAATTTTGTGTTGATTTTCACCTTTCTTACATTCTTCCCACACACCCCCTCCCCCATGAAGAGCAGGTTCAGGAGCACATGCACAGAAATGCAGAGGATCAGTGATGCTAAAGCCATCCACATCTTTGTCCCCATGTCACTAAGGACAGGAGGCTGATGAGTTTGAGCCTTAAGCCTTGCACGGACAGGCTTACTGAACTTGAGAGCACCACTTGTGTGCAGGGGGATGACCCACTTGAGTAGAGGCTGTGGAATCTGCCCCTAGTTGTAGAGCCTCTTTCTTCATAGCAAATGTGAGCTGTTCAAACAACACTCAAGTTTCTGCTTTGGATCACTGTTTACAAATACAGGCTCACAACAGTGAAAAAAGGGGAATTTGCAACCAGCCAGCACTTACTTCTCTGGCACTTCCCAAAAGCAGATAAGAGAAAGCATGTTTCTGTAGAGGGTCAGAATGGACAATTACTGTAAATACATTAAAAAGGTGTTATTAGCTGCCAGAGATTTCATATTTCCTAAGGAGAAGGTGAATACCTGGAATTATTAGATTAGAAGAGCAATTATCAGTGGAGAGACTTAGATACTGAATCTTATCTTTGACAGGTTGTCAATGATTTTTTTAGACTAGGGAATTATCACAACGTTTTCAAAGTACCAGCAAATTTTCTAGTGAAATGCTGCATGGTTTTGGGTGATTAACTGAAGCACCTCAGTATGGCTGTCAGAAGCAGTTCAACACCATCACTCAGCAGACAAGGGATAGTTGAATATCCAAGCCTTTTTTATGTACAAACATATCAGATCAGCACTCACCTGGCCCAAAGGCAATGGCTACCTGCTCTTACATTTGCTTCTCTCTGCATGAATTCACCTGCTACTCCAACAGCCACTTCAAAGTCCCTCATGAAAACTACAGTTGTCTTTCAATTAACAACATCTTAGAAGAGAAAAAATGTCTTGACCCGAAAGCACTCAAAATGGACCCAAATCTGCAAGTCACTGAGATGTGAAAACACTCAGCATGACCTGTCTTGGTTTTCTAAAGCTCAGGTTTACTGAGCAGCCACCTCAGTGAGTTAGTGTTCTAATTTCTAATTTATTATTAATATTTCTAATTTAGTGGCCAGCTCTTACTCTGTAACAAACTGCTTATGCCAAGAAATTCTATGATGGGCTGGCAGGCACAGGGGATTCACTGTCTCTGGGTTGTTTGCAGCAGAGGCACAGTTCTGTGTCACTGAGATCATAACAAAAGGGCAAGCAAGGCAAGACCCAGAAATTTGATCTCAGCTCTGTCACTCATCTCTCCATGTGGCAAGAAATTCTTTAAATCTCTCCCCTTTTCAATTTTAACCCTCTATACGTGGAAAAGCAACATGTAGCTATTAATGTAGTGTTAATATTTATCATCAATAATATAATGATGATGCCAGAGGGAAAGCCTCTCTGAGGCCAAGGTTCAAAGTCTGCCAAGCAAGAGACATAAGCAAGTGAAAACTCAGAATTCAGTATTTCTTGCACTGCCAGAACCGTGTCCTCTCTCACACTCCAGAAGATCTCCAAGTGAATAAAATTCAGATAACTCAACACTCATGCTGTTAGGGAGACATCACTGCCTAACAGAGCATGCCAGCAAGTGAGGAGAAAGCCTATGACTGGTCTCAACTTGTTGCTGTCTCAACTTCTGATCAGAAGTGTTGGGGTCTTCAGGGGCCATCAGAGGTGCTGGGAATGCAGAGCAGGGATGGTGACAGGAGTGAGAAGCTCAGCTGGGGCCAGCACTGCTCTTAGGTGTCTATTTCTGAGACGGCTGAATAGAGTCAGCAAAAGCATCAAATCTTTAACAGCAAATCAGTAAATTAGAGGCAGATATGGTGAAGGTAGGATACATGTAGGGGCTTATACTGGGGTGTTCCTGGAAGGATTATTCTGAAAGAAAAGCATTGCTCTTAAATCATAGAATCATAGAATCATAGAAATGGCTGGGTTGGAAGGGACCTCAGAGATCATCAAGTCCAACCCTTGATCCACTACCACTGCAGTTACCAGACCATGGCACTGAGTGCCACATCCAGTCTCTTTTTAAATCTCCATCCAGGGATGGAGAATCCACTACTTCCCTGGGCAGCCCATTCCAATGCCTGATCACCCTCTCCAGAAAGAAATTCTTTCTTATCTCCAACCTAAACCTCCCCTGGCACAACTTGAGACCATGCCCTCTTGTCTTGTTGAAAGTTGCCTGGGAAAAGAGACCAACCCCCCCCCCGGCTACCCCCTCCTTTCAGGGAGTTGTAGAGAGTGATGAGGTCTCCTCTGAGCCTCCTCTTCTCCAGGCTGAACACCCCCAGCTCCCTCAGCCTCTCCTCATAGGATCTGTGCTCGAGTCCCTTCACCAGCTTAGTTATTATGTTCCATTTGTTCTCTAAGAAATAACAACGTAATGTGCTGTGAAGGCATGAACCAGATCGGCAGGGCAAGGCAAGGGAATATTCTTTCTTGAAGACCAGAGCAGAAAAGCAAGACATTAAATAATGTCCTGAGAGGCTCTTGAGCCTCACAAACTGAGGAAGGACAGATTAAGCAAGTTCTCTGCTAATAAGAACACAGAAAGGATAATGTTATATGAGATTGATGCAGCACCCGTGCTGCATGAGAGACGGGGGTTTAAAGAAGGTGTGAACATATAAAACAGAATATAACAGTAAAGCCCTGGAAAAGTTGTAACAGTCAGAAAGAATATACAAGTGAGGATGGTTATGCCTATTAAAAAGGAATGTAACTAAGTGACGTGAAAAAACGAGGGCCAAGAGCTGGAATTCACAGAACAGCAAGGAGAATCACTTTAAGCCAGAGGGTGAAAGCAGGAAAGGTGCTGCTGGACCTAGTGCAGGGAGAAGGAAAAGGATGAGGTATGAAAATATTGAAGGGTCTGAAGGGAATTTCATTGCAGTCGAAACAACCTTTTGTTATTTATGTTTCTTCTGTAACTTTAAGAAAAAAAGTAAAGATTCAGCTTTGTTAGATGAAGCTTCAGTGATTCACCCTTGAGCATATATCATGTGAAGAGTCAACTCCTGAACCTGTTGGGTCTCCTGAAATGACAAGTGTACATGGAACAGGGTGTGAGCTTCTTGGAGAGGGGTGGACACATCCAGCAAGCTGCAAGTGCCAGCTTGAAGGCTGCTACTGCTAAACCCTCAGTCTCTGGAAGAAGCTTTCCTCAGCAATAAGCAGACTATGAGAAAATACCCTCTGATGATAAATAATACCAGAAGCATCACCTTTCTTTCCCACAGACCCACATGCTATTTGCAGAAGATAAAAGGAAGCAAGTTGAGCCCTTCTGGGTTAGCTGCAGTCCTTGCCCCTCTCACCACCCTTTGGCATCTCTGTTCCACCCTGTTCTTTCTGTCCTCACTGGTTTTGTTTGCTGTTTATTTCTGTTCCTCTTCTTATTTTCCTCCCACTGACTGAAATGCCATTTCTGTTCTCTTTTCATGTTTACCTCATAATAGTTAACTAGAAGGCAAAATTTTAAACCATATTTAACCTCATTTATCAACAGAAATCCAATAACATGCAATTCAATTGGAGGGCTGTAACACTTTCTACTCGTTCTAGTTGATTCATTTCAATGTAGCAGAGAAGTCCTTTTTTTGCAGCAAAGAGATTGTATTTTGCTCTGATCCACAGTAGTATTGTTAGCTTATGCAGTGAAGAGACAAACCACTTTTGTATAATCATATTTATTAGATCATTATCACTGCTCTAGAGAAGTGCCAGCAATTGGCAGTTTAGGGGAAAAAAAAAAAAAAAAAAAGAGGGCTGGCAGCAAAGGACATTCATTAGGTGGAAAGGCTTTGGAGGGAGCCTGCAGGCAATTTGCAGCAGTAATGAAGCAGAGCATCTGATGTCCCCAGTTAATTGTCTCATTGAGCTTTTTGGGAGCCCACAGCAACCAGGAGAAAAGGTGGAATACCAGGCTGGATGCAAATACAGGTACTTTGTTTGCTTTAAGGACAGCAAGCAAACATTTGGAGTTGCAGGGTAGAAGAGGGGTCTGTTCTGAAGCAGTGGCACACACAAACTAGAGGCATTTATTGCTTTTATATATGGACACGACCCCAAAATTGTACATTCCTGCCTCCCCTTTCAACCATGGGCTGCTGCAGGAGGCTGTCAGTCAGTCCTGTAGATGTTCAAATGGTGTGACCCCTACACAACAGGCTGGATGGCTTCCCAAGAGAGAGTCCTGTGTTTTGTGGTTTTTTTTGGTAGCCTTCTAGATGTGTTCTTCTGGCCACTAATGTTGTTTTAACTCAGCTTAGTCACACAACCTTCTCCTAGGAACATTGGAAAGCTCCCTCTGCAAAACAACAGTCCATTGGGAGGTAATATCTAAATCAATAGAATACCTTGGCAACTTTACCTTGTCTATACTTCCATAATTATAGCAATCTCCCTGGCTTCTAATGATATTTCCTTAATTATCACACAAGGGAAATAAATCCATTTAAAACATACTCTTTTTTTTTTTGGTAGCTGAACAGAAAAACGCCTCGCTCTTCACCAACTCATTGGTGATAAGACCAGGAGATGGGTGATTGTAGGTACTGCTTACCTTTGTGATGGGGTTGTGCACCACCAAAGAAAACTCAAGTATTAGAAAACAAGCTAAATAGGTAGGGGACTGGAGAACAGGTAGAACTTGGTTCTATGTAACATCTCCTATTCACCTTCAATGAGAAGGCACAATTTAGAAAGCACTCTGATGCTCGGAGCTCACCTTACCTCTATGCCATTACTGGGTTAAAAATGTCACATGCTTAATATCTGTCCTTGACAGATGCTGGTAAAAAATCCTAACAAATGCTGTTTTCATGGCAGAGAGAAGCAAAAGGGACTTAGACTTGAAGATATAGTATCAATTTTACAGTTATTTTTTAAGAAATTATTTTCAACTAGGCTCAGATCAAGTATCTCTGAAATTCTCCAACAAGTGCCACCTTCTTTCTTTTACTTTTTAAAATTTTGTGGCTACATCTTTCAAACTACTTTTTTTTTCTTTACTTGGTATGGTGAAGAGCAAAATAAATGAGAGGCCAAGCTGCCTACAGTCAAACTCACTGCAGGTTGTTAATGTGATGCAAGACATGGTCTAGGTGAAACAAAAAGCACAGCTGCAATTCCACTAACATGAAACCCAGGTGTTGCCCAAGGCCGAGAATACATAAAAAAGTGTGATTGTAACCATGTAGAGAGAAGAAAAAAGGACTCATGAATGAAGGTTGCCCTCTGATCACAATTAGGTTTCTGAGTAATATTGAGTATATTGAGTACAAACCCATTGATCATTTTACTGAAATGGGAGCTCTGCCATGATCTTGATGCTTTTGCACTCACTGACACAGAACAGCTTAGGATGAACAATTCTGTTATTAATGCATTGCTCAGAGGCAGACTGCAACGTATATTTTGGCCTTAAAGAGGCATAAAGAATCCTTTGCTGCCAGAGGAAATAAGACACACAGCTTGGCAGCCTGTGCTGTGTTTTGGGAATGAGCTGCACAGACCTTCTTTTCTCTTACTTCAAAATAAATTATCATGCTCTGCCCAGATGTTTTTCGCCTCTTTGCAGATATAATTTCCCCTCTTTTTTTCCAGGTTACACGGATCATCTGCAATGCAGGCAAGTGAATGATTCATGACAGCTGGAGATGACAAAGTTTATTGTCTGCTCGACCTGGCAGCTCAAGCATTAATGATAGTTTTGGGATTTTGTTTTTGCACACTTGCTTAACGGCTGCAAAATCAGATATTCAGGTTATAGGAGAGACTCTTGCCAGTCAGCAGAGCTCTGCTGATGCTGTGTGGTACTTGTAGTGGAGTGGGGACAAGCAGCTCTGTAATGCTCTTGCTCCACCAGGTTTCCTCTTCCAAAATGAGTGCCCTGCTCATCTTAGTTTACTGATGAGGAGGTTGGTTGACAGGACTGAATTAAATAAGAGCATTAGCTGTTGGGAATGTTCTCCTTCCTGGTTCAATGCTCCCAAGTTAAATTCAGCTCCTGCAGGAGCTTCTTTTCATGCCTGGCCACAGCACTCAGCTTTAGATCTCAAAAGTTTTGACTCTGTGGAGGTCTAGTATAGACCTGAACTAAGGGAGCATTCATATTTGGGCAGCACTCAGCTCATCAATCACACGGGAACTCTAGAAAACCGACAGAAAACTCTAGAAAACTGACATCCCATTCACAAAGGAGAGGTGAAACCAGGTTTCTGGTTTCATCATCATTTCCTGGTGAAATGCCTTTTGGAAACCTGGGAACCAAGAGACGAGGGAACATTCCAGCCTACCAGGAATCACTTGCAGATGCCAAGGGCTCCTGTCAAATATGGGGTGTGACTCAAAAAGGAGGTGATTCTGCAACACGCTCAGCACCAGCAGCCAGAAAAGGAGAAGGGTGCTCCAGCCATCCCCAAGGAGACCCACCCTGAGTGATCACCAAAACAGGGACTTTTGCTGCACAAATTTAAGTGAAAGCTTTGGTCTCTGATACCCAAGCCTCTGGGCTCTGAGGTAGCCAAGCTGCATCTGGCCACAGGAAGGAGCTCATGACCTCTGGTTTTTAGGGCTAGCCATCTCTCAAGCCAGCCAGGTTGCCAGCACAACTGGGTGGCTTTGTGGCTTCTCCCAAACTCTTTCCACCCTCGCATGTCCCCAGCCACATGAGCACCACAGTGGGATGAGGACTTGCTGGCCATGCCCCTATGGGAAGAGGAGCCCATGGCTCAGGGCCATGGTTTATCTTGAAGCTGAAGCCCATGACTGGACCCCTGGGGCACATCTGGAGTGTGAGGCCCAGGGCAGCAAAGTGGCTGTGGTAGTTCAGGTAGGAAGAGGATTTCTTGTGCTAAATGTGATTTCACAGAACCATTGCCAGGAGCTTCAGTCTCTCCTCCTCACCTTGTGGCAGATACACACTTCTCTTCATCTGCTGTGTGGAAAGCAATCAAGACAGGGATCTGCAAACTCATTGCTGGAAGCACAGTGAAAAGGAGCCTGAGACAGCTGTGGCTCCATTTCTCTCTCACTCAAAGCAATGATCTTCTCTGTTGGCATGCACTCGGAGTGGGGAAAATTTGTTGGTCTTGTTAAAATTCCATGCACATGTCTTGCTTATAAACTGAAACACAAGTTGGGATCCACCTGCTTAATATAATTCAGTGCTTACAATTTAGTGTGATTATAGCTGATTTGTTTGATCTGGTGTATGAAAACTGTTTGTCATCTGCTACTTTACCCATTGTGAAAGGTTTGAAGACATCTGCACAGAGAGCAATATAGATCTCTGTGTTGTATTAGCTCATAATACACTAATTATCATGTGCTCTACTTTATTTTCACTCTACACAGCTTTCCTCATTTCTCCTGGGATTTCTCTACAGAAGGAAAAATATGAAAAGTTTTCATCAAGACCTCCAATATTTCTAAAACAGTACCAGGAAGGTACTTCCAGAGAGGAAGGGAGTAACAACTAAAATCTGTGAGAGTGGGGCAAAGGAATCCTGCCACCTTCAAGAGCTGTTTTGGGGGGGGGGGGGGGGGGGGGGTAGAAATCCTTTTTTGGTGGTACTAGGGGGGCTCAGAAAGAGAGCACATGGCTGCCAGGCTTTCTGGCCAGCTCTCTGCCTGCATATCCCAGTATCCTTTTCTAGAGTGAGAACCAATGTGTCATAAAGTAGTGACCAGCACATCCATGAGTGCTGGCCCAGGGCACCCTCTGGGAAATGTGCACACCATGCTAAGTACTGAAGAGCATTCCCAAGTGTCAGGCCTTAGAGCTATCCTATAATAAAACAGGTTATCCCCACAGAGGGTACAGCTGAGTGGATGGTTCAAGCACTCTCATGTGTAATTCACTATGCCAGAAGGTCTTTTCCCCCTAAAAATTTGATTCCCAGGAAGTATTTTCAGTGAAACTTGTCTGATGGTGGCCATCACTAACATCTTGGATGGGGCTACTACCATCTCCTGAGAGCACATCTCACCTCATCCACACCTTTGAGGGAAGCACATGAGCTCTTGATGGCAAAACTCCTGTCAGCTTCATCCAGACTTCATCAGGCATCTTGTGCTGTGGTGGTTTTCAACCAGCACTTCAGACTGCAGCAATGGATTGGATTGACAGGAAGCTGAACATGAGCCAGCAGTGTGCCCAGGTAGCCAAGAAGGCCAATGGCATCCTGGCCTGTATCAGGAACAGCGTGGCCAGCAGGTCCGGGGAAGGGATTCTGCCCCTGTACTTAGCCCCGGTGAGGCCACAGCTCAAGTACTGTGTCCAGTTCTGGGCCCCTCAGTTCAGGAAGGATGTCAAGGTCCTGGAGCAGGTCCAAAGGAGGGCAACCAGGCTGGTGAAGGGACTCGAGCACAGATCCTATGAGGAGAGGCTGAGGGAGCTGGGGCTGTTCAGCCTGGAGAAGAGGAGGCTCAGGGGAGACCTCATCACTCTCTACAACTCCCTGAAAGGAGGAGGTAGCCAGGGGGGGGTTGGTCTCTTTTGCCAGACGACTTTCAACAAGACAAGAGGGCATGGACTTAAGTTGTGCCAGGGGAAGTTTAGGTTGGATATTAGGAAGAAATTCTTTACCGAGAGGGTGATCAGACATTGGAATGGGCTGCCCAGGGAAGTAGTGGATTCTCCATCCCTGGAGATATTTAAAAAGAGACTGGATGTGGCACTCAGTGCCATGGTCTGGTAACTGCAGCAGTAGTGGATCAAGGGTTGGACTTGATGATCTCTCTGAGGTCCCTTCCAACCCATCCGATTCTATGATTCTATTCTAATGAGCCTGTTCCTGAAACTGGTGAAGAACTGTGCGGCTGCTGCTGACACTGCAGCCTCTTCACCTGACCCAGTTGGATGGGAGAGGGAGGAAGGGAAGACAGAAACGTTGTGCAAGTCTGAGTTTGGCTACCTATCTTTTCAAACACATTTATTTCTGTGCAATCAAGAAGAAAAGTGATGACTAACACACAGATCCACTGCTCAGCAGCTGGCTTCTGGATCTTCCTTTGTGGTGCTAAATGTCTCACTGGCAAGTAAAAGGTTGAGATTTTAAATAAGGAATTAATGAAAATGCACTCTGCTCCTGCTTGTTGTCCCTTTAAACTCAGTTTCTGTGGAAACAGGCCTGGAGAGGCTGCCTGAAGGGAAGCAGGAGAGGTCTCTGATCGGCCGCCTTCCTCTCTGGGTTGCCAGATGAGCTGCCCCAATCACGGGGCTTTTACAGAGGTTTTTGCTGCTGTTATTTACACATGGGATAGGAGCAATGAATCCTGAGGGGTTCCTTCTCTAAAGGTCCCAAGGTGATGAACCACACTGCCATTGCCTGGCAACCCAGACACCTGCAGGCAGAGCTCCTCTCCTTCCACCACTCATCTTGTCCAAACCCACTGTGTCTGAAACGTTTGAAAATGTCACCTCTGTTAGAGGTGACACTTTTTAAAAAGTGGCTGATCTGATTGGAGCATGCAGACTGAACTGGGAGTGGTGGCAGAGTGACAACTTTGTCACTAATTAAATGTTTATTCCATGAGAAAATTTGAGACCCTACCTTGAGTATCACCTTCAGTTCTGGGGTCCTCAATACAGGAAAGACTTGTGCCTGTTGGAGCGGGTCCAAAGGAGTGCCACAAAAATGGTCAAAGGGATGGAACACCTCTCCTGTGAGGAGAGGTTGAGAGAGTTGGAAATTTTCATCCCGGAGAAGGCTGTTGGCAGGCTTTTATAGCCTTTCAAAACTGTTGTGGTTTAGGCCCAGTTGGCAACAAAGAGCCATTTGGTCACTCACTCATTCCTCCCTTCTCTATAGGATGGGGAGAGGAAAATATAACTTGAAGCTCATGGGTTGAGACAAGGAAAGGGGGGTTCACTCACCAAAACAAGGTGTCACAGGCAAAACAGGCTTGACTTGGGGAAAAAAAAAATAAATTAATTTGTCATCAATCAAATCAGAGCAGGACAAAGGAAAACAAAACCAGATCTTAAAATGCCTTCCTTCACCCTCTCCTGGCTGGTGAAGGTGTAAAACCACCAGTGCTCCCCCACAGAGGGGGCTTATAAGAAAGACAGACTTTTCACCAGGGCATGTAGTGTAGGGACAATGGTTTTAAACTGAAGGAGAGTGGGTTTAGATTGGTTATAAGGGAGAAATTCTTCACTGTCAGGGTGGTGAGTCAGTGGCACAGGCTGCCCAGGGAAAATGTGGATGCCCCATTACTGGAAGTTTTAAAGGCCAGGTGGGATGAGACTATCTAGTGGCAGATGTCCTTCTCCATGGCAGGGTGGTTGGACCAGATGATCTTTGAAGGTCCCCTTCAACCCAAACCATTCTGTGGTTGTGTGATTCTCTTAAAAATATATAATTGAGTCCTTCATTTCTACCAGAACCATCATCAAGTGGTTTCATAGGAAGGTGGAGAATGGCACACAGGCTGAAAAATGGCCTGAGAGGTTTTGGTGGCTGTCCAGGTTCCAGTGTTTCTTGAAGTCATGCTAGAGGACCATACTGGAAACACAGAATGAGGCAGGGTATGGCTGCATCCATAATTTTTTTTTTTATCTAGCTGTGCCACCAGTTTTCATGTAGAGGGAATTCACCAGTTTGTCTTCAGAGACCCTCCAGGAACAAACTGTCCTATGTACAATATGGAAACACAGTGGAATAGGAGCCAAAAGCAAACTGGTGATGATGTTTGTCTGTGCAGAGAGACTCTTTGAGGTGAACCAATCCTAAAACTCCTAATCTCTTAGACTTTTAGTATTTAAGGGTCACACAGTCCCAGGAATGGTGATTGGTTTTGCCACTGCTGCCATTTTTGTAAGGAGATGTCTCTGCTGTGTCAGTGAAGGGCTGTCTTAATGAAATCTAAATAAGAATTTAGACAGTGGAAGCTGTCTGCCAGGAAAAGCTGAGTTCTGCAGTCATGTGCAGTTCCAGTGTAAAAACAAGAGGAATTTTTAAATTTAATTAATCCTAATCAGAATACCTTACTGATAGGTGTAGTTGCTTCAGGCATGCAAAAATCATTGCTCTCCTTGGTTACCTAGATGCTTGCCCATAATTAGAAAGACAGTCATGTCTGAGAAGCAGTGCTGGGCTTGTTTTCTGCCAGCCAGATGAGCAACATCTTCCATGTTGTACCACACTGATTCTCTGCTTGGTGCTGGAGCAGTCTCAGGGTATGAGCAACCAGATGTGCAACCAGGCATCAAGGAGGGTGTAAACCCATCCTGGGGGAATTCAGAGAAAACCGGGCATGACCAGAAGTCTCGAGAATATGGCCTGTAAGACAAAACGGAGCTAACTGAGGTTTTGTGGAAGTGGCAAAAATCCAAAGGCAGGTGTCTCAGTGAAGGGATAAAGTGAAAATGCAGCAAGTAACAAAATGCTTTCCACCTCCCACGACAGACAGAAAAAAAATTAGTTTAAACTACAAGTCTAGATGTTAGGAAAACTGTCCCGGCGAGAGGGAAAACCATACCCTAAGGACTCGCAGGAATCCCCTAAGCTCAAGCTGCAGCAGCCTCCCCGCAGGCTGCGGATCCCTCCCGGCTGCCGACACCCCCGGCCCCCCCCCTGCCACCGCGGATCCACCGCTTCACTGCTCGTCCTTGCACTGGGTGCCCTCGGTGGAAAGCTGAGCCTAATTCTCTTTTCATCCCCTGAAAACGCTTCACCCGCTCTTCCCTCCCCACGCCTGTGACATCTGGGGACGCTGCGAGGCTCTGACCCCTTTCCCCGCGGCTGCTCCCCAGCCCACCATTGCTAGGCGGTCCTGGTAGGCTTTTCTTCTCTCTCCACACGCTTTCTCCACATTTCTCTATCATTTTGCATCCTTCTGTCCTGCAGCGGGCCAGCTTAACCCTATCCACACAAGCAGAGAAAAATTTTTTATTTCTTTTTGCCCGCTCTGCGGAAGGCCCCTGCACCCCCGCGGTTATTCCGGGGCGGGGACTCGAACCCGCGGCTTCCCCTCAGCGAGGCCCCACCGTCCCGCCCCTTTTCCACCGCTCTCCGCTGAAGGAGGAAGTTTGTCCGTCGCGGGCTACCGTCCGCCGGTAGCGTGCTGCCGTCCGGGTCCTGCGGCCTCCGGAGCGGGAAGAGCCTCAACTCTGCGCTGCTCTCGTCCTCCCCCTCGGCCCTGCCGCCTGCTCCGCCATGAGTGAGAAGGGCGAGCTGGACCTCACCGGGGCCAAGCAGAACACGGGCATGTGGCTGGTGAAGGTGAGAAACCGCCGGCGCTTCCCCGGGCTTGGGCCTGTGCGGCCTGCTGCGGTCGGGCCTCCCCCCTCTTCCGCGACGCCGCCGTGCCCGAGGTGGCGGCCGGGGAGTCCCGGGGGAGAGGCAGAGGGGAGCGAAGCCGTGGCTGAGGCACCGGGAGAGCCGGCCCGTGGCGTGGAGGCCCGAGCTGCTCGCGTCAGGCCTGCCCGTGGCCCCTTGGCGGGGGCTGGAGGGGCAGCGAGGCGAGGGCGCTGCCCGGGTGTTCCTGGGGGTGAATTACCCAAAAGAGAGGAAATTTAGGTGACTTGGTTGGGAGCTGTTCTTGTCTCCTGTTTCGTTAGGAGTAACAAATCCGGCAGCAAAACTTCTGTTTTCCCTAAACTCTGAGAGCCTGAGGAAGTTTCAGCACTTCCAGATCCACGGCGTTGCTTAAAGAAACCGCAATAACAATAAGGGCAGGGGCTCCCGTGCCCCGTCGGTGGGGCTCAGCGTAGAGCTACGGTAGCACGGCGGTAACGAGGGCGCTATGGAAAAGTAAAAAGATCATTAAATCAGACCCATATTCCCGTCTGGTTCCGGGCCGTGCTCACGGCTCCTGATTTGAACGGAGCTGCCCCCGCATCAGCTTTGCTCCCTGGAAGGTTTTTCTGTCGAGATCTCTTGACTGTGTGTGCTGGCAACAAGCACTGACTCGGGGAAGAGAAGGCTCCCAGTCAGTGGGGGCTTCCATGCCCTGGTTCCACATCCATCCCTATCATAGAATCATAGAATCATAGAATTGGCTGGGTTGGAAGGGACCTCAGAGATCATCAAGTCCAACCCTTGATCCACTACCGCTGCAGTTACCAGACCATGGCACTGAGTGCCACATCCAGTCTCTTTTTAAATATCTCCAGGGATGGAGAATCCACTACTTCCCTGGGCAGCCCATTCCAATGCCTGATCACCCTCTCAGTAAAGAAATTCTAATATCCAACCTAAACCTCCCCTGGCACAACTTGAGACCGTGCCCTCTTGTCTTGCTGAGAGTTGCCTGGGAAAAGAGACCAACCCCCCCTGGCTACCCCCTCCTTTCAGGGAGTTGTAGAGAGTGATGAGGTCTCCCCTGAGCCTCCTCTTCTCCAGGCTGAACAGCCCCAGCTCCCTCAGCCTCTCCTCATAGGATCTGTGCTCGAGTCCCTTCACCAGCCTGGTTGCCCTCCTTTGGACCTGCTCCAGGACCTCAATCTCCTTCCTGAACTGAGGGGCCCAGAACTGGACACAGTACTCGAGGTGTGGCCTCACCAGAGCTGAGTACAGGGGCAAATGGACGTGCCCTGTTTTTTCTAGGTCTTTGTTCTGTCTGGAGAGAAAGGGTTGTGGCCTCTTTCTCCTCCCTGGGGGAAAGATATCAGGCCCACATGTTCAACCTGGAAGTGTGGGGACAGGGGAGCAGGCAAGTATTGGTCCTGGGTGGAGGGGGTGTGACACCATCGACTTGCAAAACATCTTGTTGTGGCACTTGAGAATGGGAATTTGAGAAAGTCTGAACAGCAAAGCAAGTCTGGTGGTGGGTAAGTCACCACCACACCTGGCTTCATTTTTCATGACAAAAAATGACACCTGACACCTTCACTGACACCTGAATGGCTGGGTTCTTGTAACCCTGCTGGTGAAAAGTGCATAGTGCTCTGATTGTAATAACTTATCCAGGACAGTACAGATGACAGCTGACAGGAGAAAGCTGCAGAGCTGTGTCATGATGTAAGAGGATGTCAAAATGGAAGATGAAATTCAGAGCTGAAAAATCTGATGGGCCTAGAGAAAAGCTATCCTTGTGCTTAACAACCAGCAGAGGTGGAATCACTCTTTGTCATTAGAAAGGAAGTTTAGTTTCACAGTAAATGTAGGTAACTGTGAGAATGTAATGTCAAAAGAGCAGATTGAAGATGAAATTCAGAAAGATCTGATGTGCCTAGAGAAAAGCTATCCTTGTGCTTAAACAGTGATTCCACCTCTGCTGGGTGTTGTCATTAGAAAGGAAGTTTAGTTTCACAGTAAACTGTGAGAATGTCATGTCAAAAGAGCAGATTCAACACTGGAGATGATTACAAAAGGGAAAATATTATTATGCCATCTTATTGCCTGTATCCTGAATGCTGTGTGTAGTTCTGGTCTCTGTTGTGGAAAGAATGCAATAGAAGTAGTACAGAGAAGAGCACCAGGGATTATCTGGGAAACAACCTATGGTTGCTGGGAAGGAAAATCTTAAGTACTTTGCTACCTTTCAAGCCGACAAGGTGATTGATTTGGAAATCTTAAAGAGGTTTGAAGTGTTGAGCAACTCACAGATGGATAGGGAAGAAGTGAGTAAGGAAGAGGCAGGTGTAACACAGGAATTAGGGGTGTGTCAGGTTAATTCATCTGGTGGAGCTCAGAGGAAACAGAGTAGCTACCACTTTGCACACTGTATTTAAATTTTGGAACTTGTTGCAGGAGGAATCCTAAAGCTTCACAGAAGCTTGGAGACCTCATCACTCTCTACAACTCCCTGAAAGGAGGGGGTAGCCAGGGGGGGTTGGTCTCTTTTCCCAGGCAACTCTCAGCAAGACAAGAGGGCACGGTCTCAAGTTGTGCCAGGGGAGGTTTAGGTTGGATATTAGAATTTCTTTACTGAGAGGGTGATCAGGCATTGGAATGGGCTGCCCAGGGAAGGGGTGGATTCTCCATCCCTGGAGATATTTAAAAAGAGACTGGATGTGGCACTCAGTGCCATGGTCTGGTAACTGCAGCGGTAGTGGATCAAGGGTTGGACTTGATGATCTCTGAGGTCCCTTCCAGCCCAGCCAATTCTGTGATTCTATGGAAAAGCCATTAGACAAATTCAGGCAAGTAATTAAGATGGAAGTATTAAAATTGAATGTGCATGTCATACTCTAGGCTGCTGAGTCAAAGATCACAGTAATTAGAATAGCATGCTGGGGAAATACCTTTTCTTCTTATGGTTTCCTGCTTTTCCATAAGCACTGCTGTTGGTGGCACTTGGGGGCAGGACACTGAACTTGTTGGTCCTTCACTCTGGTACAGTTTGGTGGTTCCTGAAGCAAGCCAGGAATTTTTCAGGCACATCTGTTCTGCTGGTTGATGCCGCTCTGTGAGCACAGAGTGCTGCCTGGCTTAATGAGAAAAACAGACTGAGAGGAATGCCTAAATATTGTTCTTCCAACCAAGTATGTAATTTTTCATGAATGTGGTCTGAATTGGTAATAATTCTTGTGTAATAAAAATTAAAAAAAAAACAAAACAACAAAGTTGCTCAAATTGGTAGATTATAGCAAGGGATGTGCAGGATTTTATCCTTTGAATTCCTTTGGACCTGAACTTGGAAAAAACCACCCTTGTTACTGGGACCTTCAACACGTCCACTCAGGCATGTGACAGCTTGTAGCATCAGTATTTTTAATCTTCACTAGATAGAATAACGAGGCTGAATTTATCCTTCCTTTGAGGGAGAGAGCAATCAGTTCTGCTGGAATAAAAACCCCTGGTTTATTTAATTTCCTTTTAGCATGTATTATGCCAGAGCAGGAAGTATTCCAGGGAGACTACTTAACAGGCAATAAAAAAATGTAATGATGAGAACTTCAGAAGCATAAGCATTAAAAGAGAGGTATCAGAAACTGAGTGAGTCCTTTTAGTACAAACCCAGAAAGCAACTGCAATATTTTTTTGTGTGTTTTCAGTGAAAGCTATGGTAGGGAAATACTAAAAGAACTGTTGGTTATGTACTAGTAGTAAAGTGAAGCCCATTTAGTGATAGCCATTAGAATTGGTGATTTCTTGTGCCCTGTGGGATGGTTTGTTTTTTTTATTTAGTCTGCTGCATTGATCTATATTTAGAAAGATGGTGTCTTTCATTTATGTCTTAAGATGGTGTAGTGAAATGAGGCAGCCAGGTGCCACTAATTGCCAGGGAGTGAGCATGAGCTTGTGTCAAGCCCACCTGTGCCTGATTAGGGTGGGCCCCCACTGCGCATGAGCAGGACCAGGGGGCCAATAAAAGGTAAGGCCTAAGACACAAGCTCATGCTCACTCCCTGGCAATTAGTGGCACCTGGTTGCCTCGTTTCACTACAAGATGGTGTCTTAATTTATTTTTTTATATCTTCAAAGGAAAATGAAAATGTAGTATGTGGTATCAGTCTTACAGTGTTTCTGGTGTACATACTCCATAGAGTTTTTTTGGAGAGTAGCATTCTTACCTACAAATAGCAGAATAAAGGCCACTTGTCCTGAAAATATTCAGTAACCTTTCAGTATGGCAGGTACTCTGTCCACAAGTCAAACTTTCTGTGAGTTTGTTTTTCAAAATCCTGCTGCAAGATCTTTGAAAATTCTTTCAGCTCTGTAAAAGCAGGTTGCTCATTTTCTCTGTGCTCTTTCAAGGTTAAGATTGTGAAGTTTTACTTCAAAGTTATTATTGCTAAAGTTCAGGTGGCAAATAAAGGTGTCTACAGTATGTAAGTGTTTCTCTCATTGTTTGCACCATTAGCATGGAGCTACAGAGTTTAGCACATGTTTTTGAGAGTACCGTCTGGTTTTAACTGAAGTAACTGTGTATAGGTAGAAATAATCCTTTGATCACAGTCTTTTATGACCCTTTTTCTTTAACTGCATAGCCCCAGATGCAGACAGGCCAGCAGAAAGATGGTTTTTTGCACTCATTGAGACTGTTTCCCATGCAGCTGAAAGAAGTGTGGTTGGTCTGTAACCTCTTAATCTTCATATATTCTCTGTCTGTTTATATTATATAGCAAGACAGTGATTTTAACAGCATGAGAGTCCTTCAAGTCCTTCACTACTTGTCCACTCATAGGCACTGACTCAGTATTACCTGGTGATATAAATTGCTTACAGATTAGGTGTGAACATATAAAAATATTGCTATTAAGTCAGCTGAGGCAAAGGTCATCTCATTTATCTTGACTTGAGAAAGAAAATTATATCTGATCTGGCATGCAATCTGCTGTAGAAAATGACTACTTTGAAAACTGAAAAATATCAGGAGATTGTGCCAGTTCATGTTTTTTTGTTGTGCTGAGCAGTCTCAGGACTTTCATGGAAACCTGAACTGACATTTAGTTTGGTGGAGCAGTTGGAGGACATCCGGATTTTTTAGCTTTTCCACAGTACTTCACAGTGTGCTGTGAGACAGGGAAGTGCTAAGCAGCAGCCCCAAGGTGTTTTCTGAGGTGTTGTTTTTGGTTGGTTGTTTTGGGTTTCTTTGCAAGGTTGATGTTGAATTAATTTGAGCTTTGGGAAGTTAGCAGGCAGCTGTTTGTCAGCAGGTTCTTGGAACAGGCTCTTCAACTCCTCAGCTGTGCAGTGAAACTTGGCTTAGTTGTATTCTGTGCAAGACACAGAATCAGACTACAAAGTGCCTCTTTGCTTCTTGAAACAGAAAATGTCACAGGCAGAGCTTAGTACATTTCTCTTTCTCACTGGTGGTGTCTCACACCATTTTTCTGTGTGGGCACAGATGTTTTCAGTAGCTGTGGTCTGTGTGAGCCAGAATAAACTTTGCTGTACCAGTAAATAACATAGCTGCAAAACTAAAGAATGTAAATTTGTCCTGATGGATCATGAGCATATGAAGAAAAAAAGCTACAAAACTCCTGTATCATAATAGTTCTTTTGTACGTGGTGCTGGAACAGCAATTTTTTCCTTTAACAAGCTGCTGTTTTGCTAGACAATGCTGTAGGCCTTCAAGATGATGTTCTCCCAGCAACTGCTGCATCTGTGTTAGATAAAAAAGGGCTTTATGGGAAGTAGTAGCATAGTAGAAAGCATTTCAGCTATTTCCTTTTGAAAAAATCTGTAATTTCTATATGACTTGAACATCTTACAGTTTTCTGTAGTCAGGTGTGAGGTTGTCCTTATTGCCTCAGGTCTGTATTCCATCTCTGGATTTGCCACAGCACTTCTACATCTCCTAGCTTGTGTGTAGGGGGGAAATTGCTCCAATCTCACAGTTGTTGTACTAGTGTGTCATGTTCCATCTGTATGAAAAGCCTTTATAGAAAAGACAGTCTTAATTGCTGAAGGGTGGGGGGAAAAAAAAACTGTGGAGATCTGTGTGATCTGCAAACATTGCATTTTGTGCTTATAGCCAACGGAGATGGCTTCTTGCATGGAAAGGTAGACATGGCCAGAACTGATGCCACATGGTGCAGCAGAGGAGGTAGAGAAGTTCCTCATTCTTATGGGGTTAAACTGGGAAGCTGGAAGAGCCTCTTTCAGCCATGAATGCATGGGCTGAGCTGGGAGCTCCTCTCCAAGGCCTCTCCACCACCTTTTGAAGTCCTGGGATATTGTGCCCTCCTACAAGTGCTTAGTTTTATAGGTATTCATCAGCAAGAGCATCATATATCCAAATAAACACCCAACATTTTGATGTTTGTTGTTCTTCATCTTAGCTTGCCTGGTCTTTAGAGAGAACTGGAGGGACTCTGATGAGAACTGGACACCTCCTGGCATCACTGGCTCCAGAAAAAAACAAACATGCATGCATCATCATCACACCTGGGATGTGTCTAGGGGCCTGAAGAGTGTGGGGGTGCCACACAGCAGCAGCGAAGGAATTGAGGCTGGCCATGGATGTGCCAGCTGCAGAGATGTAGCTTACCTGGCAGTACTTAGTTGGTATTTTTTTGACCAGGGAATGGAGAGGCAGGCTGTGATTTCAGCTGCATTGGTGGGTAAAGAGGAAAAATGGGTCTGTTTGGAATACCAGCTTCCAGCTTGTTGCTTTCATAGAATCATAGAATTGGTTGGGTTGGAAGGGACCTCAGAGATAATCGAGTCCAACCCTTGAACCACCGTTGTGGTTGCTGTTACTCAGTTTCCTCTATCATAAGCCCAGGCCACCTGAGGCTGCAGATACCAAAAGCATTTGTTACTGAAGGAATTGTTTGTGTAGATGAATCAGCATCACTGGAGCAGCTTTTATTCCTTGGGTGTGTCAGGTTAAGCAGAGTTGCTTGCTCCTGTCCCTGTGTCAGCCTATCCTTTGTACAGTCACTTGGGAAAAGGGATTGGGAACCTGTTCTCATTATTTCATGTACTAAATACAAAATCAGCACAGCTGTAATGCATAAATCCCTCACATGTCCCAGCCAGATCACTTTGCCCATTTCATCAGCTGCACAGAGATCTTTCTCAGCAGAGTGGAAGGGTGGGAATGAGTGATGGGAGGCAGATCTACATGGGGTGGTTCTGTTGGAGAAGCAGATGTGATGGGTGTAGGGCTGTGGTTTGCTGCTGAATGTGTGTCTGAGCTGCCCAAACCCTGAGCCTTCCCAGAACCTTTTGGCCTTATTTTTGTGCTGTGTTGTTCTCTTTGCTCCCCCTAATAGAATGCATCATCTATAGATCACATTTAGATTGTATTCTATTATTATACTCTATTCTGTAGTAGTCATTTAAAGTGTATACACCTACACTATTTCTATAGCATTTTAGAATCTGCTTTTCTCAAAATCTGTCTTTTTTTTTTTTTTTTTTTTTTTAGGTCCCCAAATACTTGTCACAACAGTGGAGTAAAGCTTCAGGAAGGGGTGAAGTGGGAAAACTAAGGATTTCCAAGTAAGCCTTTACTGTACCTTTATGGGTTGCAATTCTTAGAAGAAATTACCTGCAATAACAGATTATGTTGTACCACTCGTAATGCATTATCCTGTTTCTTGCAAACACTGTGCATATGTCTCTGAAACTTGAAAGGCACTTGTTTGTATAGTGATTATCAATTTAAATTATATGAAAGTATTCTGGGGAGTGGATGAATACGATTGCACAATGATTTGTTTCTTAAACCCAAGAAATATGCACAATTAACTGGAGAATATTTTTAACTTATGTGCTGCTTTTCTCACCTGCTGACTTGGTGAGAGGTGCCCATTTATACTTGGGCATCAGCAAAATTTGAGCAGCTGAGGTGTGAAAATGAGTAACAAAGATAGCATTTGTATTAATTTTTTTTATTCAGGGAAGCTAAGCTTGTGGCATGAGATTATGGAAACTAAAACATTAAATATTTTCTTTTACAGAAATCAAGGAAGAACAGAAGTAAGTAATTACTAAATATAAAGGCTTTGAATGTGTTATATTTTGAATTCTAAAAGCTGTTTAGAACATGCTAGCTTCTAATGTTGTAATTCTTTTGCTACATCTATAATGAAACATTGTACCACAGAACTGGAAGGAGGGAATTCTTCTCAAAGCTTTGTCCTTAGGTTCACTGTAGGACTTTCATCAAGTCTCTCTATTCCCTAAGTTTTTTTACCCATCTGTCATCAATAATCACGGCAGCAACCTTCTCTCTAAACATTTTTAAATGTGTGTGAGTGCAAAAGGCTGTCTGAGAACTCATGAGGGTGACAAGGCAAAAGCTGGAGATGGAGGGTTGCAGTTTCAGAAAGTATTCTGTCTTATAATTGGAATTTTGTCTTACTAAATATAAAGCCTCTTGAAGGTTTTTCTGTGTGCAAAGCTAACTGCTTTTATTAGCAGCCTCAGTGAATGATAGTAACTTCCTGTATCTTTTACAGGAGATCTGCAGAGTGAGTTAGAATTACTTCAAAACCATTTAGATCTGTCACTGAATTGGAAGAAGCTCTGGACAAAAAAAATGACAGGGAACAAGCTGCATTTGGCATTAGATAACCTGGCCAAACTCCTTTCAAAGTATGTGGAGAGCCTTCTACAGGAGGCTTTGATGTTTGATTGAATACAAGGCAACCTCCCTAATTTTGTGAGTCCCACAGCAAAACCCTTATACTGATGAGAGCCACAAAGCAGGTTCTGCAGTCTGGGAGGAGCCCAGTGGTGAGGGTGGCCACGAGAACAGAGAGCTTCCCAGGGACCTGTTGCTGGATGGCAGGATGAGACCAAGCAGTACACAGAGGAAAAGCACACAGTGCTGCTCTGAAGTACTCATCTTCCAGTTTCTTGTTGTGTCCTGCAGCTGGGGATTCTGGTTACCCAGTCCCTCCCCCAGTACCTCTTCAGCTTCTGCATTGGGCATCCAATGTAAGCAGAGTGAAGGAGCCCAATTTGGGTCTCTCATGGGCTCCATGCAGTTCAGGAGTTCCCAGGCTTGTCATAGTAACACTTGTCATAGTACATTAACACTTTTTCTGGATCTTAGCTGGCTGTGTGAAACATTTTAAAAGCACTCATACTGAACAATGTCTGAAAACCTTTTATGCCTTACATTTTAGTAAGTAAAATCAAATTGTTCTCTGACTTCAGGAGGAAGTAATTTACAATTTTTTAGAAGATGAAAGCTTTGAAGTCTGTGCTTTAACAAGAAGTCAATATAGTTAAGAGTCTTATCCCATACCTTATGTTTTTGAAACAGAAATGTGCTGTGCCTCTTGTGTTTTCTCTCTTTGTTTCCCCATAACTTGTAAATCTGTGCAATTGAGTTGGTTTAGTAACACTGGCAATTGTGACTATTAGGTGTCATTTACTTTGAATGAAGAGCTTGCAAACATCAGTGATATTGGAGGAAAACCTACTTCAGTCAGTGCACCAAGAGAACATCCATTTCTTTTGCAAAGTGTGGGAGGACAGACCTTAACAGTGTTCACAGAATGTGCAGTAGGTAAGTTAGAATTGAAGTTATTTCTCATGATTCCTGTGTAAATGGTTTAAATAAACTGAATGCTGTAAAGGGCAGAAGACTCAGGCATCAGATTTTGGCACTGTTTTGTTGTCTGCATACATAATGCTGCTGTACTTTTTTTTGTCTCTCTCTTTTTCTCATAGGATTGGGCATTTAATTTCAGTTCTTCACATATAGGTATCCTGTACATTTCAGCTGGAGGTCTGTTGAAGAGAACAGAGAGCATGGAGTGCGGTACTTTCTGTATTCCCCTCTAGGGTTTTCACTTTAGGGTTTTTTTGTGTTCCCATATGCTAAATCAACTAGTATTTTCTGGTTTTCTCCTTGAATTGGTCTCTGCTGTGAATATAGTGTTACAAGAATGCTGATTCTTCCTCTGAATGGAACCATTTCAGCAATGAACACATCTGTTTACCACATTTTCTTGAAGTATTATGTATTGTTTAAGTACATTAAACCTCAGTAAGCTCATAATACCAACAGTGCAGCAGCAAGGTTATAATTTTTCTCACTGGATTTCAGCTGCTTGGCCTGCCAGAAGTTCAGCTCAGTGGCTGTATGAGTGATGTATGAAAAGACAAAAAAGAGTAACATTTTTTGGTACTTGTGTCTTCTGTGGGGCAGAAAACTACAGTGTAATCCTCTTCTGATATTCTGGTGCTTGTAGACTGGCAGGTAATTGCTGTGATGGCAGTGTGATGCTTTATCAAATAAATGAGGGAAGGGGAATTGTAAATCACAGGACAGAGTTAGAATACTTGGTAACTTTGATCACCTTCTTTTTTTTTAACTCTATTGAACAATTTAATGGGTGAGCATTGAGATATCAAGTACAAGCTCTTACAGCACAGTGTGGGCACTTTTCACTTATTATCCCCTTTCTGTGAAAGTAATGTAGTCATGATACTGGTTTCTCACTTTAAAAAAATCGTTGGTTTGTGTTTGTGACTTGCAACATTTCAAGCATATTGTTTTTTATAATTCACAGATCACAAGTAGGAGAGACAGGGAGTAAGTTTTTAAGAACAGGGTAAGCATTTTAGTAGCACCTCATCCTTTTTTATTTCTCTGTTCCTCAGCATCAGAACGCTTGACAGAAGAGACAGATTTCAGATGTGAAGATGTGTTGAGAATATACATTCAGTCATTTTTGTGTGTTTGCTGCAAATCCTCTGGGATTTTCCTTCCCGAGACACCTTCTTATAAAAAAACAGTGCTTGAAAAACCTCTAATGGTTTTGAAATGTAAGCTGCACTGAATGCAGATGTTTAACTTGAATATGGAGTATTTGCCATCAGAATGAAAGTCATTGAAATGTGATGGCTAGAAGATGCCCATTTATTTCTGGTTTACCATCTGTAATACCAATATCTCAAAACCTTATCTACTCAGCTGTCCAATTTTTATTTAATCAATAAAAAAAATCTGCATTTCTTAGCAACCACAATG
Source organism: Calypte anna (assembly GCF_003957555.1). Lineage (NCBI taxonomy): Eukaryota > Metazoa > Chordata > Aves > Apodiformes > Trochilidae > Calypte > Calypte anna. The sequence goes on from NC_044244.1 coordinate 168,864,707, forward strand.
TTTTTCAAGCTCTGTGGATCTGTTAAGTAGCAGTTACTGTATTAATCGGGAGCAATTGGGTAGTTAGTGAAATGAAGAATGTTTGGAATGAAGCATTTAATTAGCAAGCATAAAATGCAGTTTTCATGAAATGTGCTTAAATGCAAAATAGCTAAAATGTGGTTTTGTTGTGTTAAAGATGGCATGGACTGTAGAGTCAGAAAGAAACTTCATACGTGCTTTCTTGCATGACTTTTTGCTGTTGTTTTAAAGATTGTGACACAAATATTTCAAGTTCCAGTCAGATATCTTACAGACACCATGGTCATGTAGCCACACTCTTGTCTTTGAATGTGTATGGCAAGTGTGTTTTGAGCTCCACAGACACTTGGAATAAATTTTGTAGTGAATTATGGTTAGTGTGAAAACAGGTGTCTGAAGAGTGGGGTGAAAGTACCTGGATATCTCAACTGAAAGACAGGCTGCTACCTTATTTGATGCCAGAAAGTCCAAAAGTAAAAAAACCTCTAAAGTATCCCAACCATGGAAAAAAACCTCAATAAAAACCTACATGTTGTTGCAAATCAGTCAATCTGCAGTAAAAACCAGTCATATAAAATGGAAATTCATTCATTTTTACATTCACAGACCAGTATTTGTCTTCAGATTTAAGTTAGAATATTTTTGTGAAAGGCATTGGTGAATTTGTTCCTTTTTCTTTTGTGCAGTGCACCATGTAACAGAACCAGTCTGCCAGTTTGAATCATGGGCCAGAGCTGCTGTGGAACTGCAGACAGCATTGCTAATGTTGCATATGGAAGGATATCTTTCAGGAAATGTGCACATGAAATATGGATAAAAAAATGTGCTTCATGCACTATTATTCTCAGGCAATAAGTCAGTACCTTTATTGGGGAATGAACTTACCTAAAATTGAGCAAATGGCATGAAACAGTTGTGTGTGTTTGATTAAGATAGGGCTTTTTTTTGGTTATGGGTTTGGGTTTTTGGTTTTTTGTTTTGGGTTTTTTTTTGGAGTACACTGAAAACCCTGAGATCTATTTTATATGTTGCCTTCTAATCCTGGATTCCTTATGTTGTAGTGACCATCTTTTTGATGGTGTTTCAGAAAATGAATGAAAGATGACAAAGCTTCTTAACAGATATTTTGTAATTGTGGCGGATGCTGCAGAGAGTTTACATATTTTGGATAGTTCATCACTTCACATTAATTTGTCAGGTTATTTAGAGCAAGCAAAAGAAATCAAATTTGGCAAGTAATCAGATATTTTCTGCATGGTTTATTTTCTAGACTTTTCAGTGGATTTTCTGTGTTTTATCTTTACTGAACTTGCTTATAATACCTGTTGTAGCTGGAAGACATCCTTTAATTCTTACTTTGTAAGCCTCTGCATCTCTGGTGGTCCCCTAGCAGTTAATAGCAGAAAAATAGAGAACTTTTCTGCGATGCCATTTGTTATGTCCAAAATCTCATGACTTGTAGTTTCTTGGTCTTCTGCAGTGTGTGTACTAGATCTGAGCTAATGCGAAGCTGGGTTAAGTGGACCCCATCCCAGATACTATTAAAAATCTGATCTATGCCTGGTGCACTTTGTTAAGGAGAACTCTGGGTTTTCTTTTCCTATTTCTATATTTTGAAACAGCTGTAATGAATAATGCAGAGTAGTACAGTGTGCTCTGAAATTGCAGAATATCATCTCCCTGCCCTTTCAGGGCTGTTTGCACTTGTGGGATATTAGGCTGTCTTCATTGCAGGACAAATCAGTAAGACCTGTGGTGGTGGTGTTCCTGAACATCCCTTTAGGAAAGCTGGTGGGAAGTGTGGCTTCTGTGATGACTGCAGAGGGATCCAGAGCTCAGTTGTCTCTTGCTGTCTAGGTCTTGCTGTCTAGGCTGGTTTCAGTAGTATTTCTGCATTAAATATGAACTACATTCTGTTCCATAAACATCACCATATGTACATCAAGAGTTGCTATGCAACAATGCTATTTGTGCTTCCAGTCATTTAATCTTATCTTTGTCATCAGTTATCATAGCTGTAATTTTTGGGGCGGGAGGGAAAGAGAGCATTTTGCATATATTTCAGGGTATTGTATTGAACCAAATGGTTTTGTCTTATGCCTGTATAGCAAGGAAGTGTTTAAGGGCAAGTCATGGGTTTGATATAGTTAAATTTGGTTAAAATTATTTTTTTCTGAGCAGACACTTTTGACATAACGAAGTGCTATACTTTAACAATTTCATTCTTGGTTGAAGGAAAGGCAGTGTGCTTTTGTTAAACCTTTAGCAGCAAACTTTTCTGATTTTGATTATAAATTAACTCCTTTACTGCTTTAATTGCCTCTTGCTTAATTTTTCTGCCAGCGAGTAGTCTAGAAATGCTGGCTCCAAATATATATATAAAAAAGTATCTATGTTATAGATAATGAAGAAGATACAGATAATGAAGTTTTTTACTGAGCTAGTTCTTGGAAAAATGTGCTAGTAATGTGGCTTGGGAAAACACAGATGTTTGCAGGCAATTGCATCCATAACTTTAAAAGGACTGATGGGTGGAGAGGAAGGTTTTTCACTGAAGGCACAAAGTGTAAGATATGTCTATAAAGCTGGGTGAGATTACTAATTTTGTTGAAATTTTGAATATATCTTCACACCTCCTCCTTTATAAATGTGGTTGCCTTAATGTCTGCTTTAGTGACTTCACATTCCTTCATCCTTCTTCTGTCTTACTGAAAGTAGAGTTGAGACAATTCCATTGAGAAATGGCTACTAGACCTTTTGTTTCTGAGCAGCATTAATTCATGGGTTGTTTCACTGTTTCTTGCTTCACAGAAGGTTGCTGGCTTTTAACATTACATTCTCCAATTTTCTGAGTCTTCTTTCAGAGTCTCAATCTGTGAAATTAATATTATTTTTATTCCTGCTCAATAATAGGCATAACTGCCTATATACCTTAGAACAGCTTCTTTTTTCCCCACTAGTGTTGAATATTCTCTCCTTGTTTGGGGTTGAGCTTTTCTTCCCTTAAACAGCTTCTCAAATATGAAAGGACCTTTTCTGGGTTGTACATGAATTACTCCTACTATGTAACTTACAATGTCTGGTTGTATTCCAGTGAAAATGAATATTCAGAGGTTTGTATTCTGTGTTTTGTAGTTTGGAATATCAGATATATCCAGCTGTTTAAAGAAACGTGGGGGGAAGAAAGAGGAATAAAAATCTTAGAAAGATGTTTCTTTCATTAAAGTAGTAACTCCCATAATCACTTTTGTTTCCATTAAAATACAAAGTGCTCAGAATTTTGGTGCTTTGAGAAACAACTTCTAATCATATTAGATGAATGTTTGACTTGTCAGATTTTTCATCAAACTCTTACTTAGGAAATAAACACCCTCCCTTGCCGTTCTGCTGTCTCAGCTCTTGCCTGCTGAGTGGTTTTGAGATACACCTGTCTACTTTAACAGTACTTTCCAGTTGTCTCTGTTTGTTCAGGCTGACACTTAACCACACATTTGAGTCTCCACAATGTTCAGGGGTCTTACTTAAACCTTCTTTGTTCCTTTATGTACTTCAGTCTTACAGAGACTGCTGTTAGCAGAATAGGGAAACCTATCAGCAGCCTCATCATCAAAAGCAATAGAAGCAACAGCAGCCTCTCAGATCTCTGGCATTTCTACAAATTTCCAAAATCTGTGAGGATTTAAAGAAGATAAAACCCCTGATCATAAAAGTAGAATATGGGGCTCAAGGTAGTCTAATTACAGACAACATTTTGATGAGACAAGACTTTGTATGTATTATTGTGACACAAATGCTCCAGTTTTTAAAAAAAATTGGGACTGCATATATCATCTCTCTCTTTTCCTTCTATAAAAAATGGAAATTTATTTACTTATTTTATATTGGTGTTTCAAGGATTAACAAATTAGTGTATTTTAGTTTAGCTAGCTGACAGGGGTAAGCTTTTCTTTAAATTTTTGTTATTAAAAATATAGACTGTTAATTCCTGTACAAATTTAAACAACTGAGGAAATAATGCACAAAATGTATGGGATCTTTGAATGGACTCAGTGTGACAGGAATAGGATTGGCTTTCTGCCTGCTTCAGTGATTTTAAATTTCATTATTTTTTCCCAGTCAGGGATGTATGTGTAAAAAAGCACCCACCTCCCCCAACCTTGTCCCCACAAATAAATCAACAACTACAACAAAACCAAACAGCCCCAATGTGTTGACATTTATCTGTGAATCTTGCATGTTGGTGAGAAGGCTGAGCCTCTGTCATCTTCATTGGTAAAATGTATTGAGTAGATAGAGTACAACTTCCTTTATCTTCTTCATGGGATGAGTGATGAGAAGATTTTTGGAGCAGAGACTTGTGACCTAATTATAACCAAAATAAATTGTGTAATGATGAGGAAAATCCTGCTTTTTTGTGAGGCTTGAATTTTTGTTTATAGTCTCTGCTGTAGAGGGCAGATTCTGTTGCTATAAGCAGACAAATGAGCACACACTCCCTCTGTAGATATGATGCACATTTATTGTTACTTGAATAATAGATGCCATTAACAATTTTTAAGTGTAATGTCTTATGCAGCAGTTCTGGCTGTGTAGCTAGGCTTTAAAACAGAGTTAAAAAGAGACAGCTTTGAATCCAGCTGCTGCTTGCATCTCAGCCCAGGCAGGGATTAATATCTTAGTTGATTTGCACATTCTTCATTACATCCTCTTTGCTTCTTGCCTGTGAACTGAATGCTTCCTTAATTAAGTTACATCTGAGTGGGGATATCCATTGGGTAATAGCATTTTGCTGTAATGTGCTAAATACACACACACAAAAAAAGGTCAGTGACAAAATACCTGGTTTTCTGCAAAAAGGCTATTCTGCATCTATATCTGAAAGTTGGCAGGGATCTTAACTTGCTGTGTGAATGCTCATGGCTGAAGAGGCCCCATGGAATTATGTTCTCTGAGTGAAAAGGCTTGTTCCTTCTGCTGCTAGGGCTAATGAACCACCTGGAAAGAAAGGAGGATCTGTAAGATACTGCTATTTCCATGTGAATTACTCCTCAGCCTGTCAGCCATCTCAGTGAGTAAACAGGGCCATCACCCCTGAAAGCCACCAACAATCAGTGGCAAGAGAACAAATACTTCACGTTTTCAGTTCTGCTGATATCCAGCCTGTAATTGGCAGAAATGCTCAAAAACTACTCTCCTAGTTAGAGCAGTAATTCACTCTTGCCTGCAAGTAAATAATCTGTGATGATAGTTGTGACATCTCTTGAGTTGAAAGCTAAGGACAAGTATATTTGACCATTTTTAACTATTCTTAATAAATAAATTTTTTTTTTTATTCTCTGCCTTTGAAGATGCATAAAAAGGAGAAATGTGGGATAAACAGTCAAATTACAGGCTGACAAACCTATGTAGGGTTTTAGTTTCATAGGATTTGGTAAGTGTTAGACCTCTCCCAAAATACATCCACTGGCTGCCATCTCTTCAAGTGCTGGGCTGGAGTTTGTTTGATATAGAAAGCTGTTTCTGACTCTGAATCTGCCATTCACTGCTACACCTGTATCTCATATTTTCCTTCATAGATACTTTGATTCTACGCTCTGTGGAACAGAGGATTTTTATTATTGTGTGTGTTTTGTGCATAGTGAGTTGGGCTATAGGACTACTTGAGGGCCACTGAGAAAGAGAAATGATCTAGGAAAAATCCTTGCATGACCTTCAAAAAGGGTAGGGGAGATGTTTATTGAGTTAAAAAATGTACCTAATACTAATCAAGAGCATTCTTCTGCAGAACCTTGGTTGGTTGGTTGGTTGGCTGGTTGGTTTTTTTAAAATGCAAAAGTAATATCTGTTTAGAGTGAGCAGTGAGATAGATAGACAGCATTCATTGCTTAGGTGTAATATTACTGATTTTGTCTGAATGTATGAGTTCTTGCCTGCAGACCTCAACTGGAAGTGTAATGAAGTTCTCTTATTAAGTAAGTGGGGCACTGAAGGAGAAGGCTTTTTTGTCTCTCCCTGTGGCAAGTTATTCTTCAGATATTAAGTTTCTAAATATTAATCAAACATAGTGATTGTGATGTGTTTCATGATTTACTGTTCTTTGCTTTGCAATTCACTTTTTAGGTGTAATCTCAAACAATGAGCACAGAAATATTACCTTTACTTTTTTATTCATTTTTTTGTTTTGTTTTGTTTTCCCAGAAGGCCAACCAGAAGACAAATCTGAAAGCAGCTGCACTGGTGAGTGTGGACACTTTCTTTGAAACACTTAAAATTTCCTTATGACTGCATCTTTTCTGTTTTCAAACAATCAGTACATTGAAAAGAAAATGAGGTATCTTACTGTATTTCTATATTGTATATAGAATACTGAAAAATTACTTTAAACTGGTTGTCTGTATCTTTTAGTTTTGATTCTCTCCTCCTTGTTGGAAAGTTGGTAGGAAATTTGCCAGTCTTTTGTTATTTGATTTTAATTGCATATACTATGCAAGAAGAAAAATAGTGTTCAATTATTAGTCCTTTAATCCAAATACAGTTTTTCTAATGAAAAAAATACTCATTGTGAAAGATCTATAAATTCTTTGAAAGGAGTAAAAAATGGTTCACAGTTACTACCTGTCTGTTACATATTAATCCAATGATGTTATAAGTGCAGTTAAAAATTCTAGGAGTGCTTCTTCTACTGCAGTTGCTGTAGTGAAAGTGTGATGTTCTTACACAGTTCAGTTGTAAATGAAAGTGTGTCCCTTTGGATAGTTGATTTTTTTGGTTGCTCTTGGGTTTTGTTTGTTTTTTTGTTTTGGTTTATGGTTTTTTGTTTGGTTTGTTTGTGAAATGGGCTGCATGCTTACAATCCTAAAGCTGCCTGATATCCTAAAGATTTTATTTCAGGTCAGAGGCAGTCTGTGCAGGCTTCCTTTACAGTCACTAAAGAAAATGATTCCAGGAAATCTGACTCTAACACACGTGTCTGCAAATGTCCCCAGCCACTTGAACAGCCCTATCTTGAGGCTCTGTCCCCTTCTTTTTGGTTAAAGCTTTTGGGTTACCTTTACTGAAATTCCCAGATAGGTGCATGACAGCATGCCAATTTTACAGTGTCAAGTAGTGTTTAATAAAAATCCCTTTTTCTGCTTTTATTAAAGAGAAGTTTCGAAAATATTATTAACATACTACTGCAAATAAGTGCCAGTGTTAGCAAAAGCCTGTGAACCTGGGAAACTGGAGACAGTTAATACAATATATATAGACAAAAATCTCAGTCTTGTTAGTAGAAGGATTATCTCTGGTGCTCACAGGGAAGATAGTACTGTGACTGGGCTGATAGGTAATGGCAGAGATATTAGGTGGACTGGAAAGAGTTTCACACTCCTGCCTTTCTTAAAAAACAGTTTTTAAATTCCTAAATGTAAAACTAATGCTAGTGGGTTTTCAAAAAGTCTCCTTGACAGAATTTTTCTAGACCTTTAACATGTCTATTTTACAAATATTTGACTTCCATTTGAATTGTATTTCAGCATCAAGTGTATACTTTGTGCCTGGCTAGGGCCAGGCATAGGGGTATATGGGATATATGGGGTTTGTTCTTTATAGGAGGGAGTTCTTTGTAGTACTGAAATGCTTTTTATTGCACTGGCTTAAGAATGTCAAAAGAGTGGTGTTAGGAGAGTAGAGTAGTAGTAGTTATAGTCTGTAGACTTGAACTGAACCCAAGATGTATTTTATAGCTTGAAAATTTTCTTGGTTACTCATTGAAATCCGTTCACTCCAGTTATATGTCAGTTGTGATGCTGCTTTAATGTAAAGAAAGGCTAAAGATTAGTATTTTATGTCACTGGAAAACTGAGACTCACTGCTGTGAGGATATCACCTGTAAAACATTTTGAGATGTTAACTGCTAAAATGAATGAGAATTTTGATACTGGAATCAAGTTGGTCGTGGATTTAGTTTGAGTGATGGTAGTTGGTAACACTGGGGCATTTAAAGGAGGACTCTCAGCCATCTGTTGCACTTACTTGCTTACTCACTTTTTTCCTCAAAATGATCCTGGAACTTGGATGACCTTTTCCAAGGATGGAAAGAGGATGACCTCTTAAATGTTAGCTCAGGTTATTGAGTGCTCCATTTTGCTGTTGATCTACTTTATCTTGGCCTGGGATAAGTACTTCTGAGGCAATGATGATGTCTTCTGTGTATTTATGTAGCACAAGACACTAATGGCTGCTTTTAGGCATCGTGGTAATAAAATATGTCTTATTTGTAGTTAGAAAGCAAATAAAGGAAATTAATGAGACAACATTAAAAAATCCTTTGACTTGCATTCTTAAAAAGCTCCCCTGCATTTTTACATTGAGTCTTCAGAGCTTAAGTCCTAAATCTTTAGGACTATATATATGACATTTTTATTTATTGCTGGGGCAGTTGCCAACTGCTTACCAAAAAGCAAGATATTGCCAGTGTGTTTGCTCTGCTGGATACCATTTGGAGAGAGACAAATTTCTGGGTCAGACCAGAACCATCTAGCTGGTATTCTGTCCTCAATGGAGGCCAATTGCAGCTGCCTTGATAAGAATACAAGACCAACACAGAAGCATAGTGGGACCTCCCCAAAATACTTCTTCCATCCTCCAGCTCAGGAAGATCCAGACTCAGATGTCATGGTCTTTTATTTAACAAGCGCTCATGGATTTTCCCTCTCTGAAGTATCCCTGGTTTTGAGCCCATATAAACTTTAGCATTCATAGTATAGAATCATAGAATCATAGAATTGGCTGGGTTGGAAGGGACCTCAGAGATCATCAAGTCCAACCCTTGAACCACTTCTGCTGTGGTTACCAGGCCATGGCACTGAGTGCCACATCCAGTCTCTTTTTAAATATCTCCAGGGATGGAGAATCCACTACTTCCCTGGGCAGCCCATTCCAATGCCGGATCACTCACTCCGTAAAGAAATTCTTTCTAATATGTAACCTAACCTATATCTTAGGTGATGCTATGGTTATAGTCAAAATATTCAGGAAGGAAGGCATACATTAACAAATTTAATTAAGCTACATTTGAGCTCCTTTTGCATATATACAGTTTGATAATTTTAGATCAGTTTTTCCATACAAAAATCCTTCTTGATTATTGCATCTGAGGAAGCAGTGCTCAGGGATTCAGCCAGTGCTGTGTAGTGCCTGAAGGCTGGTTTCTGTTAAATGTGAAAGGGTTATAGTAAATTACATAGGTAAAGGAAAAGGGAAATGAGAATTGGCTCTTCTAGTTCCTATATGATGCTGAACAAGTGACTTAAACCCAGCCATGTGTTTGCTTATGGCTTTACTTGCACCAAGCATAAGTGCTGTTGTGTCTACAGAAGGTGTAAAAAGCCAAGCATTTTTGCCAGGTATGGTGTAGCCTGCCTCTCCTCCCCCACATAAAAATAACCCAAAAGCTGCTACCTGTGTAGTTTGCTGAGAGTGCAGGTGAAGAAATGCATTCTCATGTAAGAGCAAATGTAATTAGATGCTGTCCTTGTGAAAGTGCATTAAATGAAAGTTGCATGGGATTATAATGCTGCCTAAACTTTGATAATGTAGTTTTGGAGGCACAGTATTGTTTGTGTTGTTTTATTTGCTTTGTGAGGGGGTATTCTAGGTTTGTATACAGATATTCCTTTTTCTTCCAGAATGTGTACTTCTAATGGTGTTAACATTATTGAAGTTCCTACTAATTGAAGTTCCTGAACCTGTTCTTTCCTATATGGGTGGTGAGACACTGGCACAGGTTGCCCAAGAAAGTTGTGGCTGCCCCCTCCCTGGCAGTGTTCATGGCCAGGTTGGATGGGGCTTTGAGCAACCTGGTCTGGTGGGAGGTGTCCCTGCCCATGCAGGGGGTTGGAATGAGGTGATCTTTAAGGTCCCTTCCAACCCAAACCATTCTGTGAATCTCTGAACCTACTTTAAGCCCATTGAACTCCTGTAGTATCCAAATTTCATCTTGTGAAGTCTTTGACATTAAACTTATATTAAACATAGCAAATAGCAGCTTTCAGGACTGAAAATGCTTTAGTACAAGGTGTTAGTCATCTCTGTTCCCTAAACCTGCCAGTGAGTAATACAAATGCCTTATAGTGAAGGGAGAGAGGCACCATTGGGACCATTTCTGATCTGACTTTGGGTAAAAGGAATAAATAACCTGAGCTGCTGCAGACAATAAACCTACTATTAAGATATTGTCAATTGTGAATGCATGTGTTTGACTGCAGATACCAATATGCAACACTTGAATTGTCTGTAGTTGAAACTCACTTCATTTTTTTGGTGTTGCAATAAAAAATAATCCAGATGTTGCTTATACATGGGTTGGGATATTTTAAATTTAGTGTAAGCACTTTGATAAACAAAGTAAAATCAGCAAATTTTTGTTCTTACATTATGAACTAGAACTGTATAGGGCTGCTATATAGACATTTGATTTTATGCACTATTAAGGTTAACATAGATATATTTAAAAGTGAAATTCTAACTGAAAAATTACCATCTGGAGGAATAAAAAGTAATACTTGATTTAAATACTAGCTTGAAACTGTGCTGAAGATAACTTAGTTATGGCATCTGCCATTTTCAAGCCATGGAGTTTTTGACTAGAATATATAACTGCTTTTGTTGGCAGATAAATGTAACAGAACTTTAAAATATAAGCTTCCCAGTAGTTTTTCAGGAAGCATAATCAGTAATGAGACTCCACTTGTAGCTGTTGGAACATAAAACCAGCAACAGTTTCTGCTTTAAGATATATTTAGTCAAAGTCTGTCATACTGGTTATAATAAATATTATGGAGAATCAGAGAAGGTGCACTGATAGACCAGCAAAAAGGGCATGGATTTAATGAATATCAGCACTAACTGGAGTTCATTTTTTTGAGAACTTGCATAATTTGCCTTTGTGTCCTCAGGGTCTGGCTATTTATTTTAGTATTCTGGATGATGATTCTAAAGTTTATATTTTTCTGAGCAGTACTGATGTATTTATTGTCACACAGTCTCTATCCTGAGAACAGAACCCAATATAAAACAGTGGGAATTAATCCCACGAGCCTGTTCTGTCCTTCAGCAATGTCCACATCCAGCTTGAACAAAGTATTCCATGCTTTTGGCTCATACCAGAATTTTTGGTCTTTCTTTCTGACTCTAGAGAAATCCCAAGAATTTCAGCCTTGCCTGGCATCACAGATAGTGACTCCACAGATTGTGCTTGCCTTCTGTGAGGGATTTTGCTGATTATTGCAGTTCACTCACCCACTGGCACAATCTCATTTGATGGGTTCAGACCTCTGCAGTATTGCAAATTGGAGCCTTGAATGATGGATCAAAGGGACAGAGAGAGATCAAATGCTCGACGCCTTGGCCGGTACAAAGCCAGTCTGTAGCAGATGTAAAGCTGGCAGGAGGCAGTTTCAAAGTAAATAAGGAGGAGTTCTGCACTCAGAGCATAATTGAGCTATTGAATTCCTTGCCAGAAACTGTGGATGTGAAGGTGGTATTTGCTAAAGGCTTACATGACCTTAGAGGACACGAAAGAGATATGTGAGAGAAAATTCACCAAAGGGTGCCCGGATTTAGAGGGCATTTGGTTTATGAGAACTCAAACCACAAAAGCCTGGTGCACACTGGGATGCATACCCAGTAGGGGAACCATACATATGTGCTCTGCCCCTTCCCTTCTTCATGGATATCTGCTTTTGGCCACTTTGCTGGAGCTGCAGTGCTGAGCAAAGCAGTCCTTCAGCCTGGTCCAGTACTATTACTCTCAAGCTCTGATTCTTTTTCCCTATTTTTTCCCCCTCAGTTCTGTACTGAGGGGGGAAGCTCCCTTGATAAGCTGTTGTTATACAGCTTACATCAGGGATAGTTGAAGTTTCTTGGTTTTAACCATGGAAATAACTTCTGAGGGGAAGGGTAGTGAAGGCAAAGGCAAGAGCAGCTCTTCTCAAGTTCTGCCTTAAACCTGCAAGAATGTGGGAGGCTGCAGCACTGCAGGACCTGAGCTCTCGCTGTGCTTGAGTCCAGAAGCAGTCCAGCAGAGCTCATTTGATGCTCTTCCTGAGCTATAAGGCTTTTCCAGCCCCAGCATCTTGCCAACAGCTGTGGTGACACAGAAGCAGGAGCATTGTGTAGCTGTGGTACAGCATATTGCCTTACTCATGCAGGTTGTCTTAGGGATTCTGCACTGCACTCTGTGGGGAAACCCTAAACTCAGCATCTCTGCATGGCAGAAAAGTCTTACAGAGGTGGATTTTTACCATGATACAAGAAGGCACCAAGTAGCCTAGATGTTGTATTTCTGCCTGTTGGGAAAGAACATAATTTGCTCTTTGTTTTAGGAAATGAGTTGCAAATATCACAGTGCTGCAGGTGTTAGATGAAGTTAGTATTGATAAGACTCCTAATCTGAGAGTGCCTTTTTCTCTGTTTAGCTGATTCTTATCACCCTGACTTTTGGTACCTTAAATTTGTCTCCTCTGAGATTACCAGTTTCAGCATTGAGAAACAGTATTGCTTTATTCCTAGTACTTGTCAAAGGCTTTATTTAAGTAGTAGAGAGGAAATAAATTGCTAGGTTTGGTGTCACAGTTGCTTGTTCTGTGTATGTTTTTTGATGCTTAGGCTGTTCATTGCTAGTTTGTTTGCTTAATTTTTTCTTCCTAATTGACTGAGTCTTGTACCCACCTCTGACCTATTTTTTTTTTTTCATCTGTTCGCTATGGTACAAAATAAAAAACCTTCTTTGAGATAACAAGCAGCTTTCTGTGGAGCTACAACAGTAGATTTGTAGCTTGTTTTCTATTAACAATTTTTAGAAAAATGGTAATTCCTCCGACTGCTGCTGCAAAAAGGAACATTGCCTTTCTGAGACATGGCATAGGGAAAGCCAAAAGATAAGTTGATTTCAGGAAAATTACACATTACTTGTGTTGTACAACCTAAGTGTTGCACTGATGTGGGCATCTGTGTTCTCCATAAACCCAAGGACCTCAAGTGACAGTCACTGACACAGAGTCCCATGGTCCTTCTCCTCTCATAATGCTCAGATGTTGTAGGCTCTCTCACCACGTTTCTTCCTCCCTGTCCTTGCTTTTTGAGCAGTCCAGTACTGCAAGCTTCCCTGACCATCAGACCCACAGCTCTAGCATGCTCCTTGAACAGCATCTTCTGAGGCATTTCCCTAGCAAGAAGCTTTGGGCTTTTAAATCTAAATTGTCATCTCCTTGGTGTACTCCTGCAGCTGCTGAAGTTCCACTCCCTTACACAGGATGTGAAATCTCCCTTCAGATATAAGCAAGAAAGCCTGCCATCATCTTCTAGCCAGGTTTTCCATACCTGGATCAAAGCTGCTGTTGCAATCTTAGAATGAGGTGGTGTCAAGGGCAAAAAAGATGTACCCTGGAGAAGTGTAGTGACCTAGTTTTTCAGGTAAGTGAAACAGTGCTTGGCCTGGAACCACTGGAAAATCTCCCTTTAATGTCCAGAAAGGTGGTGGGTTTCATAAACTTTCCATAAACCAAGTTTATGTTCCTCAAAGTCACACCAGTAGTAAACAGGGCAATACTGTAGTCAATTTTTAGCATTATCAGAAGTTTATAGACCTTCAGAATGGTTGCTTTATAACAGTCCTCTTCTAACTACTTGGTTTTGAAACCTTAACATGCTAAACATGGATGTCCTAATAGTGTTTTAAATGAGTAGCTGCTGTTTACAGCTATAATTATTCAGCTTTGTGAACTGTTTTGTTTCTGAAGTGGCAGTGCAGTATTCTTTTCTGAAGCTTAAAATGAACAAATGTGGTGTTAAATGATAATGGCAATGCTGTTAAGCTGTTACCAGCACAGATAGGAACAGCTTTTTGGAAGACTGTTGCTTTTGCTGTGTGTGTTACTCCTACTACACACATTGTTAGGAAGAGAAATCACTGTCTTGTTCTACAGGATATTATGGAATTTCTTACAGAAAGGCAACTGTGCTTTCTTTTTCTGAGTGCTTGCTCATCTGCTTTCCTCGAGTGTCTCTGTACATCTCCCTCCTACCTTCCCCAGTCCTTGCCATGCTTCTCATTTTCTGACATGTTATTGTGAATGATGTTATAGGGGCAGGGTTTTGAGACAATCATAGAATCATAGAATCCTAGGGGTTAGAAGGGACCTCAAAAGATCATCTAGTCCAACCCCCCCTGCCAGAGCAGGGCCAATGTTCTATGATATACCAGTATATGGGACTTTTAAAAGTATGACTATTTTATTTTATTTTTATTTTATTTTATGACTATTTTAAAAGTAATTAAAAATGATAAGGTTGATATTCTGATCTTAAATTTCTTTTGCCTTATCTATTGCTTTTGTTTAAACCTAGTAAATGATGCAAGCTTGTATCTCCAAATGAAAATACTTTCATTTTTTTAAGTAGCACTTTCCTGTCAGTCTAAGAGTTTCTGCCATGTTGCAGGACAGAAGACAAAATTAAGGTTAGGCAATAGTTAACCAGAAAAGATTAAAAAATTCTAGCCTAAGAAAAAAATATTTATTTTGTCACGGACTCAAGTTAACAGGTCCTATTTGTCCCCAATCCTGAGTCATTCGTCAACAGAATCAGGGCAAGATGACCCTTCTACACAAATAAATTTGTGGAAGAGGAACTGCCACTACTAAATTGTAAGGTTTGTTGCCTGCCCTTACTCTGCTTGCATACTAATGAGAGAGAAGGAGGAACATAATTTTTGAGCTGTTTCCATCTTGTTAAATGGAAACCTTGTAATCCTTGTAAGTAACAGGTGAAAATAACAATGCCACTGGTTGCTGCAAATGATGTAATTTATTTCCTCTTTTAAGGTCTAAAGAAATATTAAATATTCTAGAAAAGAAGTGACCAATTGTCACTTACTTTGTTGTAATAGGTATGAATGCAAAAACACAATTAAAAATAAAAAATTAGTATTTTAAAATGTCAATAGTGCAATTACAATGCTGTGAAACGTGGCTTACTGAAAGAGCAGGTGCTGAAGGTACAGAATTTGAGGTGTAATTTGGCCTTGTTGCACAGCCTGTGCATTTCACAGCATCCACGGGAGCTCCAGGAAACCACATCTGGCTCTAGAAGTCACTGGGCAGTTAAGTGGCTGGAGACTGAGGGAATAATTCAAGGGAGGATCATAGAATCAGAGAGTGGTTTGGGTTGGCAGGGATCTTCAAGATCATCCAGTTCCAAACCCCCCACCATGGGCAGGGACACCTCTCACCAGACCAGGTTGCTCCAAGCCCCATCCAACCTGGCCTTGAACACTGCCAGGCAGGGAGTATGCACAGCTCTTCTGGGCACACAGAAGACCACAGTATCACCACCCTCAGAGTGAAGAATTTCTTTCTAATGTCTAACGTAAATCTACTCTCTTCCAGTTTAAAACCATTGCCCTTTCTCCTGTCACCACATGGTCTTGGAAGAAGCCCCTCCCCAGCTTTTCTGCAGGCCCCTTCAGATACTGGAAGGCTGCTGTACGGTCTCCCTGGAGCCTTTTCTTCTCCAGGCTGAACAACCCCAACTTTCTCAGCCTGTCTATATAGGAAAGGTGCTCCAGTCCTCTGATTGTGGCCCTTCTCTGGACTTGCTCCAAGAGCTCTGTGTTCCTTTTGTGTGGAGGGTTCCCAACCTGGACACAGCACTCCAGGTGGGGTCTCATGAGGGTGAAGAGGGGGAGAATCACCTCCCTCAACCTGCTGGTCATGCTTCTCTTGATGTAGCACAGGCTGTGGTTGTCTTTCTGAGGTTGCAAGTGCACACTGCTGGCTTACATTGAGCTTCTTATCAACCAACACCCTCCAGTCCTTCTCAAGGCTGTTCTCAATCCATTCTCTGTATTTGTGCTTAGGATTGCCTCAACTCAGATGCAGGACCTTGCACCTGGTCTTTTTGAACTTCATGAGGTTGGCATGGACCCACTTCTCCAGCCTGTCAGGGTCCCTCTGGATGGCATCCCTTCCCTCCAGTCTGTCAGACACACCACAGCTTGGTGTTGTCACTTGCATTCAGTTCCACTTGTGGTTTTTTCCCTCTGGTTCTTAGATTCCTTCCTAGGCATCCACTTTTTGGCTGCTGTCTTTACTGATTTCTCCTCTTGAGTCAGGCTACTGCTCAACTCTAACCAAGTCCCACAGCCCTCCTGGTGACAGGGAGGGGTATGGTGAAAGAAAAATGAAAAATAGTTGTAGGATGTGGGGGGAAGAGAGGGTAAGGGGAGGATGTGAGGATCAAAGGATCAGAAATGGGGATTCTGCCTAGAGTTGTGAAGGATCAGAGGATGGAAACAGTTCACAGTTACCAGGGGACACTGGGCTAGATAGACCTTAGTCTGACATAGTTCAGCCATTTTACGTTTTGTCCCTATGTAGGAAGAAAAGAAATAGGCAATAACTATGCCAGTGTGCTGATAAAAGAACCATTGGCTTCAGCAACAAAAAAGATGGGCATACAAGTGTGGGAGAAAGGAATACAAGGGGTATTTTGGTCAATTTAGCACTGTTTCAGGGAACTCATAGGGGCAGGGATATCCTTTTTTCAATGTGTGGAGGTGAGTGCTGCCTTAACCTCCCTTTTTCCCTTCTGGGTTGTCTGCTTGGTGGCCCTGTTTCTCACCCAAGAACTGACCTGCATGGGAGCAGGTTAAGTGCCTCCTTAGGGAAGGAGGAAGAAGTTCCATTTTACTTCTACCCAAGCAACTGCAAATCATCAAAGAAATTACAGAAGTTGCTGTTCCTACTCATTGGACTGTTCCAATAAGTTCATTGTGATCTAACCCTTAATGAGAGAAAGATGAGTAGAAATAAAGACTTTGCATGCACACCACATTCCAGGTAATGTTGTTAGAACAACCTTCAGTATTTTTAACTTAAGCATTTGATTTTGCAGCTTTCTCATTGTCATAGTAGTATGAAATATGCAATTTTGAGCCTTAAAGAAAAGACATAAAAGATAACTAATATATCATAGAATCATAGAATCATAGAATTAGCCGGGTTGGAAGGGACCTCAGAGATCATCTAGTCCAACCCTTGACCCACCGGAGCAGTTGCTAGACCATGGCACTGAGTGCCACATCCAGTCTTTTTTTAAATGTCTCCAGGGACGGAGAATCTACCACCTCCCCGGGCAGTCCATTCCATAGCCTAATCACCCTCTCCGTGAAGAAATTCTTTCTAATATCTAACCTAAACCTCCCCTGGCACAACTTAAGACTGTGTCCTCTTGTCTTGTTGAAGGTCGTCTGTGAAAAGAGTCCAGTTCCCACCTCGCTACAGCCTCCTTTCAGGTAGTTGTAGACAGCAATGAGGTCTCCCCTGAGCCTCCTCTTCTTCAGGCTGAACAGAGTGGTGGAACACAAACTTCCACCTGAGTGACTGAATGTATGCAAAATATATTTGTTATATTGAATATATTTAAGGAGTCAAAAGGAAGCATTATGCACAGTATGGAAGTTTTACATGGTCATTTTGTTCATATACCACACCAAGGCACTTGCCCACCCCAGACTGAAAAATTATTCATGTGTATAACTAGTTTGAAGCATCTTGATTATAGACACTGTGATACAGCAGTGTCTTTGTGGATTTGTTTAATGTCTACAGGTAAGAGAATGATTTTGTCACCTCAGTCTTCCTTCTTTTTCTGCTATATGAATCAAGCAGCTGAGTGACATGCCTTCAATCAGAGATGGCAAATAAAAATTTCAAACCCTGACACTTGCCGAGTTGAATGAGTGCCCATGAAAATGGGAAAAGACAAGAAGATTGAAGTTAGTATTACAGGAGATGACTTGTATGCCATGGATGTCAGTGTTATTTATACAGAAATAAGAAAAATGCAGTGAAAAGTGCTTAATAGAATGAGCCATTGAGCTTTAAATGAAACAATCATAATAATAATTAAAAAAATTATTTTGACTAGTGATTAGTACATTTTTCACTTTAAAAAGCCTTTCTTTTTGTATGGCTTAAGAGGGAAGTAGGTACTCTGAACCAAGGGCCTGAGAAATTAAAGCTTTCCAGTAAATCTTTTAACTATAGCTGTAAACTATTATCAGAAGGTATTTCTGATGATTTGAGTTGTTTTTGTGATTGCCAGCTTGTGTGTAGCCTATATTCCAAAAGTATTTTCAATAATAAAAGTGTAACCATCAAATTATTTACTGCTTTTTCATGAGTGAGGTCAGGCATAACAAAAAACTTAACTGCTTTCTGATACTGAAGTGCTGTTTTCTTGGTATTGAGCATCCTAAGAGCCTAACTAAAAGGCAAACAACCACAGGCTGCTTTAGTTAACATATACTAATGGTTTGAAATTAAAACTGATTTTTGCTCTTTTTTTCTTTTCAACTGACATCCATTTTACATCTCAATCAAAGGTTAATAACCAAAAGTGTTTAAGTGGATGATTTGACATCCTAGGAGCAACAGCCTCCTCCAGACTTTGTGGTTCTGCAGGCTGTGTATTTGACAGCACAGAGAGCACACTTTAAAACTTGTAGATTAGTTAGGGAGCTTTGTTAGATTGTCTTGTCACTTTTCATTGCTCATGTAGAACATTGTTAACACAAAGGGCTTGTCAAAGGATTATTGTGTGTGTGATGGTGTTTCTAGTTCTTGTCCTAGAATATCAGCAGGATTTTTTATTTCTTCTAGGGTAGTTTTCACACTTACTTTCCACAGATTTCCTATGGATTCTTGTGCACAAAAGATTAGTGGATACTTATTTTTTTTATTATATCAACTTGAAATTAACTTAAGGGGGGTGAAGGAGGGAAGATGACACGCAGTGATGGAGTGCTAGCTGGGATGGCCTAGGAGCATAAAAGAATTATGTAAAGAATTGTATTTTACTATATAACTTTTGTTTGTAGATAATCAATGCATTTGGACAAACTCAGAGAAATTTTGGGGTTCCAGAACAGTTCTTCAACTTGGATGCCTGAAATGTAGAATAATCTGATTGTTCAGTTTGGAAGAGTTCCACTTTGAACCACATCTTTTTAAAATCTGTAAGTCTGTAACATAGGGATTGAATAGGAAAGTTAATTGTTTCTGGACAGTGGGTTTATTCTGATTAAGTATTCTGGAGAAGTTGGATTTCCCTATTTGATAATGTCATATTGAAACATATTTCAGTCATTGCTGCCTGGTCTGGAGATGCAGATGCCCTCTTTTTGAGGGAATTTGAGTCAGTTAACAGTATCCATTGGATCTTACAAGTGAAAGAGAGTTGAGGGATAAGTGGATGTTGCATTTGAATTCCCAGTACTACTAATGATGGATTTTCATCCTCTAAAATCCAAAAGAAAAAGGTTGTATTAGCTGTACTTTGCTGTCACTTATACTATGGATTGTACTGCATTTTGTTGATACTCTTAGTATTTTTTTCTATACAAAATTGATGTTTTGGGAAGTTGAGAAACTACCTTGTTCTTTTTTTCGTTCTTTAGTAGCATTTTAATTGAATTTTGGGCTTGTTTGAGCTGTGAGTAATGGTTAGATTCAGTGATGGACAAAGCTTAAACTTGGAGCTCGTGCACCTTTTTGCCTTTTGTGATGATTTTTCAGTTTGTTTTTGCAGAGTAACTGATGTGTAATGCTTATGGTTGAATTAGTTACAGTTGTTCCATAGAAGCTATTAAAAATTTGTTTAAAATATAAATGAAAAGATTTGATAAATAGTGGAGCTGGGGAGAAAGAGAGAGAAAATTTATTCTATTACTGAGACTGAAGCATCTTAAATGCCAGCAGGTGGTCTATTGAAAACTAATAGTACAAGTTGCTTTTAGTAAGCCATGGTGCAAAGCAAGGGCTCTGGTAATTGCCTTTCCTTACCAGCACAAATGAGTAGGAAGAAACAGTGTCCTTAGCTTTGTAGGATGTCATTAGTGAAAACCTGTTACGTGAAACTTTGTCAGATGTTGTGATTAGCCATTTGCTATGTATCTATAATTAGAAAATTTAACATTCTGTGGAGATATCACTCATTCCCGATAATAAAATTGATCCCCCTAGCATTATTTTGTTGTTATACATGTTTCTTTCAATTGTTATTAGTATAGGAGCACAGCTATAAATTCGGTTTTAAGTGAGCTGAGAAATCATTTCACTTTAAAATCAAGTTGGTTAATTTAAACCCCCCTTGCAATTATGTTTTTTTGCAAATTCAGTAAGATAGATTAGCATGAACAGTAATGAACATTCAAAATCATTTATTCCAGTTAAAATCCATTCCGAATTTGTTATAAGCAAACCATTTTAATCCTCCTTATTATATGAAAATACTCTCACTGCTGTTCAGCAGAGCAGTCATTGTATGTGTGTTAGTCATACAAGAACACAAAAAATCCAGCTAAGACTCTCTGGTTGAAAGACAGCATCGAGAAAACACAGATTACAAACAGCATAAAGCATTCAATCTGTATTTACAATGTTTAGCTGATAATTTTTTATTAAATTCAGGCATAAATTTTTCATTCAGCTGAAGTAAGCCAGAGATGGATGTCATTATGAGATTTACATACCATTAGCTCACATCAATTGATCAGCAGCCGAGCTCTGTGGTACAAGGCTAGTTAGATACATTATTTGTAATGCCAGGAGGCTGCAGGTCAAGGAGGTTTGCTGGCTGCATGCTCGTTTCCTTTGCCTTTTTGATTACTTGATAAAATGAAGTGCATCACTGTGAACAATTGACCCTTTTGAGCAATCCAGACTGGTCAGCAGTCTAAATCCACATTTTAAAGCCATCATGATAGCCTCAAACTTAAGAGTTTCCAGGGTGCAGACGAAGGTGTTGTCCTCCTTCAGTACCAGTCGTGTACCATTTTCAGACTTTATGAAGTACTTGAATTGAATAATATTTGAAGAGACAGAAAACTCCTCTGGAAATCCATCCAGCCTGCTTTTGGACACAAGTACTATCCTGGATTTTATTTTTGCAATGAAATCAGGAGCATTACAAAAGATTCTAAGTCCTTGTGAACGGTCGTGGCTGTCAGTAATTTCCAGGAAAGTAGTCTCTCGAGATGCTAGCTGCTCCTTCTCCCACCTTGATTTCACTGCATCCGAGAGTACCTTAAGCTGGAAAAAATCTGCTTCTTGTGCCAAAAGTTGGTTTTCTCGAAACCCTTCTGGTAGAAGAAGTTCTCCATTTCGTAGGAAGTTGAGAATGTGTCTGAAAAGGAGTCCATCTCTGTCTATGAAGTAATGACCATCTGCATCAAATGGGCACATTATTTTTCCATTTATGATTCCTTCCAGAAAAGAATCTGGATACTTGGTTAGTGTCTGTTTTTGTGTGATATATAGGTAGCCACCAACATTCAGGGTAATCAGAGATGTTTTATAGTCCTTGTCTTGCTCACAGCCTTCAGAGTTGCTGTGTTTTTCATCGCATTCCTTTTCTCTTCTGTTTGTTTTTCTCTCCATTATCCAAGCTAGGACAAAAAGCCAGCTATCTTGCTTTGTTCTTGTCAGCCTGCAAAGAGATTTTAAATTTTTTTTTAAAGAAAAGAAGCACCTTTATTCAGCTCCGGCACGATGTTGGAATGGAAATGCTGAGAGCATTACTCTGACTGTCAGCTCGGGTTTGCAGTAGGTGGCGTGTGAGCTGTGTATGCAGGGAGATATCAGGAATATGACTGTAAAGGAGAATTTGCATTTAACTGTGTAAGGGAAGAAGGGCATAAAACTGTTTGTCTCTCTCTTTAAGTCTCTTACAAGTTTGCATAGTTTTGGGGATTAGTCACAGAAATAAATACTGCTTGTCTAAATGACACCGTATTTTTAAAACTTGAAGTTAATGTTTGAATTATCAGCTGGACAAATTATGTTTAGTTCTTATGGGGCTAAACAGGTATCTTCATTTATGTTTCAAGGACTTAAGTTTTCAAAAAGAGCCTTTTCACATTTTATTGTATTTTTTTTGGTACTGATTACAGTACTTAATGCATTCATCAGCACAACAGTGAAAGGAGAGGTGTTCCTGCCTGTAAGAGGGGGGTGTTGTCTATGGAATGTGTGCACAAATGTATTCCTGTTTTATAGGACACGTGTGCAGTGGTAAGATGCTTCCACAGAAGGTACTCTGAAAGGGATACTGAAGCCTGTTACAAGTTTGGGGTGAAAGCTTCCTTTTGCAGTCGGTGCAAATTTCTGTACCAGCACAAGAGCTGCAGCCTGCTTACGTTTTGCTTTTTGCCTTTCTCTGTGCCATAAATAAAATCTGTTTTAAAGAGGGGACTTAGCTTTTATGTCAGTGATTTTCTTTAAGTCACCAAGGCTGTCTGGCATCAGTTTGTTCAGCAGAACAAAGGGTTAGCATGCCTACAGATAGCTTGGAGCATCACTTAACATTACAGCTTAGCAACACTTGGTACGGGGAGGGGGCAAGCACAGGCAGAGCACGCTTGAATCAAATGGCTGTCTTCTGGCCATGAATCTGTGGCTTGTTCTCCATTACCTCTTGGAAAAAAGATTTCCCCTTTAAACATTTGCCACTTGAAGGAGGAAAGGGAGAGCTCTCCACATATCTGTGTGGCTTCCCTTGGGGAGTGAGCCGCAGAATGCATTCCCCAGCATGGGCGGGAGCCAGCGCTTACCTTGGGCTGGACCTGGAGAGGAGGTCCCATCTTTTTCAAGATGTATTTTTTCACTTTACAGGTAGATGTCTCTTCATTAGCAGTGATAAGTCAGGTTATTCTTCTGCAAATTCTTCTGTTCTATTTCTAAAGATTTTATTTTTACTGCTACCACTATCTCTAGGGTTGTTTATTGATAGTGTAGACTCATCACTATAATATTTTATTAAACTAACCTAGTAGAAATAAATGCTTTTTTTTTTACTCACTGTTTTCCTTGTTGGGGTATCTCTAGCACTGATATGCTAATTTTTTTCTACTGCCTTATGTGATATGTTAAGCAGATATTATTCATTAGGTTTGCTTTACCAGGAATTAGTCATGGTTTTACTTTTAACTCTTTGATGCCATTGACATGTTTACCATAACTTCAGTAGAAGAGATTTCAACTGGTTTCTAATTCTATAAACATTTGAACTTTTTCAAAATCAGCTCCTTTCACAATTACTGAGTGAACAACTGAGAGGGTGAAAGAGACAATTGCTTTTGAGAATGATTTTTTTTTTAATTTTTTTCCAACATCACCAGAGGCTTCCATTCAAATTTATTGTCAAGTGATTGAAAATTCAGTTAATGTGCTTGTATCATGCAAAACCACATTGTTGAACCCTACATTGCTAAACCCTACAAGAATGATTTCTGTGGTGTCTTCATCTTACACAGTGATTGAAATACTTTGTAGTGAACCAGCAATGTCCTGGCACAAATAAATAGGGATTTTCAAGAAGAGCTGGGATTTGTAAAGGATATGAAGTTTTTCATGGCCAGCTACACTGTCTGTATTTTAAGAGATGGTAGTTACAGTATCTGCTCAGCTTTTCATGTTCATCATCTTCTAAACGGTCTAACAGTTGTGGCTGAAATTTTCCACTTGTGTGAATGAGTAAATATTCTTTGAAACATCATGCAAAAGCATTTTAGTGGTTTGTAGGATAAAATATTCAAAATCAATTTGATGTAGAAAATATACTCAGTGGAGATCATGAATATTTACATTTAAACCTTTGAGACTTGAAAAATGTAGAGGTGCTGTGAAATTTTCATCACCACAAACCCATGTAACTTTACTTTGCTGCAGCTGACAGTCATCTGTAGCACAAATTGAAGGCTGGCACATCTCTGAAAATTTTCCACTTTCTGTTGCCAAAGACAGCTTTTCCAAAGAGCTCTCATTCTTCATGTGCACTTCATGGTATTGCAGTGCATGTAGTTCTAGTGAGGCAGGGAATATTTCAGTGGTTTCATATAGCTCGGTGTTTTCTGAAGGTGTCACTTGAAGAACTGGATTTCATTTTTTCTGTCTCTTTGTCCATCCTCTGGAAGATCATCTGAAAGTTAATGTTGGTAAATGCATGCAAGTTTTTCTTGCTGTTGAGTCTGGAGGCTTAGACAGCTCTTGTGCTCTGAGAGTCTTTGTGTTCTGTGCCAAGTGAACAGTAGCTGGGATGTGTCCTGGTTCTTCCTTCCCACTTGGATTGAGACAAAGCAACCTGTGTGCTCTGCCATGCCATCAGTGAACTGCCCCTGGCTGTGCCCTGTGCACCTGTACTCTACAGGTGTCCACTTGCACAAATTGTTAGTGTCACCTTTTGCTGGGATTAGTCATTCAGGGGAGGAATATTGCTGGAATCCAGCAATGGCAAGGGGTTTGTTTTGGTTGCAGAAAATACACTAAACACACTCTTGCACACATATAAGAGAGTGGCTGTAGCAGTAGTACTCCATTTCTAAGTTATTCATCCTTTGGGCTGTGCCAGGAAGGCAATCTGTGGAGTTTTTAATTTTCTTCTCAGACAGAAAATCTGTCCTGGAGCCAATGAAAATGCAGTGCTGATGTCCATCAGCTACATAGCAAAACAAATCCAAGGATGAGCATGCTAGGTATCTGCCCCTCATGCTGTCCTGCTTGTTTCTTTTTGGCAAATAGTCTCACTTTCTCCTCAGCTTCCATTCTTGTCCTGAAAACTCCTGGTCTGGAATCTTGAGTATGCTGTGGAGCTGAGGATTCAGAACTGAAGCACACCACAGACAAGCTGGTGCTTTGCCTAGGGTTCAGACAGCATCAGTGTCACTGAGAATCTGCTGTCAGTGAAAATCACCTGCAAACAGCTACTTTTCTTTATTGGAGTACAAAAGGATATGAGGAGAAATCTCAGCTATAAGAGGTAGAGAGTTTTTGAAGTGCATCTGGAAGCCCTGCTAATGAAATCTGTTTGGGCTGTTGAGGCAATTTGCTAGTCATTTAATGTCATAACACAGAAGATTGGACAGGTTGTTGGACAATTAAACCATTCAATAGTTACTATCTCATGATTTTAGCAGCACAGACATTCTTATTCCAGTAACAGCTCCAGGATGTTGATTAACAGCTACTGAAGACAAGCTCTGTGCACTGACTGAAACTGGAGATTTTCAAATCAATTTTCAGAAAGTCTGGACAATTGGCATTCAAGAGTTTTTAAAGGGCTATCAAAGAAACTTATCAACAGTTGCTGTTGGTATTTTTAATAAGTTTTGAACACTGCTGTTCTGCAAGGCTGAAAAAGCAAGTGCTCTTCCAGATTTGAAAGGTGAAGTGGATGCCACAATTATTAAAGAACAAAAAAGGAGGTCATATAAAAAACAATAAAATATCTGACTTGGAATTCAGTCAGTTACAAATTGAGAGAGTAATGTAATACTAACCAGTGTGGGTGGAGAGTAAAATGGAGTGTGCTATTTTTTTCCTTTATTTTATTACAAATTGTTCAGCAAAGGAGGTAATAGTTTTTTTTTTTCTGTTAAGGCCGTATGTAGCATTTGTTAGCTTGAATTAGAATATAAACTGTGTTTGTATTCCTCTCATTTAACTATAAAAAACTTATTTGCTGGGTTTCAAACTCACAAATGTTAAGCAGAGAATTATCATTATAACATTGCGGTGACTTGGCTCTTGGTCCTATTTTTGGTCAGTGATCAAGAAGGAGATAGCTACTCAGGAAGTCTGGGGATTACAGAGACTGCCAATGTAATCAGTAATGAGATATATTGCTGATGCAGAACCATTTGGATAGGTGGTTAGAATAACATTTTAATAAGCTGAATTATAAAGTTGATACACCTAGGAATATACTGTAGTATACGCTGCAGTGTGCATGTTTGCAGAGGGTTAGGATATGATGCATCACCAACAAGTGAACACAAGGTCATAGTTCTGTAAAGCAAAGGTACTTTGGATGCTTAAATAAGGGGCTGCCAAGTGAAGAGTGAGCAATCTTGTTTTCTAGCTGCAAAGCTCTTGAGGAGGGGTGATCAGAGGAAGGGCCCTAGCACTGAGGCTGCCCTTGGAGTGGAAAAGAGGTACCACAAATTGCCTCTGGTCTGGAAGAGGGGGCTGCTCCTTGCTGTGCCATCACTTAAGAAGCAAGACAAGAGGACATGGTCTCAAGTTGTGCCATGGGAGGTTTAGGTTGGATATTAGAAAGAATTTCTTTACGGAGAGGGTGATCAGACATTGGAATGGGCTGCCCAGGGAAGTAGTGGATTCTCCATCCCTGGAGATATTTAAAAAGAGACTGGATGTGGCACTCAGTGCCATGGGCTGGTAACTGCAGCGGTAGTGGATCAAGGGTTGGACTCGATGATCTCTGAGGTCCCTTCCAACCCAGCCAGTTCTATGGTTCTATGATTCTAAGCTATACAGTGGTACAAGTGGGAACTACCAGGGCTTCCAGCTTGGAAGCTGGGAAGCAACAGCCCAGATAGTACCTGCTGAGGAGCTGGAAGCACACTTGCCCATAACCTATTCTTAGTGTTCACTCTTCCAGTTTTTCCTGCTGCCTGGAAACCATGCAGGTCTTCAGCTTTATTTTCCTGGCACTTCTCACAAAGAGCAGGAGCTGGTGAACTCTAGATCCTGTGCCACGTGGTGTCAAATCTGGCTGTGAGGCCCACTGCTCAGAAGAGAAATTAATGAACTGAATTTCTTCAGGCCAGTAAGAATGATTAAGTAGCTGAAAAAATAGGCCTAATGGAAGGTTCGAGAAAACATGATTTATTTTTATTAGACTTGATAAAAGTGGAGAGTACATAAGTCCTTGGTTGGGCAGAATGCTCTCATAACAGCAAATTCAGCTTAGCAGTCAATGGTCTTAAAAGAACCAGTGACTGAAAATTGGAGCTGTGTGCAGTCAGAGTAGAAAATTAACACATTAAAATCTCCAAGGCAGTCCATCTCTTTCTCATAAAAAACCCCCAAAACAAAAGAAACAACAAAACAACCCAACCTAAACCCGAACAAACAAACAACCCCTATCAGACCATCTTCTGCACAATTCCAGTAAATTTCCCCAGTGCCTGTTTATGAAGATTGCCTTAAGCATTTTGACCATGTTCTGTTAATTTGATGGTGATTGTCAGCAGGATTTGAAGCTGGAACTGGCACAGCCCCAGCATAGCTCTCTGTCATCTCACTGAAGGAGTCAGCTGTTGAAAAATTCCTCTATTAATTGTACCAGGGAATCCAAGCAGGGAGGTTGGGGTGAGCATACGTTTGGCAGCTACTAATGAAGCCATGGGTTGTGTTAGAGCAGCCTGTCTGGAGCTGCAGTCACAGTGTACTTGTACCTGCCACCCCACATAAGGCAACTGAGAATATAAGATGCTTGGGGAAATGCCTGCTTTCCTTTCTGCTGGTCTTAGTTAGTCCTCCAGACCTGTTAACTGGGGAAAATAATCTTGTACTATCTACTTTATTTTGAAGTAGGTTTTTTTAGGTATTTTTAATGAGGAATCACCACTTTCATGCCTTATTCATCAGTTGTTTTCTAGGCTGATGTGACTGTGGAAATATCAAGGCAGATGTGCAGCATTATGGATATCTTTTTAAAACAGCTCTGATCCTGCAACAAGTGAAAATGGACTTGAGTCTCTAGACTTGAATGTGGTGAATGAGGGCTAATTAGACTGCAAAGGGTATAAAACCTGTGTTCCCCCACAGCAGTCTTGAGTCCAGGGGTTTGCATGCATTTTTCTTTGCAGATGTATTCTGCTAGAGTGTGGATGTGTTAAAAATCCCCAAGAGGGTCCAGGGAAAGTGGGACATGAACCTTGACTTTTGGGCAATGGATGAGCTTTGACAGCAGACTGGCTTAGCTACAAGGCAGTGTTCTTGGAGACTGTGGACAGCCTTGTGCCATGAAGCAACAGGAACATTAAAAGCCAAATCTGGATCAGCTTCAGTGAAAGGGTATTGGGCAAGACATCAAAGGTATGAAATCTTGTTAAAGATAAACATGTTTAATTGGCAGGTTCATTTCCTAAGTAGCTGGTGTGAGGGAGCTACCTGGTTTACTGATTCTTAAAATTTAAAAATAATTTGAAAATTATGTGCAAGGTGCTGGGAGATTGATAGCAGCATGTTGGTATGCAGGCAGCTGGGCTGAATGGCTCAGATGGGTATAGGTTGGATAGCTTTGAACCTGTACCATAAAAACTAATAGAAAAATTGTTATGGAGTTCAAGTGGTAGAAAAGACCAGAAATATAATGAGTGAACATGGCTTTATGTAAAGATTTTTTTCTGGTCAGACAAGCCTAATTTTGTTTGTTTGGGAGACTGAGTTAGAGAAAGTACCAGCATGTTTGCAGCCTGCTTAGCATTTCATATTACACATAATTTAGAATCTTGTGGCATTCTGATTTATGTCTTAAGAAAACCCCAAAAAGCAAGCACGGAACAAGATTAAAAACTGCCTGACAGTCACCAGAAAGTAATTATCAGTAGGAAGCCTCTAGGGTGTAGTTTGAAGGGCTTTCTCCAGGTTTAGCAAGAGGGACAGTAGTAAGTGAGAATTGCTGCTTATAAAATGTATCAGGATTGGCACAAATGCTGTCCAGGCTGTCAGTAACTATGACAGGACTGTTACTCTGTGGCTGAAATCACTTAATTCACACAATCTCTTTAAAGACTGCATTTTAACCAAGCTAAAGAGTAGTATACACCTAGGAACAGGGAATGCAGAGTACATAGGAAAAATGTGAGGCTCAGAAAAGAGTCAGAACAGATATAAGTGTTATAATAGCCACTCAGCTCCATCAGTCCCCCGAGCCTGAATTTTAGAGACAAATTGATCTTAACCTGGTTTGAGCATGAAGAACAGCCATGGGACACAGCCACACATCCCACCCACCCCCCTCAAAAAAAACCCCCAAAACACAAAAACACAAACAAAAAGAAAACCCAAACAAACAACCCTAAAAACCAAACCAAAACTCAAAAGCACAGTAAACCCACCAGAACAGAGCAGGTCACTGAATCCTAAAAGAAATGTTACCAATTGCCTTCTGAAAGTCTTTCACACTCCCCCCTCAACTGAACTGAGAGATTCTACTGAATAATCTTGAGATGTCTGTAGTGAATTCAGAGATTCTACTGAATGATCCTGAGATGGCTGTAGTGAAGTGAGAGAAAGTCCTGCATCTGTAATTTTATCTCCATATATGCTTTTAGTAAGACCAGTATCATAGAATCATAGAATCGACTCCTCATAGGATCTGTGCTCGAGTCCCTTCACCAGCCTGGTTGCCCTCCTTTGGACCTGCTCCAGGACCTCGATATCCTTCCTAAACTGAGGGGCCCAGTACAGTAGTATTATGTCTATTTACTGGTCTCCATATTCATAAAACATAATTGCAAGATTAGTCAATGTGCAAATAAGAGATCCAAACCTGATTTGAATTTGGTACAACTGCTTTGTGGTGAGATGATGCATAAGCTTGAATTACTTCGTTTATTGAAAAGATGATTGAAAAGTGACTTGATTAAGAATGATTAAGATAGGTCTAAGTACATTCAAAGGGAGAAAACACCAGGTACTAAAAGGCTCTTTAGCATAGTACATAAAGTTATAAGAAGAACCAACTACTAGAAACTGAAGGCAAACTCATATTAGAAAGTAAGTAGCAATATTAGTAGCACCTTAGCTACAAATAAGTTACTATCTTCTGTACAGAAGGAGGATAAAATTAATCTGTCAGTGATACACAGGTGGTCAGGCAAATTTGCCATGTTGTCTCAACCATAAATTGTAGGAATTTGTAAAACCACAAGTATTTTAATACAGATTTTTTTTTTTTCACTCAAAACTTCCTGAAAATGTACAACATTCTTATTCCTTTCAAGGGTTTAGTTTGGATCAAACCAGGAAATTCTAGCTTAAATAATTTAAAAATACCTGGTTTTCAAAGCAGTCGCTCTCTGTATTATTCAGAGTGAGCAAACTTGGATTCCAGGTGTAACAATATTTCAGTCTACAAAGCAATGTGAAGGTTAGGGACATCTCAGTGTCTCTTGTGTTACTTGGCATCAATTCTTCTAAGGACTTTTCTTCTGCCAAGTTGCCAGCGGAAAGTGGTGGTGACAGTGTAGGTGGTGAGAGTGTAGCACCCTACACCAAGAGCAACCAGACTCTCTTAGAAGAGCATTTTAAAAAGTGAGAGCTAATCAAGCCAATTGAAGGTCATCCTTTCTTGTTATGCAAGGATGTTCCAGACATGTTTGGTTTACACATATTGCACTGGCTGTGCCCAAAAGAGATGGGTAAGTTGTCACACACACACGTCCCCCACACCCTATGTGCTAGAAAATCTCAAGAGAAGCAGGTGTTTGCCCACCATCACTTCTCTGTTCTTCCTGCATAAAGTTGCTTCTCAGTTTTAGGCTTTTCCACCTTTATGGAGTGGGCTGCACTGCACTGCTGTGTTAGTCATTGTTGCTTGAGGCAAAAAGATGTTCATGTTGGATTACAAAGTGACTGTGTTACAGAGTGTAGGGAGCACCATTAACTAAACTTTTGTATGTGATATACTGGATTACTAACTGTAAGTTTTTATTTCTTTTCCCCAAATGCTAGCATGTGTGGCATTATTGCTTTATTGCATCATGTTCCTTTAGTGAACATTTTTTAAAAATCTGTAATAATAGATTAGTCCTTTTCTGAAGATAGAAGTAAATCGGCTCTTATTTTATCTTGCAATAATTTTTGACACTTTGATGATTGAGTTTTCTTTGCAGATTATTTTTTTCGTGGTCACTGACCACATTCAATGCACATGTTCCTAGATAAGCTGAGTGCAACTATCTAAAGGAAGGAGGACCATGCAGTTATCATCTCTTATTTAAAATTTTGTCTTTGTGATTGATTCTTAAACATCTGATGGCAAAATAAGGAAGTCTAAGGAATACCAGCTGTGGGAGCATATTTTTCCTAATTACTTATGTGGTGTTTAAATAGCTGAGAATTTAGAACTTAATTTGAGATTTGATAGCTTGTAGTTATGCTATATTCATTAAATGTTTAAAATAATTCAAATGTTGACTGTGTTGGCAAATCTTACTTTATTGTCCAATTTTGCTTTGTTTTTCTCCTTCTAGATAAACTTGCCTTGGAAGGAATAGTGGTGCAACGTGCTGAATGCAGGCCTGCAGCTAGTGAAAATTACATGAAACTGAAAAGGTAGGAGTGCTTAATTACCAAAAGATGTGTGATATCTGACTTCTAATAGTTTTTGTTATTGCTTTACCAGGTATGGATGACTTCAGTATTATGGTCTTTAAAAGGATTTATACAGGATTGGAACTGTTCTTATTTTTGGGGTGGATTTGCTTACTGTAGGGGAGGGATGAAGGCTGGTGTGGGGCTTGTGTCTGCCTCTGGTATTGTCTGGGGAGATGATGTAGACTTCTGCATTCCATCATGTCCAGAACTCTTACTAGATCTGCTGTGACTCTTCCCACCTGAACGTAGGAATGTATGGCTACATTCAAACGTGATTAAAGCTCAGTTTCCTGAGGACTTAAAAGTTTGCATTGGTCTAATTAGGAAAAGTTTTTTGCATATGTGCTTCTGTGTGGATCATCCAGATTTAATTCCACTTAACAATGTGCCATGTTAGAGCACCTCTGAAAAGACACTTAAAATACCCCAAACACGAAAAGGTTAAGGGAGGAATGCTAGTCATAAATTGGCATGCTTGCTAGAGAATGACTGAAAATGTCAGAAGTAGCATGAAAAAGAGAAGACAAAAATATAACAAAATAATGTAGTGACCTCTGACAATTTAATCCAATGCAACTAGAATTTACCATGTGATTCATATATCATATGGATAATTAACTTAATGATGTCCTATAGTAATCAGATTTTGAACTGAATTGTGCATTATATGAAATACATACTTATATATATTAATCATGTGGGGTTTAATTAAATCACTTTTTTATATTGTGAGTTTGTTATGAGAAATGCAAAGCAGGATATTTCAGGTACAGAATTGTCTTGTGACTAGTTTTAGAGTCATCAAAAGTATAGAAAGGGCAAAGCAATATTTTTTTCCAAATCCTCGTTTATTTTCTCTGTATTGTATACTACATTTACAGTATCCTATGTTTTATTAACCTCCTCTGTCATCTGAACTGCTCCAGCATTTCCTTGTTGTGTTCACCGAGATCTGAGACTTTATATCCTAGCTGTTAGCAAATCTGTACCATATTCTGATACCCCAGGGATCAGTGTTGGGCCCAATTCTGTTTAATATCTTTATTGATGATTTAGATGAGGGGATTGAATCCATCATGAGCAAATTTGCAGATGACACTAAGCTGGGGGGGAGTGTGGATCAACTGGAAGGCAGGAGGGCTCTGCAGAGGGACCTGGACAGACTGGAGAGTTGGGCTGATTCCAATGGGATGAGGTTCAACACGGCCAAGTGCCGGGTCCTGCACTTTGGCCACAACAACCTCATGGGGAGCTCCAGGCTGGGCACAGAGTGGCTGAGAGCAGCCAGGCAGAAAGGGACCTGGGAGTCTGGATTGACAGGAAGCTGAACATGAGCCAGCAGTGTGCCCAGGTGGCCAAGAAGGCCAATGGCATCCTGGCCTGTATCCGGAACAGTGTCGCCAGCAGGACCAGGGAAGTGATTCTGCCCCTGTACTCAGCGCTGGTGAGGCCACACCTCAAGTACTGTGTCCAGTTCTGGGCCTCTCAGTTTAAGAAGGATATCGAGGTCCTGGAGCAGGTCCAAAGGAGGGCAACCAGGCTGGCGAAGGGACTCGAGCACAGACCCTATGAGGAGAGGCTGAGGGAGCTGGGGCTGTTCAGCCTGGAGAAGAGGAGGCTCAGGGGAGACCTCATCACTCTCTACAACTCCCTGAAAGGAGGGGGTAGCCAGGGGGGGGGTGGTCTCTTTTCCCAGGCAACTCTCAGCAAGACAAGAGGGCACGGTCTCAAGTTGTGCCAGGGGAGGTTTAGGTTGGACATTAGAAAGAATTTCTTTACGGAGAGGGTAATCAGGCACTGGAATGGGCTGCCCAGGGAAGTAGTGGATTCTCTGTCCCTGGAGATATTTAAAAAGAGACTGGATGTGGCACTCAGTGCCATGGTCTGGTAACTGCAGCGGTAGTGGATCAAGGGTTGGACTTGAAGATCTCTGAGGTCCCTTCCAACCCAGCCAGTTCTATGATTCTATAAGTTTGTTTCTGTACAGTGAATTGCTTCATTTCAGACTGTTCTGAGATTCCTGTAATGATTTTTGTCATCAGTATGAGATGGAGTTGAAGGAAATGTGATGTTACCAGAAAACAGCTCATTTCAATCTGCCAGTTTTAAGTCCCAGAACTGTAGTCTGTGGCATATATTTGCTTCATAATTGTTTTAATCACAGATTGCCTGATCTAAGTGTTTTTTTAACATTTTGTACACAGTCTTCTATGAGTTGATCAGATAAGCTGCTTCTGGTAAGCCCACAGCAGGAGACCAAAAAGAAACTCATGTCTTTCATGACATACTACCCAAACTTTGAATTTTTCAGCATTCTTTCTGTCATGCATGAATGCATTCACCCTCTCTTGGTCTTTGATTTTGTCATGTTCAAGTCCTTTAGGAGCAACAGAAATACAGACACAAAGACAGGTTTTGTGTTTGAAAGCACTGGCAGCTGAAAACTCATGGTATCCTTGTTTTTTTCTTTCCTGTGGAAAAAGTGTCAAGCTGTGTATGCCTAGTTTCTAACTTCTCATGTTGCTAAAGACTTTTTGCTTTTAACCAAAAATTTTATTAAAAAATACCTTATCTGGTGGGAAATCAGCATGAGATTTTGCAGACCTAGCAATCACAGCCTCAGAAGAAATTGGCTTATGTCTAAATACCATCTCTGGTAATTGAGTACTAGGATCTAACTTTTCACTCTCTTTACTCTTCTACCCTCAGCATTCTGCAGTCTGTATTTATTTGTGCTTTTCAAAAGTGATAACACAGAAGATGAAATGCATAAGTTACAGAATTCTGTTAAGGCCTATTAATTCACTTTTCTGTTCACTGTTATGCTTTACATGAGAGAGACTCTCCAAACGTGGACTTGATAATATTGATAAAACAGCAAGTTTGTTGTGTAGCCTTTAAGTGTTACAATAGTAAATTCAGTTGGGAAGGAAATAAAATTAAAAGGTAAATGCAGTTGCTTCAAACTTTGAAGATCTAGAAAATTAAGTTAAGCTGCACAGTCAAATAATGGTGATCATTTGTTTTCTGAGAGCTGGCAGTGACCAAAAGGGATTATTTCACTCCTTGGTATTAGATTCAGATATGGATCCCCTCTACTTGACCCTATCAGGTAGGAGAGATGTGGGACCTGTGGGTTTAAGGATGGGTGATGAAAGCACAGAATTTGGTGAGATGCATGGGTGAAAACATTGTCAAACATAGCAAATGGAAGGAGGGTGTTTTTCCCCAGCGGGCAACCTTTGATTTGGTTACAGGAAGAATGTAGATGGCTGATGTTCAGAACATTTTGAATACAAGGTAAAAATGGGCATCTGGGAATAACTTGTCAGAAAGGTAGGACAAAGGTTGCCTAACCTTCATTTGGCATTTTCCATTCTGGAAGTTTTGTTGTTGGCAGATTTATTTATTTTCTTCTGTTTTTCCTAAACTTCAAGTTCTAAAAGGGAAACAAATGCACTGAAACACCTCCAGTCCTGCACTAGGAAAACTTCATGCTATTGAATTGCCTACAAGATTTTTATTAACAATCTATTTGTTCTTATTAGTTCCTTAATGGTTAGTTTTACATTTGCAGCTACTGCTGGTGCTGCTATTGTGTCTGGTTGGAAAATAATATATGGTTACCAAGCACCTGTCCTAATTCCTATCTTGTGGGTGTGGATCTCATGGACTCACTTAAAAATACTTGGACTGTGTGGTAAAAAAAAAACAATCAGGCAGACTCTGTTCTCAACTGCAAATGCTTTTGCTGTGTGGTGTCCCAGGAGATCCTGTCCCTGTGCTCCTCTTTCTGGTTGATACTTTGCTTGATTGCCCCTGTACTCAGCCCTGGTGAGGCCACACCTCGAGTCCTGTGTCCATTTCTGGGCCCCTCAGTTCAGGAAGGATATCGAAGTCCTGGAGCAGGTCCAAAGGAGGGCATCCAGGCTGGTGAAGGGACTCGAGCACAGATCCTATGAGGAGAGGCTGAGGGAGCTGGGGGTGTTCAGCCTGGAGAAGAGGAGGCTCAGGGGAGACCTCATCACTCTCTACAACTCCCTGAAAGGAGGGGGTAGCCAGGGGGGGGTTGGTGTCTTTTCCCAGGCAACTCTCAGCAAGACAAGAGGGCATGGTCTCAAGTTGTGCCAGGGGAGGTTTAGGTTGGATATTAGAAAGAATTTCTTTACAGAGAGGGTGATCAGGCATTGGAATGGGCTGCCCAGGGAAGTAGTGGATTCTCCATCCCTGGAGATATTTAAGAAGAGACTGGATGTGGCACTCAGTGCCATGGGCTGGTAACTGCAGCAGTAGTGGATCAAGGGTTGGATTTGATGATCTCTGAGGTCCCTTCCAACCCAGCCAATTCTATGATTCTGTGATTCTATGATCAAGTTTGCAGGACATAGCAAGGACATAACATCTCCACCATAAGGAGACATTATCTGTCCCTTAAATTTGTTCTGAGGCTTAAGAGGTTTTTATTTTTGTAACGCTCATTCCATGGTCCCAGTGCTTAATCACTTTGGGGTTAACAACTCCCCAAAGAGAGGTTCTCCATGACCAATCTGCACTGGGAGTGGGGGAACTCAAGGAGACAGGAGACCCCCCAAACATTTAGGATTCCCCCAGTCTCTGCATTACTTGAAAAGAGATGTAAATAAGATTTTGGTACTCCTTAGGGTTTTTTACTATGCACAAAAGAGAGAAAATGGGGGAGTGGCACACACCACCCCTATTCTTGTGTTCTTTCTGCCAAATTACCTGTTCTCATCCTTGCACTGATTTCCACATCCGTTCTGATCTTTTCTCTGATCACAGCAAAGCTGCTTCTTCCCCAGTTCCTTTTTATCTTCCTTTTTCCCATTTCTATTTGTTTCTTTTTCTCTATTTCCTCACAGAAAGCACTTTTTAATAATTATTTATTTTTTCATATAAATTATTTGAACACATCTCAAACTACATTTTGTTTTGTGGAATAGTTGATTGAAAAAAAAACCAAACCCAAACATAATCTTTGGAAGATTAATCTCCCTTCTGCAGAGCTCTAATTCAAACTGACATTGTCAAGTTGAGGAGCTCCAACAGGGTCTCCAGGTCTGCTCACATCTTTTGCTGGTGGCTGGGCACCAGGCTCATGGTTCTTAGGAGAGGTTTTGGAGGTACATGCAAAGTGCATCTCAAGTGATAGTTGAATGCAGTTTGGTGGCATTTTTCCAGCAGTAGTGAATGCTAGGAAAAAAATGGGATAAAATCAAAGCCCCGTTTCCCCTCTCAGATGTGCTGATTGCCTTTCAAAATAGGTTTTGGGAGACTGTGGATAACTGTACATAATCTGAAATAATGAAGTCTCCCAAACTGTAACAGCAAATAAAATTAAAAAAGGAGTTCTACAATTACACGAAGTCTAGAAGAGCTGACATTTAGCTCTGCATTTAACTCTCTGTAATTCTCTTAAGTGACGTAGAAATATATCATAGAAATATATATATATCATTAGTGAAAATTATTGTTGCCAACGTGGCAACTTTCTTTTAGTGTGAGGGTGCTGAAACACTGGCACAAGTTGCCCAGAGAAGTTTTGGCTGCCCCATCTCTGGAAGTATTCAAGGCCAGGTTGGTTGGAACTTTGAACAACCTGATCTAGTGGGAAGTGTCCCTGCCCATACAGAGGGGTTGGAACCAGGTGATCTTTAAAGTCCCTTCCAAGACAAACTGTTCCATGGTTCTATGAAAAAGCAACTGGAAGAACTATGCAAGGCAGGCTTTTAGGAGAAATGAGTTGCAAATCATTCTAGAATAATTAATGAACTTCAGTGTTTGCAAAGTCATTTTTCTTTCCAGCTGTGTTATGTAGGCCACTAGAAGTCCTGACATTTGGGTGTTTAGGCTAAGCAAGGGAAGGTTAATTAATGCAGATGGGTTGCTCATTTTCTCTAAAATACTGAAAGTATTGACTGAGTGACAGTTCAGTATATTGCTGGAAATGAGCACTATATCTTTTTTTTTCCTCAAATACCCCCTACTAGCAAAAGAAAACGAATAATTTGACCCACATGCCACTTCATCTATATTCTTGTAGATATGCTTAGTTGGTTGTGAATTCCCTTTCAGAATAAATATTAATGAATACATTGGTGCATTTTCAACAAAAGCTGACACACTGCACAAGTGCTGTTCAGTTTGTTTGAAGTGGGAGCCCATTTTTAGGCAAAGCTGTGCATCTGCCAATCAGTCAAGGCAACCTCGATTTTTCAAGTACCAAAGATCAATTTCTTTGTCTCGATGTAAAATTTATCATAATACAAAGACATTCCATAGAATGTTTGCAGTAACTCATCATTAAGGAAAAAAAAATATTTTTTTTGCCCATGTGCTAAAATATTTCCCATCTCTTTTTCCTGGAGAATAATGTGCAGTTTGTAGAAAATTATCTAATAATCGTGTTCATAAGGGTTAAGCTGTACTGTTGAGAGCTGTATTTTATATTTCCCTTATGTTCCTGGACACCCACCAGCTTTTATAAATGAAGAAAATACCATTCTATGTGTGAACAATTGGACTGCAAAGTAGCAGGCACACTGATACTTACGTTTCTTTGTCCATTTTCCACATTTTTTGAATAGAGTAATGGAGAGGAACAAGTAAGGAAAAAAGCATTGAAGTGATGAGTACAGCAGCATGAAGGGATGGCTGTTCCCCATTTCAGAGGTCCAAGGAGTTGCTTTTGTTGCTTTGCTATGTATGTCTTTGTGTTCTGAGGTTCTTTGCTCTGTCTTTTGTTCTTCCCATTTTGTCTGTCTTCTTCTACTGTTCTTACAAGTGCTGTTCTGAGACTGGTTTCTAATAGGTCTTTCATATGGCCATGCTTTTTTACTCAGTGATATGAGAAGACCTCATTTTGGTTGCTGCTCCCAGCCATCATAATTATGCTAATAAATAAGAAGTAAACTACTGTTCCTAGTGCAGCAGATTTTTTTTTTTTTATTTTTAAATGTTTCTCTTAAATTTGCAGCTGGATGCAGATTACCAGATCTGTTTTGTCTCATTGTTGTCTTCAGCTTCAAGTAGCCAGGTGTACTGGGCTGATTTTGGGGGAGGGGAGCAGGAGAAAAATAGAAGAAAGGAGACATTAAACATTCTAAACTTTTAAAAATATACTTCATATTAGTTATTATTATTATTTTTTATTCATAAATCATATTAGTTATGGGAAACTCTTAGTTTTCTAAATTTTGGGAAAGACTGCTGATCTTATTGAATGCTAGTCTCCTTTCTTTTGCAAATGCCTAGAGACAGAGTTGAAAAGAATAATTTTTTTGTTGGAGACTTATCATTCTGCTTTTTATTTTTTCCCCCTTAGAATGGCTTTGTTTCAATGAAACTTACCTTCTTTCTGTCTCTTGAATATCATCATTTCCAGGTGACAGGCACAGAATCACAGGATGCTCAAGGTCGGAAAAGACCTCTGGAGGTCATCTGGTCCAATCCCCCTGCTTGAGCAGGGAGGGCCACCTACACCTAACAGCCCAAGACCACATCCACACACCCCTGCATTTCTCTGGAATTCAAATTGTGTGATAAGATGCTGCAGGGGTGCTCTTGTGCATCTTAATAATGAGCATACTGAATGTGTTCTGTGCCTTTTGGAAAGGTGCATTGTTGAGAGGAGCCTGGCATGATGATCATTTTCAGAAAAAAAGAGAAAAGCTTAGGGATGCACATTGAAGAAGAGTTTATGGCAAATAGTGCATGGATTTTTTTCCTTATACCCTAGGGAAAGAAATCAATAGATGTAATTAGAGAGTTCTCATTGTCCTGTTTCTTTAACACTGAGTTAATGACACAGTATTTCTTTCCTGCTGGTTACACTGCTCCTTTCCCCCTGCTATCAGAGGCATTGCATTTAAGAACATATCTAGTTTGCCTTTGTGATAATTAGCCAACAAGCTCCCATTTCCTTTTTATCTCCTGAAAGGGGTGAGGCTAAAAATAATCACCCTGGAATATGTTCAGGCTTTGGTCATAGCCAGCTTCTTCAGCCTGAAAAAAAGCCTTATTCTGTACCAGTGCTTATCACCAGAAGTTCTGGGTACTTTTTATTTTCAGAAAGCCTAAATGTCAGTGGCACATACTTGTTTTCTTAAAACCAAAGTCTTTGGTGTCATGCAGAGCTGGAGGTCTTTTATCTTACTACTACCAGGGCTAGAGCAATTACAAAGATGTCTCTTCTTCTTAAGGTGTTTTCCACATTTCAAGGAGGGATTTACTAAGTTCTGTCTGTAGTTAACCAGCTGGGGACATCCTTTCCATTCCCAGGACAGCACCAGTTCATTCTTTTCATCTTCTTTTCCATTTGTAGTGTGAAAGTTATGCTATAATAGGTGAAAAACTCCAAAAGAGAGTGCAGTTTTAGAGAGCATGACTTATCCTGTATTACTAGACATACTACCCTGTTCTTTTAGTTTACAATCATGCTTCACCCTGACAGGGAAGGTGAGAGATAGCCAACTGGGTTAAAAAAAGGCAGTTTCTACATTAATGTCAGAGTTTGTATGTAAATCTGAATTTTCTCTGGTGCAGAGCAGAGCTTGCTGGAGCTCGTGGATTTCTCTTAGCCACCATGCCAGATGCTGCAGTCATACTGAGTACTGCTGGTGTTCTGGAATCTGCAAAACTGCTTTGGCAACTACCAGGCTGACGAGCTCAAATTTACACAATATGTAGAATGTCAGCACCACAGCACATCTTCTATTTTTAAGCAACTTTGTTCACATGCTACTGCTGATATTTGCAGTTTGTGAGAGATCAGTAGACAAGTATTGTCCAACATTTACCCTGCTGCCAAGCAACTCTAAAAATTTTATGATATCACTGGCTACTGAACGTTATCCTGGTGCATCATCAAAGGTTAGAATGGCCAGGTGCCAAGCTCTGTTGGTGACATATTGATTTCCTGCCTTATTAAAGTATTTCTGAAATATTTGACACTGCAAGAAGACACTAAAACAATGGCCTGAATGGTGGCAGGGTGCATATGTGTCTGTCCAAATAGCTCTTGTTATTTGGGATGTTTCCAAGTTCAAACAAGTTCTCAGTTGACGAACCATCTATCCCCTATTTCTGGTTCTTTTCTTTGCAGAAATGTCTGCCTGTAGGGCTCCAGAGCTTCTCAAACTGGGGAGCCCTGTGGTCAGTGAGTGATTTAACTCTTCAAGACCTGGCAAAACTTCACTGGGAATTTAACTCCTTGGGTGCCACAGGACCAGCAGGGGGGAAGCAAAGGGAGGTGTCTCCCATGCTCCTCTAAGGATCTGTGGATGGGAAAGATTCCAGCTTTAGCAATTAATCTCAGCATTGCATTTTAGGAAAGAATCTTTCAATCTATAAATACTTCAGATATTCATATAGCATACTGAAACTCTGCAGCCATCCCTTTGTACTCGATGCAGTCCTGAAACATTTAACATGAGAGAATACTGTGCAGCCTTCTGCCAATACCTGAGTCTGAGGAATTTTTATAATGGCTTGGGAGTCCCAGTACCAATTCAAATGAACATCATAAAATGAAAAAGAATAGTAAGTTCCTTTTTGTTTTCCCTAAAGAAAGAGAGATACTGAAAAATAATTTGAATTTCAGTTATCTCAAATATTTAAAATCACTTTTTTCCTGGAATTATCAGGATAGAGAAAAAGAGAAGAATTGTTAGATGCCAACAAATTATACTTCTGTTGCAGTTACAGTGAGAGAACTTTAAAATCATATGGATTCTCATTAAATTATAAAATCTAGTACAAATAATTTTCAGTAACATTTTTCATGAAAGCTTTTCTACAGAATGTTACTTTTCACAGCTTAAAAGGAGAGGTTAATTTTAAGGACCACAGCCTAAAATATTTCTTGCATACATTCATGTGCATGCACAGATTTAATAGTAGTATAAAAACAATGGTTTTCAAATTCTTTGTTTTTTCCCATGCCTGTGTTTAAATATAGACACACTACTTATGGCTTTGAGAGAGATATATGCTACTATTTTAACTCTTACTGCTGCAAGACCAACATGACTGTGAGAGAATGAGGGTTCTCTTTGAAATGGCATTTTTTCAACAGAATGTGACTTAAATGTCAATGCTAGTGATGTGCAACTCATGGAAGAATTCCTTCCTTCCGAGTCTGCTACATTCAGTTTGAAATTCACAAGTTGGTTTCTTCTTTTCAGTGAAATAAATTCCTTAAGTGAGCATTGTAGACAATAGTCATACAGTTCCTGGGGTTTCTGGTTAGGCTCTATTGTGGTGTTTCTGCTAAGCTGTTGCCTCCTTTGTTTGCAGTTGGTGGGTTTGGCTGTGATTTAATCATTGTCAGTTCAGTAGCTGCAATGCTTAGCTGCAAATTTTGTGCTATTTAAGCCATCAACAGCAGCAGGACCTAACACACGTGCTTCTGCACTGGTAAGGAGTATCACAGATCTGGCTTTAAGTGTGTTTGGTGTACAGTGTCCATGTGATACTGTTGTACATTTATTTTCAAAGTAACATCCAAGGAAGTCTACCATGCTTTTATTGATTTAAGGGCAGCCTGTCCAAGACTTAGAATCATAGAATTGGCTGGGTTGGAAGGGACCTCAGAGATCATCGAGTCCAACCCTTGATCCACTACCGCTGCAGTTACCAGCCCATGGCACTGAGTGCCACATCCAGTCTCTTTTTAAATATCTCCAGGGATGGAGAATCCACTACTTCCCTGGGCAGCCCATTCCAATGTCTGATCACCCTCTCTGTAAAGAAATTCTTTCTAATATCCAACCTAAACCTCCCCTGGCACAACTTAAGACCATGCCCTCTTGTCTTGCTGATAGTTGCCCGGGAGAAGAGACCAACCCCTACATTGTAGGGCTGATATGCTTTATCCATGCCTGATAATGGAATGAGAAGGGTTTTCTGAGCTACCTTTATACATGGAATGCTGGGATGTGCCCTGACAGGCAAGTGTGAGAGTGCTGCAGACTGTCTGCCACTTGGTTCCCTCCTTCCCTGACAGGAAGGTTCCCTCCTTCTCCTTTTCTGACAGAAAGCTGGAACTGAGCAGTTTTCTGACAACACCTTGTAATTGTGAAGGTTTGGGATGTGTTAACTTTAGTTTGCAATTTTGTTTTGAGTGTGTTCTTGCATTGCATGATTGTCTTCTGTAGTGCACACATAAATATGAGGGCAGTCCCAGTACCAATATCAACTGGGTGATGAATTTGTCAAGAGGAGCCCTGCAGAGAAGTACTTGGGGATATTGCTAGATGAAAAATTGGACCTGAGCCACAGTGTGTGTTGGCAGCCCAGAAGGCCAGCCATATCCTGGGCTGTGTTGAAGAAGCAATGAAAGAGAGTAGATTTAGACTGCCTTATGAAAAATCTTTCTTTTTTCTCTTTTCTTTTGGATCCATTGTCTCTATTCAGGTGTTGTGACATAGCTGTCTAAAGCCATTTGTGTTTGGGCCATCTCTGAACAATTTAGAAACCACTCTGTGCACAGACCAGAACTTAGACTCAAAGGTGGAGGAGGGCCATAGTGAAACCTGTGGCATCAGGCTGACCAAAGTTGGGATGCTTTGGAGGACAGATTTTTTTTTTTTTTTTCAACTTCTTGGTCTTTGTGTGCATCTTTTCCATCAAGCCCTTTTCCTTCTCTCAACCAGTGCACTTATCTCACTCAAACTTTAAGTGTGCCAGGTGCTCCTAATGTTGCCAAGCACTGTCAAAGATTTGCTGATAGATTAGGGCAGCCCTTTCTGACTCGGATTAAATTGCAAAGAAGTTTATCCAAGGGCCATCTTCATTAGCAATTTCAAAATATAAAGCAACTTAAT
The DNA here is from genome assembly GCF_003957555.1 of Calypte anna. Lineage (NCBI taxonomy): Eukaryota > Metazoa > Chordata > Aves > Apodiformes > Trochilidae > Calypte > Calypte anna. The sequence continues at coordinate 168,907,803 of NC_044244.1, forward strand.
TCTCTCTTCAACTCATACAATATATTCTGTTGACAATTTACATTTGATTTTACAAGTAACTACTGCCAGAGGTAGCAAACTTCTAGTTTTACTGATGTATTGGGTCATCCTGGCAAACATCTCACAGAATTCATTCTGCTGCAAATCCAAACAGACCTGCCAGAAATTAAGAGGTACAGCACTATCTTGCAGGTCCTAGAGCATGCTGGAACAGCAACTGAGAGAACTGTGAACAGATTAGGTCCTAACCAAAGTTATCAGTTGAACACTTCAGGGCTTTTGCAGGAGTATCTACCCAACCCCTTTTTTAATTCTAGTGGCAGAATAAGGAGGAACTGTGCCCTGCAACTTGTAATGGAAATGTGAATTACTGTCCTGCTGTTCCCTCAGATTGTGTGCATGTGCTTGAGTGCTGACTGAGACCTTGCCAAGGAGGAAGATAATGAAGAAATAGTAATGAATTAAGGGAAGAACCAGCTCACCAAAGAGCTTTCCTCTGCTCCTTCTGCTCTTGGACTGTGTTCAATCCAATTCTGAGGCTTTGCACAGCGCACCCACTACCAGACATAGGACAGTTTGGGATTTTACAGGATTGATTTCTGTGAGTAACATAAGGTTCTGGCTACGTGATTCCAGTCAGCAGGTGATGGAGGCACGTGGGCTTCTGTCTTTCTGCAGAGTTGGTTGAATCAATTTTTATTTGGGTAAGAATAAGTTAGGACAGCTTTAAAACTTTTAAGAATATAAATGTAGAAAAAATAGGCTAACTTGAGTGCTTAACATCTGGTGAACCCTTGTTAATTCTTTGTCTGTCATGACCATGATAGTGGAACTGTTTCAGATTTAAAAGCAGAGGGAAAGTGAAAAAAATCATTGAGCTCATTTGTAAAAGTACCCATGTCGTATATGAAAAACAAAAAGAAAGGATCCTAGCTTTCTGACAGTGTTAACTGTGGCTGTTTCTGAGGTTAAAAAAAGCCCTATGTTCAAAATCTGTTACAAGGCTGAGCATTATCAGTATCAGCCCACTCCATTTTTTCCTAACTGGAAGCAGACAGGAGGAACGGGAACACAGGAATACCCATGGTCAGATTTCTTTATGTAATAAAAGGGAAGAAGGTCCAAGCTTTCTGGAATATATTTTGAACTGAGAATTCATCTTGAAAGAGAAATTTCAGTGTGTGTAGGTGGGAGTATAAAACTGTGTGATAAAAATAGCAGATTACATGGGAATCAATACTGATATGTAGATGCATACCTGGAGTTGTTACCCAGTACCTGACACAGAATTATGCATTGGGTCTGTATTCGTATAACACTTTTCAAAATGCAAACAAAATATGATTTTAAAATTGTATTTCAAATAATTATTTTGAATTCTTACTTCCTCAACTCAAACGCTGGATCCTGTTTGCACCTTTGGAAACTAAATAGAAAAGTCAGTGCTAATTAACTACTTTGCAATCAGCAGTACATGTTGAAAAGGGACTTTTAAAGAAGGAGGACCTACTTACTTTTCAAGGACTTTGTCAGAAATAAAATGTAGGGGCTAAATACTGGAGGTGTCAAACTATGATAAGAATGTGCAGAGCTCTAAGAAACAGCTGTACTACAGAAACGACCTTTTAGTTGACAAGAGGTTAATTGATCAAAATTAGGATTTTCAAGAATAAATGGGTGTTTTTGCAGGCTCTCGTGCAGAACATCTGTGGGCACAGCAAACTGAGAATTTTCATACACAGTCATTTTGGTATCAGAAGCAAAAGATATATTTTGTAGATTGACAAAATGGGTAACTTTGTGAGGTTGCTTTTTTTATATATTGTATAAAATTAACTGCCCTTCAATCAGATATTGGCAAACCAGCTGGGAAAATCATTGGCACTTTTATTCAGCTGTAGTTAGTGATTCTCTTACTATACTTAATTTGTTCAGAAAACCACATTTCAGATGGGCTCTTTAGTATCAGGTGGTCTCTGTTGTTATCAGCACAATGCAGTAGCAGCATTTGTCTATGGGAATACAGCCTATGCTAACATGCAGCTGATTAAATCCCTGGAGGATTTATATTCACTCATGCTGTGAAACTGAATCATAGAAATGTTTTCTATTAAATTGTAGCAGAAATGAATTGTCTGGGTTTCTAACTGTGTGCACCTAAACTTTTTTCCCCTGTTTTTCTACGACAAATGCAAAGTAATATGAAATACAAATATGCTTATTATTACTGCAATATCAACCAAAAGAGATAGTTAGGGTAACTTGGGGAGGAACACCCACAGCACGGTTATGCTGCTGCGTAATGGAGTAGGAGTAATGGTGTAGGTTTTATAAATTGACACCTAAAACACCTGATCTGAGGAAACTTATTTTTTTGCTTTTTATTGCTCTTCTTTTTTTCTTAGACAAATGCTTAAAGTAGTACCCACTCTAGGGGGGAAAATGCTTCACATAAACTGCCAGTTTGTGGAACTATACCGGGGGCAAGTTAGCAAATAACTCTTACAGATTTGAGCTGTTTTATTACAATTACAACAAATATTTCCCCTCTTCTTCTATCCCAAACTCTTAGAGTTGCTTGGTGTGGCACAGAAAGAATTATCAATTAAAAAATCTTTTGCTGTTTGTTTGGTTTTTTTTTTAGAAAGTAACTTTAAATGCCACTTGGGTATTAGTATATCTCTGCAAAGGATATTTATTAAAAAAATTTAGATTTTTTTTATTTCATTAAGCTGTATGTAAGTGAAATGATAGGCTAGTAAAATATATATTAGCTGTAATGTGCATATGCTGATTTTTTTTGTCCCTGAGCGTGCCTAACAACAAATGCTAGTTGAATATTAGCTGTGGTTTTGATAGTCAGTGAAGTATATTAGCTTCTGCAAGGCCTGTGTCAAATTTGTCAGAACATAGATTGGAATTTGGGAACTATTTGCTCTATTTACTTTATAGTCTCTTAAAACCTAACAAGTTTTCTATTACACTTTTTTTTGCATTTATAAATTTGCATATTACTACTTCAAGGGAGTTTTTTAATTACTTAACTGTAGAATTTGTGAAAATCTAGAGACTGACAAAATGAGGGATAGGATGAATTTTTTTTTTTAATAAATAGGATTTTAAAAAATATTGTAAAACCAGTATGTAAGCAATCACAGGTAAAGTGTTACCAGCTTTAGTGAATCCAAGCTGGTAAATTTTAGGTATAGCCATACGAGTTAGGAAGTAAAATTACATACATATTTTACTTGTGGTTTCATTTCTCTGAAAGGGTCACTAAATTCAAATGAGTTTATACACCTCAGGGACTTTTGGTCCCTGAACATCTGGTTGATGAGGCTGGAACAAGGCCCTTGGAAACAATATCATCTCTTGGAGAGGAAGACAGCTAAATTAAATATATGTAATTAGTGATGTGTTCCAGTCTGTACATGGGCAACTAAATTAAACATATGTAATTAGTGATGTGTTCCAGTCTGTACATGGGCAGCTGTATGATCAGTGCTGTGTAAATATTACAGAGATAAACATGAGTAATGAAAACCAGGAAGTGCCTAATTATGCATGGAGTAATTTGGAGTTACATAGATGATGAGCAGATCAATTTCAGAAACTAATGAGTGAAGCACAAGTGTCCTATGCATCATCCAGAGAAGATGAAAAGGATTTATAAGCATATCTGCCCAAATGTCACATATGCCATTATTTTAATGAAAGAGTAATCATGGAGTCCAGGTCTGGGAGTTAGGAAGCTTGGTGACTGCAAAACAAGTTACAGTTGGTAGAGATGGCCAAAACTTGCTAGAAAACAAGCACATGAGCTCTTGCTAAGTTCAGCAAGACCCATGTCCTTTCTGGAAGCCAGGGAAACATCTTGTTACACAGTGAATTTTGATGTCTTTCTGTATGTGTGTGTATATAAAAATAGTCACTGATGTACAAGATGTACAAAATATAAAAGGCAAAACTTAAGCAGTGTTTCAAATTCATGATATGCTATACCAGTGCAGTCCTTATTTGAAGTTTTTAGAGCCTGATCCCTAAATCATGTAGGTGGAAGACTGATATCAGCTATGGAAGGAATTAAATCCAGCCCTTTAATGGTGGTGGACAACCCTATGTCTTAGCTAGCTATATTTTGGGGTAATAAAATACATGGTTTGGTTTTTAATAATTTATTTTGGGTTTCTTAGTGGTCTGTCTACACTGTGTAAGGAAAGAAAATACTACTGTAATGTTGGAGGGTTCTTTTCTTCAAAAAAATTAAAGGCAGAGGCCACCTCTTCTGTATGACTGCCTTCAGAATGATTAAGCATTGCTTTTTCACCCAAGTACTCTTCAGATAACCTCCTGCACACACTGGCCTGACAGTTGCATCTCTTCATTAATCACTATGAACACGAGCAAGTTCCCTGCACTCAGTTACTGTCTAAATAAAATAAATTGAACCTGGCTTTGTCTTTGGATTTCAGTGTGAATTGAAAGTCCCCCAAGGAAGAAAATGAGACTAAAAAAGGGTCATATGCTCTGAGCTCTGAGAGACCAGCTAATTAGCGTGTGCTTCCTTCTTGCCTTCTATTAATAAAAATCAGTAGCTTTCATTCCAAAGTACAGGCATCCTTACTTAAAAAAAAATGCATATTTTGCTTTGTATTTGTTCAGAACATTTTAAGTTGAAGAAAAAGAATTGTTGAAGGTTTGGGAAGATGCAGAAGTACTTCGAGTTCATTGCAATATTAATAGAGAAAGGAAAGAAAAATCAGGTTTAGAGGATTTAGCTATATAAAGCTAGATCACAAGAGAATCATCTTGTTCATCCCTAGCATCTGGCTGCAGCAGACAGAAGCCTTTTGGAAACAACTCCATCAAAGTAAATGATTCAAAACAAGCAGCTAGTAGCCCATCTCTAAGGAAAATGAAGCTGTAGACATTTTGTAACAATAAACAAGATTACAAGAAAGAAATGCTTGGCTCCATCAACAGTTTCTGTTCATCACTGAAATAACCTTGATGATGCTCTATTTTGACTTCTGGATAGAGATGAGAGGGCAATAGCAGCTTCCTTATCTCCACCTATAAATGGATGTGTTTCTCCTAAGAACTCCTATTATGTGAAAAAAATCTATCTTATGTCCCTAATCTCTAGTGAGAAGTACAGAAAATTAGTATCTTATGATGGCTGTGTGGCCTCTTTGCTGTTTTGCTTGTTGGTTGTCTTTTTTTCCTCTGTATTGTGTCTTTGCTCCTTTTTGAAGAAACCCTCTTATATATGTTATTGTGGCTTCTTGGTTGTTTTAAAAAACTCTTCTAAAAGCCTTCCAATTTTCTGTAGTGTGTTTCTGTCTACATTTTCATCTTCATTTTCTCAAGCTTTAGGAGATGGGCCTATCTGAATCTTAGTACAGATGCAAAGGCTTTCCTGCTTGAGGCTATCTTCACCAGGTCATGACTGTTTACTTTATCCTACCTAAATGCCATAACTCCCAAACTTTTTTTTACTTCATTTTAGTTCTTTTCAGTCATGAATGTAAATACTTAGCTTTGTTGTGGATCTCCATTTTGAACAACTAATTTAATTTCTCTGCAATTTCATTGCCCAGCAGGAACAAATGTTTCACTTCTTTGCTCTTCTGCCTGGTTTTGGCTTAACAATTCACATTTATGTTACTCCCAAGTGGTAACTCTGTTTATTCACATGTTCAAGGCATGGCCCAGTGGGGTTTGTCAGTACTCTGTGTAATGTGCCTGTATCCGAGGTCATGAAAGATTCTGCCATTTAGATGGTCAATTTTATGACATGTTTTATAGTAGGGCAGTAGATGTATGAGGGAGCTGACAAGTCCAGATTTGGCAAGTGAACTCTGCATGTCCTCTGTATATCCTGCCAGAAATTCTGTGATGTGGTCTCTTCCCAGTTTCAGCGAAAAACTGGGTTAATATTGCTTTCTTTTGTCTTTATGGGCCATATGAGATTCTTCGTCCCTCCCAAGACTCTGAAGTCAAAAGTTTTGTTTTTGAAGTAATACTCAATTCAGAAAGTCTTCAATTTTTCTTCTGTCTCTTAGACTTCTTTCCAACCATAGGATTGTGACAATATCTGATATGCCTTTGTGTCCTTGTATGGGATCCCATTCTTATGTGAAGAGATGTCTTTGAGCAAAAGCTAATTAATACTACCACACATTTGGAATTACTCCCCCCCCACCACCTCCTGTAGCTGTTCTGTGACATTTGATTGCTGGCCCTGTAATTAACAGTTCATAGAATCACAGAATCATAGAACTGGCGGGGTTGGAAGGGACCTCAGAGATCATCAAGTCCAACCCTTGATCCACTACCGCTGCAGTTCCCAGCCCATGGCACTGAGTGCCACATCCAGTCTCTTTTTAAATATCTCCAGGGATGGAGAATCCACTACTTCCCTGGGCAGCCCATTCCAGTGTTTGATCACCCTCTCTGTAAAGAAATTCTTTCTAATATCCAACCTAAACCTCCCCTGGCACAACTTGAGACCATGCCCTCTTGTCTTGTTGAAAGTCATCTGGGAAAAGAGACCAACCCCCCTCCTGGCTACCCCCTCCTTTCAGGGAGTTGTAGAGAGTGATGAGGTCTCCTCTGAGCCTCCTCTTCTCCAGTTCTCAGGACTGTCCTTTCAAGTGAGTTAGAAGAAGTCACAATGTCTAATATGTTTTCTCTTTCTGAATTGTTAGTTGTACTGAGAGGGAGGGAGTGCTTAGCACATTCAAATCTTCATCTGTTTCTTACAGACTTGTTGGTAGCTATTCTGTAAATAACTGGATAGACCCTGGGGCTGCTCCCTTTTCTCTTACAACATACCTTCTTCCATATGAATTTATGAATTGCCCTGGTATCCTAATGCCCTAATAATTCTTCTTTCTTTTGCTGTCCCTTCAGAGGAGAGAAGGCTGTCATTTTTAATGAAATATTGTGTCATTAATTGCAATATCTTAATGGCCTGGGAATCATCCTCCCTACTGAGCATGTGTAGAACAATAATGCTGAAATCTTACCCTGGCTTGTCAAACATTTATCTCATGTTCATTTTTTGTGATGTCAGATGGCATGACTTCTCAGCTTCTTGTGTGAACAAGGTGTCTGGGTTTCTGAAGTCACCTGCCCAGCTGATGGGTGCTGTGGGGACCTGGCTGGCCTGGCAGGTACAGGGCACACAGATGCTCTGGCAGCCCTTGGACTGGAGTCTACGATAGATTTTGTCCATTTCCTTACCACAGCCATGGATATGGCAGTTGTGAAATGACACAAATTGCATTACTTTCAGTCAGCAGCTGCTGAGGATACTGGGAAAGCATAAATTGTTTTGGGAACATCATGTTTGGGTTTCCAACACAAAATTTTGAGGGATTTGTTCCATGAAAACCTCAAATGTTGGCTTACCTCCTGACTGAAGGTGTGGAATTTTTTTTGAAAACAGGAAAAGCATATAATAAAAATACAGCTTGCCATCCAGCTCTGCTTACACTTCAGTTGGAAGATTATTTCTTTTTTTCTGTGTTATTACTAAGAAACTTTACAATTATGCTCTATATGTTTGTATTTTGCTCATCACTGCAATGTCTGTCAGTGTCCCAGTGTGCTGCTTAAATTTTCTTTGCCCAGCTTTCAAATAACCTACCTGCTTTTTTGTCTACATCCTTGACATCCACAAATAATGAAGCTTTTCAGTCATTTCATAGCCAATCTATACCTATTTGTCTCCAAGTCTTCTGATTACAGAGTAAATATGCAGTTATGGAAAATGCACATTCTTTAATGTATATTAGGAGGAGCAGATGGTGCAGTCTGTTCATCGAGGAGAATCAGTTTCTAAAACAGATTTAATCTGGTTTGCAGCAAATACCACTCTGGTACTGTCATGGAACATGCATAAAAGGAGAAATCCCATTTCAGATTGTATTTCATTGCAGTACAGACCCTATGAGGAGAGGCTGAGAGAGCTGGGGTTGTTCAGCCTAAAGAAGAGGCGGCTCAGGGGAGACCTCATCACTCTCTACAACTCCCTGAAAGGAGGGGGTAGCCAGGGGGGGGTTGGTCTTTTTTCCCAGGCAACTCTCAGCAAGACAAGAGGGCACGGTCTCAAGTTGTGCCAGGGGAGGTTTAGGTTGGATATTAGAAAGAATTTCTTTACCAAGAGGGTGATCAGACATTGGAATGGGCTGCCCAGGGAAGTAGTGGATTCTCTGTTCCTGGAGATATTTAAAAAGATACTGGATGTGGCACTCAGTGCCATGGGCTGGTAACCACAGTGGTAGTGGATCAAGGGTTGGACTTGATGATCTCTGAGGTCCCTTCCAACCCAGCCAATTCTATGATTCTATGATTCTATGATTTTGTGTGTTAGCCTGGGCATCACATACTAGAACATATATTGTAAAGGCATGTTGTTTAATGCACAAGGCTACAGTCTTTATAATTTGATATTTATAAATACTATTGGTTTTATTATTCTTTTCTGTAGTTAAACCTGTGTTCTGCTAGTCTGTTTTTAAACCTAGTTTTCTTGCAGCCATTAATAGAATTTGCACTCAAGAAGAAATGCTGGCAAGTTATTATCTTAATTTGTGAAGTGGGGAGGAATTTCAAATTAATTGTAGCAGCATTTAACATAAATTGGCATTTTTCCCATTGTGAAGAAGAAGTTTTGTTTTTTTTCTTCGGAATTGAGGATTTCCCAAAATTATCAAGGCCAGAAAAACTGTGTTCTCTTTCTTCTAAGCCAAATGCAGAAAAGAATAGTGTGTGTAGTATCTGTTTTCTTCATCTCAGACAGATCCTGTAACCTCTAGAGCAAGAGCTACTGAAGCTGACACAGAAGTCTTCAGTCTGTGTCTGACTGAAAACAACCCCATAGTGGCAGAGGGAGCTTTCTTCTCCCCACTTAACACAAACATAATGTTTGCAGCTCTAGATAGGGATGTTGCAAGCAAGATGGGAAAGTGGTGGATAATTTATATTCCATTTCCTTTTGCACTAATGGATGTGGGAATCCTCAAAAATCTTGTGGAGTTAATAAAATTAAAGGATGTGGTGGAGCAGAGCAAGTAGTCCAAGTAATAGTGAAGAAATAACATGATAGCAAAGCATCCTCTTGGAAGAAACCTGCTATGCTTCTTGCCTTTCCCAGTAATTTCTTGACTGTTCTCTGCATTTAGAGAATTTAGTATTTGATTTAGAGAATTTAGTATTTGATGGTTTATTATTATGAATAATAATAATATAATAATTATTTATTTTAACATATAATAATATATGATATATATTATTAATTTATAATCTTTATTAATTTGTTTATATTTATTTTATATAGTAATATATATTATTATATATTTATTATACATTATATATTATTTATATAATATATAATATATATTTAAAATATATATTATATATTATTTAAATTTATTTTATATATAGTAATATATATAATATATGATATATAATATATAATATATATATTATATATTATATAATAGTAATTTGCAATAATTTATAATAAAATTATATAATAATATATAATAATTACAATACATGATATTATAATTTATAATAAATTTATAAATAATGATTTATATTATTATAATTTTTCTTTATTATAAAATTTATATTTAATAATAAATAATAATGTGATAATAATATTTATATATTAATTAATGTTGATTGATGGAATTAAATATAAAGATGGTTTGTTTCCCAGTCCCCCTAGAAATACTTATAACTATTTTTGTACAAAGCCAGTAATTAATACATGAGGAAAATGAATACGTGTACTTCAAGGTGATAGTGTTGTGTGAACTCAACAGGGGTAAACAAAACCTGCCTATTTGCAGAGTAGTGTTAGTGATATGCCATGATTGTTCCTAACAATGTATCATGTTTGCCTCTGAAGAGAGGGCAGGTACCTGGCAGTTCACATCATTCTGAGCTGACAGGTATTTACTGCTGAGTATCCTCTGCAGACAGAGGTATGTGTATGGTTTAGTACAAAACACTTCTCACATCAGTGTTAAACGTTGTTTTTTAAAAATAAAACTCTTAATCTTTAACCCCGAGGCAACTTTTTGTAGAAGTTCACATTTCTTAGCTTTTCTAAGTGTGGTGGGTTGACCATGGCTGTTTGCCAGGCTCCCCCCTAGATGCTCTCTCACTCCCCCTCAGCAGGATAGGGGGAGAAAAGAAGATTAAAGACTGAAGGGTCAAGATGAAGGCAGTTTAGTGAAAGAAAGCAGGGCCCAGTATGTGTATCACCTGCTCGGGAATACAAATGCCTTAATAAAAAATTCCACCCTTCTTTCTCTTAGCTTTTATTGCTGAGCCCTAACATGCATGTGACATAAAATCATATGGCTAGGGACGTTCCCTTGGTCAGCTGGGGGCAGCTGTCCTGGTTGTGTCTCCTCACACCCTCTGCCTGCCCCTGGCCCACAGCCCCTTGGGTAGGGTGTTGGAGAGGCATCCAGCTGTGATGCTCTGTGGGTGCTGAGCAGCAGCACCCTACACCTGAGTCCCCTACCAACACCACCCACCTACTGTATGGGCTGCAGTGGGAAAAGGTTTTTTTTGTTTTTTTTTTTTTAGAATTGTCTGGGTTGGAAGGGACCTCAGAGATCATCGAGTCCAACCCTTGATCCACCGTTGCGGTTGCTAGACTATGGCACTGAGTGCCACATCCAGTCTTTTTTTAAAAATCTCCAGGGACGGAGAATCCACTACTTCCCTGGGCAGCCATTCCAATGTCTGATCACCCTCTCTGTAAAGAAATTCTCTCTAATATCCAACCTAAACCTCCCCTGGCACAACTTAAGACCGTGCCCTCTTGTCTTGCTGAGAGTTGCCTGGGAAAAGAGACCAACCCCCCCCTGGCTACCCCCTCCTTTCAGGGAGTTGTAGAGAGTGATGAGGTCTCCTCTGAGCCTCCTCTTCTCCAGGCTGAACAGCCCCAGCTCCCTCAGCCTCTCCTCATAGGATCTGTGCTCGAGTCCCTTCACCAGCCTGGTTGCCCTCCTTTGGACCCGCTCCAGGACCTCAATATCCTTCCTGAACTGAGGGCCCCAGCCAGACTCCGTACCCAAAGGTACTCTGGTGTAATGCTGCTGTTTGATATGCACGTTGACTTCAGAATTGTGAAAGTTTTTTGAAAAACCATACTCTTTTTCCTCAACGATAATGGTTTCACAGTATATTATATTTCATCTTTGGATTACTGACTTAATTCAGGACCATGTTCACTTATGGCAAGCCATTGGAATTTGTGTAAAACATTTCTTCTATATATTTGTTTTTTCAAATTACAGCCTTAGGTATAATTAAGAAAAATTATGCAGAGCAAGCTTTAAAATGTAATGGCCCTGAAGCTTCTTTCAAGACATTTTTTCCCTCTGTGGATGATGCACTCAAGCAAATTACACATGCATGGAGTCTGCTTTCACACAGATCTTATGGAGAAACCCAATTATCCAGCATCCTGTTAGGGAAGTTAGACAGTATTTGTGCTTCAGCCATTAACTGGTTTTGGAATTTGTCATCCCAGATGAATCTGTAATCAAATCTTTGGGGTTTTTTATTCAATAACAGAATAGGTACAGCTTCACAAAGTCTGGGTGAGTTTCTTTCTGTTTGCACATAACAGACACTCCTCTGAACATCTCTTAAAAGAGAATACTGATGTAGCACAGCTCAGTTTATTTCTTAACAAATAAGCTCTCTGAGGAGTGTTCAGAAGACAATGTTCTGACCTACCAAGCTTATGTTGTTGGCTTTTTTCTTAAAAACAAAGGCAAATCCAGTTTTTAAATTACATTCTTAAAACACAAAATGAAATATTACACTTTCTGAACTCAGTTGCCTCAAAACCTAGTCATGTCCTTGGGCATTGTGGTCATCACTGGGGTTTTAAAAGAAAGGTATTTTGAAGTAACATTAAGAATTTTGTTTTAAGGTTGTAACACAGCTTAAGGCCGAGTGTTTAGCCACAGCCTGTGGTTCCTGAAGGCATTTTCAATATACTGCACTGAGAGCTTTTATCAGTGGCCACAGTGATAGCCACTGGGGCTGTCAGGAGCACCATACCCCCCAAAGATGATGCACAGAAGCCAATTAAGGCTTTTTAAGAAAACAGTGCTCACATTTTCCCTCTGAAGTAGGATTTCAAAAACCAGACCTTAGGGAAAGTGATTTGAACCAGGCTGGAGGATGCAGGGTTGGTGTAAAGCCATCCTTCACCCAGGAGGAGCCATCCTGTGCTCCAGGAGGAGCACAGAGCTGTGGTGGGTGGCCCCTCTGTGGCTTTTCTCTCTTTTTGCCATCACCTTCCAGTCCCAAAGCAGCCTGGAAGCTCCCAGCCCTGTTCCTGCTCCCTGAGCTCTCTCCACACAGCTGGTTTCTGCCTTTGGTTTTGCCACAGCCACGCAGCCCCCTGTTCATTTTGTGGGAGCACAGTCCCTGCTTGGCCAGCAGCTGAGGGATGTCACAGCAGATGTTTTCAAGTGGAGGTGGGCAGGTATGTAATGTACGGGGAGAAGAAGCTGGGGACACACTTGTTTTGCAAAATCAGAGGAGATAAAGTGCAATTAAACTACTTCAACAAATATAGCAGAGCAGCAGTGCTGTGAAGTTGGCACAGGAAATACAGTTGGCTGAAAGAATGATGATAAAACTTTCAAAATAAAAAAATCTGTTTTCTAGTGAGTTCTAGTGATTCTGTTTAAATGATACATCTTTCAGTCTGCTCCTCAGTTTGTTGTGTTTCTTGGGTTTTTTTTTCTTTTATTGCAACTTGCAGGAGAAACTGGTAAGTTTTCCAATTGGAGGATAAGAAAAACTGCTTTTTTTTTGCATAGACTAAGGAGAAATACAGATTTCTTTCCTTTCTTGTGTTTGCTCTGGTCTTTCTAAGGGTTTTTGGGGTTGCTGAGCCTACACATCTTTTTAAATTAATGCTGATTTTGTTTGGCTTTACAGTTTGTTAACAGTTTGGTTCTCTTTGCTTGCAGGGCAAGAGTGTTGGGTAGGTTAGTTCAGCAGCTCAGTGTGAGCTCATTTAGCACTTCAGTGCAAGAATAATGTAAAGCTGTTTAACAGTAGCTGAATTATGCAAGATTACCTTTGAAACTATCAGTGGCAGTGTATAGTTATCAACACATTAACACATAGGCATGCACAGTGCTTCCTCCCAGCAGTTTTCATTCCCGTGCCCTTTGCAGCAGTCCCTTGCTAGGTGTTTCCAAGAGAATTTTAACAGAAGAGAGGTGGATATCCTCAAAAAGGCATCTGTGATCTCACATTTTAGGTCTTCAGGCTAAGGAAGGAAGAGCCAGAGAAAAACCTTAAGAACGTGAGTCAGCTACGTTTCCTAGGGAAGCAATCCAAATGTTTCCCAGATTGCCACAAACTGTTAAATTGCTTACAGTAAATTTTAACTTGAAGATGCCCAATGGAGCCAGATGCCAGGATTTTTTTTTTGCAGGGCAATCAGGGGAGTGATGAGGTATCTCTGAAGTGAATTTTTAGAGACAGGAGTGTGTAGTCTGAGGCAGAGATGATGGTAGCTGTATCTCCCTAAAGATGTTTTGCGGGAGAAGAGAAGGAAAAGGTTCAGATTAAGGAGAGTTACCTGAGGTGCTGCAGGGTTTTTTTTTTTCTCATTTGAAAATCTGTATTGTCTGCCTCCTCCTTTCCAGCTTTTCTTTGGCTATGTGAGCATTTTCATCAAAAGAAGTGCATAGTGAATTGACTGAGCTTGTAAATGATTCACCTTTTTTTACCAGTAATTCAAGACAGAGGCCCTACAGGGTATAGCAAAGATGGGACTTCTTAAAGGAGATTCCTTCCTAAAATTCTCCTTTCTTATTTCCCATTAGCAAAATGTTACAAACACTGTTTCTGCATCTGCAGAGGTGACAATTGTTTGGCTTTTTGGTACCCAGGCTTCCATGTGCATTATTTATACCACTGGTTTCAAAACAACAAGCACTGAAAATTAGTTTTTGGAAGGAAAGTGATGGTTTTGAGACAAGTCTATTTATTTTACTTTTAGAGATAATTAATAGTTTAGAATTTAATGTTCCTCTTCTAAAATCTAAGTTGAAGGAATGTCTAACATCTAAATCAATTTTAGATGGAGAAATTTGAAAACTGAGGAAAATGGGAGGAAGAGAGGAAACTGTATCTTTGAAAAAGAAAGTGAGAAAGGAGACTTTATCTTTAAAAACATTATGAAAAGGCTTAGACCTATGATGATTCTTCTTTTTTTTCTTTTTTGCTTTTTAAATCATGGTAGGATATTTTTCTATAAATTATGTATAGTAATGAAATTGAAATTATGAGCCTGAGATGTCACTGGGTCCTCTTCAGTAAATAGTACACAGGAGAAAAATTTGTGTTATAATTTCAGTATTACAGTGGTCATTTATGTCTTTAAAATACAAAAATACCTGAAGCTAATGTTATTTTTAAAGGTCTGATTTGTCTTGGTTTTTACAATAGGATGTCAGATCTTCTCTTTCATCTTCTCAGGCACCCAAGTGTAATGTCATCACTAATCAGTTTGTGGTATCATAGAAAATATTCAAGATGAAGTTTTTCTTAAGCAGGAAACAATTTGTAGCTTCAGTCTGTAGCTGAGTACAGGCACACAAACTTCCAAACATACAGCTTATTCATATTAGTGGGAAGGTAGGCGATCCAGGATAGTCAGGACAGACCTAAAATAAAGAAATTTTTTGTCTCTGAAGTTTGAATAGCAATAGGACTCCAAACTAAATGTTTTTCAGAAAGGTGTACGTGGCATAGCTGGGTGCAGAGCTGGGAACAGGGCTTGACTTTAAACACATCTTATCCCAGGTTTCTGTAGAAAAATCTCAGGAGCAGAGACATCATCTGTCACCTAGATCAAAACTCCAAGTGCTTGGCATGAGCAGCGTTTAGCTCTTTTATTCATGCTGCCATTTTTAGCAGTCTGCATTTTGTCAGTGGTGTTTCAAATGCTTTATTTCCCAGTTGGTTGGTTGGATTTGTTTGTTGACAATTTTGAATAAACTTCCCTTCTAGTAAAGGGAAAAGACTTCCAGTGTCTTGCTGCAATGCAAGAAGTCATCCTTGAGGCAGCAACAGAAGAGATATATTCCTTACACTTTTGCCTTAAAAATAGTAAGTACACTTCTTAATATGTTTTTTTTCATGCATGTTGAGATCACTTGTATGTTTTCGAGGCATCTGACCCCTCCCCAAAACCATGTAGTCTTTTTTTTTTGTCTTTTCCAACAAATCTTTACACCATCTAGTAGCATATATGAGGAAGTGATGTTGCATAGTTGTTTCCTGAAGGATCATCTTTTTTTAGGAACAACTAAAAGGTGTGTGCATATATAGTTAAAATGTTATGTGATCCTTTTGAAAGGAATACATCTTACTTTATTTTAGGAGGATACTCTTCATGTTGAAATTAAAGGGCTGGACTTTTTCCCTTCTTCTTAGTTTTCTAATGGGTTGCTTTTCCTAGATCTCCAGTCTTTGCCTTCTGTAGTATTAGTGAGGCTTGTGAAGTTCCTGTTGCTTACCCCATAGCAAGGAACCACTTTCACTTTTTGTTCATTCCCACTGACATTTAAGACACAGACATCTACACGTGTTGTAAGCACTGCTGTACAGATGATGTTGGATGGTTAGCTCAGAGCTCTGTAGACCTCTTACCCCAAAGGATAAGACTTTTTAATCTACTTTTTCCCATTCCTTGCTGTTTATCTGGACTATGACCCACAGACTCCTCTTCCTAGCTGGCCATTCCCATTGTGTCTTGCTTCTCTTCCAGGGTCCGGGTCACCTCCCTCTCTTTTTCCATGTGGGACCAATGTGTGTCACGTACATCTGCAGGGTTCTTCAGAGCTGTTTCCCCTGTGATCCCATTCCTTCTGGCATGCTGCCTGAGCTCTTCTGCTTGGCATCCCTCAGAGCTCTGCCAGTCTGATGCCTTGTTCTCATGGCTGTCATCCAGGTAGCCCACTACAGGCCAACATGAAAAGATACTCAGATTTTACTTCACCCTAGTTTTGGACCTTTCTTTGCCTGGAATAAGCCACAATTTTAAGCTCCCTGATATAAGAATGTATTGTGTGCTGTGGTGTTATCCACTTATAATTGTTGAATGTATAGTGGAAGGGCCTTTTCTCCCCACAGGTGGGGAGGTGCTGGGTTGATCCAAGTCCTCCTGGAAGGGCACAGGGGGTGAATAGACATCTGTGCCCTTAAGGGTAGCTGGCCAAGGACCCTTTTAAGTGCCAAAAGGGATATTGAGTGAAGGGAGGGGGCAACAAACTAAACACAGGGACGCAGACCTGGACAAACAAGCCTAACAGAGGCATAGATAGGCTACAAACATCGTCAGCCAGGCTAATGGATGGGCTACTTATAACTGCTCTTAGCAGTCACATGGCCTGGAAGATATCTCTGAGTTATGATTCCTCAGCTAACAGATTTCCACCGTGTCCCCCTTATGAACCAGGCACCACCAAAGCCTGAATTCATCAGCATCAGCACAAATCCAGAGGAAATATCCATTAGGCACGTGGGAGCTTAATGAAAAATACACATTATCTCAGGCTGATCTCGTCATTTGCTTCATGCTAATTACGTTAGGGCATCACTTGAAATATTTAAAGTTGAATGGTTATTAATTTACATCACTAGATTGCTAAAGGCTGTGTTTTTACTTTACCTTTACATTATTTATCCTCACAACCTCAACCCAAAAGGTTCTTAATCATTCACAGTAATCAACTCAGAGAGGAAAATCGTGAGCTTGGTGATTTAATCAATTATTCTCATTTTATCAAACCAGAAAATAAAATGCATGAGAAATTTTTCCTTATTGTTGAATTGCCATTCATATCTCATGTTCTGTACTGAAGAAGGATATGTAGAATTGGAGTCTTCTGTTATGACTGTGGTCCCTGTCTCAATATTAGACATGAAATTATCTGTATTTATATGATTCATTGCTCAGCCTTCAACTTAGATAGTTGAAGATATCAACTTCAGAAAAACCTAATAGGTTTCCTGAATGTAAAATGATTACAGCACTTTTCTTGAAATGCCAGGATTTCAAGACTTAAATTTAGTTATAAATCATATTCTGTATTAATAATTTGGAATGCTGGCAAGTGCACTTCTTAATGTCATTGCAATTCAGCTTGTCATCTTCTCTGTCTGCCTGTCTGCTCTTTACAAATGAGGACAGACTCACTTTGATTTGATTGTGTGTGTGCCAGGGTAACACTAAAGGTCTGAAAAGCAGTAGATGCATCCATGTGAACTGCAGTCATCTGCCTCCATTTAACACGAGGCAGCAGGATTTTTCTTCTTACTACCAAACAGAACGTGCTGCATTTGCATGTTGCTAGTTCTTACCTTTCAGACTATGTGACAGATTGAGATTGTTTTGTGTAGCAACACAAGGTTTTCCAAAGGATGATAACAAGGTTATCATCCTTATTAGATAGTGTGTATTTTTACTGATGAGTTCTAGTGTTTTCCTATGCTGCTTGTCATTAGGCACTCCCATGGGGTTGCTTTAGAAGGATGTGCCCCACAGGTTGCTGAGTTCCCTTAGTCCTCACAGGATTAAAAACCTTTAAATTTCAGCATCTCTTAGGAGTTTTCTTCTCTTGTGCATCACCTGCTCACTTCTTATGCTTGGAAGAGAAGTCAGAGCAGTTGCTACCTGAGCCTCAGCAGGGTGCTGTATTAGTCCAAATGACCACCAAATAACTAGTTGTGAAGCTATATTGTTACATTTATTTTATAAGCTTGTTTTGGAACAGATTTTGCAGCCTTTATCATGATTGGGATGCCTGGCAAAATAGGGAAGCAAAGAAAAACCTTTGCTTGTATTTCTTCTCCAAAGCTTGGAGCAGTGGGCCTGCTCTTTTCCCCTGCACATCCCTTGGATGATATTGCAGAGAGAAGCAAACCAACTTTTCCTTTTTTGCAACAGTAAGGTTGGCTTTTTACTTACTAGTGCTCTGTGTAAGTACAGCCAAGCACAGAAAGGCATTGAAACTTTTCAGTCCTGACTGTACAATGAGTTCTTTATAAATGTCAAGATTTC
Organism: Calypte anna; assembly: GCF_003957555.1. NCBI lineage: Eukaryota > Metazoa > Chordata > Aves > Apodiformes > Trochilidae > Calypte > Calypte anna. The sequence goes on from NC_044244.1 coordinate 168,925,942, forward strand.
CAAGCCCTAGCAACATTTCTGATTAATTTACCTGCTGCTCATCTCTGAAACACTTGTTTTGTGGCAGAAGATCAGTCACAGGAAATCATCTATTATAAAGGCCTTTGGTTTATAATGTAATGCTGGAAGATACAAATATTTAAAATCCAATTAGCATTTCTTCCTAGGAATGAGCAAATTCCCTGTTTCCTTTTTGGAGACTGCTGCATGTTGACAACTCTTATAGAATTACAGGAGAATTATAGAATTATTTCCAGCCCGTTCAGATTTTTTTTTCTTCTTATTCAACTGTAGGCATAATGACAGAGTTACAATATTAAATGTATTTTGCTGGGAAACCACTATGGTGAATTCAATGTCATGCTGGTTACTTGCTCTATTTCAAGGCAGAAGAGCTATATTTGATTTTGGGGGTGGATGAGAAAACCACAGTATGCAGGCTGGTGGCTGCTCTGTCACTAATTTATTGACAGGTTTAGGAAAAAAAAAAATCTACATTCTCTTTTTTTTTCCTTTTAGGCCAGATATTAGCATAAATTATGGCATTCTTGTTTCAACAAGAATCAAGTGGAAAATTTAAGGACTTGGAGAGTTATCTGTAGTTCTGAGCCATAACTAAGGCTCTTAGCTGTCACACTCCTGCAAATCATAATAAAGAATAATGGGTAAAAAGCCACTGCTCCTTTAAATCAGTGTCACCAGTGATTCAGAATGTCTATTGATTTTTTTTTTCCAATTCTACCAGCAGTTTCAATTAAGATTCAGCAGATACACTCTGAGAAAATCCTGTATAATAATGTTTTTGGTTAATAATGTTTTGGTTTAATACTGTTTCTTAAATTCTGCTTAAGAAATGGGCACTGAAAAGTAATAATATATGTAACGTATTAAAACACTGGTCTAAAAGGCTAATACAATGCCTAATTCATAGCTTTCATTATATATTTTTAAATGTATTATTACTAGAACACATAAATACATATTTCATCAACTTTTTTTTTTTTAAAACAGCAGTTATACAAACTGTAAAAGTCAGTTATATTCACCCAGACATAATACTTTCCAAATATGAGAGATTTATATGGCATTTTTTGGAAGAAAAAAAAACCACACACCAAAACAAACAAACCACAAACAAAAAAACAAAGCCTCAAAAAACCCCACAACAACCCCATACCATATTTTCCCAATGTCTGTGCCAACAAATCATCAGGAAAAAAATGATTACAGACTGTGTGTTTTTACCCTCTGTAATGCATTAAGGAAATTTCAGTGCTTCTTCCACATGTGAGCCATTTGCTATTTTGGGATATATGCCACATTTGTCATGCCCTTTACCTGTATTTGTGCTTTTGGGGGAGGAGGCTAAGCCCAGATGTGCAGCAGCTGTTTTTCCACGTATTATTGTGTGAGTATTCCACATGGAAGCCCAGAGGAAGGGAAGCAGCTTGAGGCTCTGTCAGTCTCAAGGAGATCTTGAAAACTGCAGAAAAAAGAAATGAGAAGGACAGCCATTAGGGAGAGGTGCAAGATGCATGTGTAGAATAAATGCATATTAATAAAAAAGTTTGCCTCCTAGGTCACTGTGCTTCCCATTTAGGTTTCCATATTGGCATGTGGCAACTGCTGTAATTGCTTCCATTAAAAAGTAATAGCAGAGATGTAATATATTTTTAGTTCTCAGTACAGCAATTTATAAGGTAGGAACAGGGAAAAAAGTTATCACTGTGCTCTTAGCCAGTTTATAAGGACTGTCTGAGAATTGTGAGTTGTAATTTGGAAATCTTTGGCAAGAAACCTTGAAGTAAAACAGGGATATCTGAAGTTTCCTTCAGAGACATTTGTAGCAGGTAGATGTGTTAGTTGGTGCATGTAGATCTTTCTGAAAACTTCTGTAATTGCCCAAACCAAGTTAGATTTTCCATTTCCATTTGGTAAGCTGCCATCCTGATTCCCAAGCAGGCAAGAAGGTTTTCTTTGCTTTCAAGATTGTGTGCTGGGGAACTTCACATGTTAAACATAACATCACTGCAGACAACATTTGGAGGCCTCTGAGAAGTGCATTAGCTCTCCTACACGCTTGGTTTTTGACTGGTTTGGAAATTAGCAAGTTCAAATAAAAAAACCTGAAATGCATCTCCTGCGTGGCAACTGGAAAATGTGAGGAAACAAATTATTGGTGTTCTTGTATGCAAAGAAGGATGAATTTCTGGAAGCAACACTGAAATGGGTGGTGAAATTTTGTCACGGTTTAACACTGGCCCGGCGATTAAACCGAATAACAGACGCTCTCTATTAATCTCTCTCTCCTTGATAGAGAAAGGAGAGAGAATAAGGGAGAGAGACTTATGGGTTGGAAACTAAACTACACAACTTTAATGAAACAGTAATGATAAATAGGTAAAATTACTAAATATATACAAATATACAGGAAAATGGATACCACATTCCTCCCCCCTCTCCCCCAATAACTCTCACGTCACCACCGAGGCTGCACCGAGGGTTCAGGTGGGACTTCTTTCTTCCTTCTGGAGGGTAAAATGTTCCTCAGAGCTGAGCAGTGTCCTTGGCTCTGCATCCCAGTCTCTAGCAGTAACTATAAACATCGAGTGTTATCAATCCTAGAAGCAGACACTGTCTGAGAAACTTGCTGTTAATTTCAGCAAGTGCAACTACTTACAAGAGACTCAGCCAAAAGCAAAAGTACAAAACAGAAAATCACCTTTATCCTGGCCCAAACCAGGACAAATTTCCTGTATTGTAATTGTTAAATGCTGGAACAGTCACTTCTTCTACACTGAGTGAAGTCCAAAATTCATGCCAAGGTGTAAGTTAAAGAGCTATTGTTTGTTTGCACACTTAAATATACAGTTTATTAAGAAGCTGGAGCGAGGGTTGACATCACCATTCTAAAGCTTTTCATTCTGAGGACAGTCTGAGTGTTCAGTCCATATTTTCGGTGTTCTGGCATTTCATCAGTGAAGGGCTAATGTTCTTTGGCTGTTTTCCTGACGAAATGGAGGCTATTGTAAGTTTACATTAAGAGTAATGATATAAAACTCAGTGCAAGGAGGATTTAATCATGGAGAAATGCCACAGCTCTAAGCCTGTCGTGCCCCAAGAACATGAGACCATCTGATATATTTCAGTGTGGTTATGAACATCTTTATGTCTTTCTTTATCAGTTAACCAGTGATGAGAAGGACTGTGGAACAACATTATCTAAACAAATATCTAGATCTGGTCCACATGAAGAAGAGGGTGGTGTGGTGGCCTAAAGGCAAAAGGAAAGACAAGAATTCCTGGTTTATCTCTGGGAGGACCTGTCTCATGAACAGAAGCAGTAGCAGTAAAGAGGTTTAGAGAAGGAAATGTATATCTGTGTCCTTTATGGAAAGGAAAAGTGTGAGGAGGGACAAGTGAGGTGAAAAATAGCTACAGTAAAGGACCTGAAAACTCCCCAGGGCAAAAACAACAGGAAAAATAGCAAAGAACCACAAGAAAAGAAAACTGCCAAAACTATATAACCAGGACTTTGTTTGTAATTATAAAAAAAAAAAAAAAGTCATTGAGACCAAAAATAAAAGAAAAGTCAGGCCATGAAGAAATGGAGAAAAATCCAGACTTGGAAAAAAGATATTGATTTAGCGTTAGCCTGTGCCTCTTTGTGAAACTTGAGTTTAGAAAACCTTTGGTAACCAGATCAATAAAATCTTTTAAATCATTTCATTAGATTGAAGGCCAAGAGATAAACTTTTGTATTTGCCATATCAGGAGTAAAAAGTGTTCACTGCTCAATTACCTTCTGATTGATTTTCCTTCAAGCCATGAAAAAACGTGGTACTTTTGGACTGAAGAAGTAATTTATGTACCTTCTCCTGATTTAGAAATGCAGAATACAAAGCAATGGTCACTAAAGGGTAGTTAAAACTATCAAATAATTTCTAGTCTACAAAGACTGAAGAAGAAACAAGTTTATGTATGAGACAAATCCGTCAGCAATTACTGTCCAGCAATTTTGGCTTTATTTCTAGTTGCTACAACTGGAGAATTTATTTCTTAATTTAATGCTTACCTCAAATGTAATTTATTTAGATTGTCCAGATCTTAAATCAGAAGCATACTGAATTTAAATTTACCTTTTAGGCTGCTCACTGTATCTTTATGGAAAGAAATTGATGCTCTCAAGCACAGTGGTTTTTAAAGTACTGTCTTATCACTTTGGTGTTCTACCTTAGCAAACGTATAGTTACTATTTGCACTAATGTCACCATAGTAATTTTTCTTTGGAAATGAGCAAACATCACTGTATTTTAATTGGGCTCTAAGTTCTATGTTGTGTTCAGTGAAAACTGACTTTTCTGCCTATAAGATTCACCTTTGGAAAACAAATAATGTTGCTGATAACTCTGGTTTTATCTCAATGTTTATTGTGGGTGCCATTCAGTAATTTTCTCTGAAGGGACCTTGTCCTGTACCCTTCTCAAGTTTGGTTCCATGCTTTGTCATTTCAAGTAGTAATTCCTGAGTGCTAAACCTGAAGAAAATGGAGCACTAATTCCACACCATGTTCCATAAATTATGTAGGGGTGAACTTGACAAAATGTGTTCAACCTCTTGACCTTCTCAGAGTCTTTCCTGAAGACGACTGAAGATCACCTTGAACCATCAGACAGTTGCTAACTGCATGATTGAGACTTGATTGTACATTTCTCTGAACCTAGGTGGATTTCTCTGTCTTCATGTCTTTAAAAGTGCCCATAAAACAGCTATTTGTGCTCTGTTACTCTTTTACAATGCCAAAAGAAAGGTCATGGAAATTAATATTTGTACATTAAAGTATTGCAGAGAAGCTCATGGAGTCAGATCTTCACTGCTGTGGAAGTTAGCAGAGCTGGACTGAAAGCTTTTTCAGCCCTCAGCTGAGTAACCTGAGTGATCCTGGGCTCATTTGGGTTGGGTTTTATCTTTTTTTAAGACCACAGACTGTTCTTCCACCTGAATGTGGAAGAAAATTTGTTTTCAGATGTGAGTTTTAAGTATCTTCTCTTTACAGTTGCTTGGTTTTTAGTATTTCAGTATTTTCTGTAGCATATAGAGTTAAAAACAAGGTAGGAAAAATTAATTCAGAAGAGTATCTGTTTTGCCTTATGATTTGTTTGCAGCTGACCTTCAATGAGGGCTGGTTCATACTTGCAGATATTTAGAGGATTGTGTGCTTGTCTGAATTTTTTATCAGTTCTCTTCTTTTGCAGATTACAGATAGAAGAGTCTTCTAAGCCTGTTAGGCTATCACAGCAGCTGGAGAAAGCTGTAACCACAAACTATAAGCCTGTGGCTAACCATCAGTATAATGTAAGTAGCTTTCAGCATTTTCCCTTATCCTCCTACCCAGGAATCTGGCTTAGGACCCCAGAATTGCTCTGCTGCTGTCCTGAAGCCCTTTCACCCACATTTGGTCACTGTCTTTGGAAGTGTTACCTGGTTTCTACCTGATTTTTTCTTCTGGGAATCTCCTTTCTGTATCAAGACCAACATCATAGAATCATAGAATTGGCTGGGTTGGAAGGGACCTCAGAGATCATCAAGTCCAACCCTTGGGGCTGCCAATTCTGACCACCTCATGTTTTACCTGATGGAGAGCAGACCACCTTCACCCAAGCCTTCTCTAGTGTCTTTATTAGATTCTTTCTCTAGTCTTTGTTTATGGTTTTTTTTAATGCAATTTTGAGATACAGGGATAAAAGGCAGTTTTGGCTTTGTGCTATGAGGTGTAGAAACACTACTTTGAGGCAAATAAAATCCCGTATGGAGGTGGGTAAAAGCCTTGAAAGGAATCATTAGTTTCCAGTCCTTTGTAGGAACTGACAACAAGTAGAAAAGAATAACAGCTGATAATTTCTCACTATTTCATACCTTCATAGTATGTGTTATTTGCATCATTAGCTTTGTCAATATTAAACCCACGCTGCTGTTCCAGATCAGTTGATGTACATACAAACTATAATGTCTTTTTTCTTAAAGATCCTCTATGAGTAATTTGTATGCACACCTATAGGATCGCCCTTTCCTTTGAATGTGAGAAATGTGAAGTCATGCTGAAAATGAGTCACTGTGTTAGTCACTTAAACTTTTACACTTTTTATTAAGATTTTATTTACATAAAACAAACGACAATATACTGGATGGTATTTGAATATTCTTCTGAAAGGGAGTGTTATTTCCACAGAACCACGGTAATCGTTCCTCTCTCATGGGACTGTTTTGTGGAAGATAGTGTTCAAAGTCTGTTCTATACATAGATGATCATCCCAATATAGCTATTTCATCTAAGGGAATGACATTTATCCAAAATAGACACACTGGTATATCCTGCTATGCAAATGTGATTTTATATGAATATATTGTGTTGTGATGCGACTGTTGTTCTTTAACTCTGGAATAAGCTGTGGTGATGCACAGTGGGATTTTAGTGGGATTCTCTGCCATTTCCCTGACATCATTACAACAATATGACTTCAACCTGGAGACAGTCTTTGAATCTCTGTTCCAGTTGCAAGCTGTTGTTTGTCTTGTGTGAGATTGAGGGAGAAATGAAGGTTCTGAAAAGTCATGATGTTCTCCTGTCCTAATTAGAATGTTTTTGGTGGTTGCATAGCTACCTGTGCTAACAGAAATACATTGGTGCTGTTTTTACTTTTCATGTCTGCTTTAAAAGTGTTCTAATGGGAAAAATCTAGTAGGACAGACTTACAATTGAGTCACTCTTGATCATACCTTGATTCTAAAGGCACAGAGGTAACTACACTCTGCAACATCTTTCTTTTCATGTCCTTTATTATAAAGAGTCAGGTTTCATGGCTGGAAGGATGTGTGACTAGGAGAATATGTCCATGAATTTTTTTATACCTCTTTATTAAATATTTATGGTGTTTTTAAGCAGCAGTTGCTTTCTTAAAACTTGCTGTGTTGCTTGTAATCATGACAGTCCTATTGGGGGCTTCTCACAAGAAGAAAAAAATATACACACCACCACATATGCTGATGCATTTTGTCATCTTCAGGACAGTTTCTGAGGAAAGAATGAGCACCTACTAAGAAAAGGAGGAGTAAAATTTCCTGAAGAAAGATATGGTAGCATATTACTTGGGGCTTAAATATAGCTGCTCCACATACCCCTAAATGAACATGCGACAGGAAGGAGGGTGGAAATAAACTGCATGTTGATGGGCAATAGCAATAGCTTGTTTGAATATCAAAACAAGGAAAGTGAAAGTGTAGGGTTTTTTCAATACATTATCTTACGCCTACATTTTTATTATAAGGAAATGCAATTCTATTACAATATTACACAATTCCATTACAAAAAGTCCCTGGGGAGGGACTTTTTACAAGGATGTGTGTGTACAGTGATAGGACTGACGGTTTTAATCTGGAAGAGGGTAGATTTGGATTAGGCAATAGGAAGAAATTCTTTCCTGTGTGGGTGGTGAGACACTGACACAGGTTGCCCAGGGAGGTTGTGGCTGCCCCCTCTCTGGCAGTGTTCAAGGCCAGGTTGGATGGGGCTTTGAGCATCCTGGTCTGGTGGGAAATGTCCCTGCCCATGCAGGGAGATGAGAACTGGATGATCTACTAGAGAGTAGTTAGACATTGGAATAGGATACCCAGAGAGGAGATGGAATCACCATTCCTGGAAGCATTGAAGATATGTGTAGATGAGGCACTTCAGGACATGCGCTAGTGGGTATGGTGGTACAGATTTTCATAAATATATTTTATTTATTTTAACTGGAGGGGGGAGATCCAGTTGGGGGATCACCATGTCATGGTTGGGCATGGCGGTCTTTGAGGTCTTTTCCAACCGTGACAACTCTGTGATTCTATGATCTTTAAGGTCCCTTCCAAACAAAAGCATTCTGTGATTCTATGATATATGCCAGGATTATCATAAAATCATACAATTGGCTGGGTTGGAAGGGACCTCAGAGATCATCAAGTCCAACCCTTGATCCACTACCGCTGCAGTTACCAGACCATGGCACTGAGTGCCACATCCAGTCTCTTTTTAAATATCTCCAGGGACGGAGAATCCACTACTTCCCTGGGCAGCCCATTCCAATGTCTGATCACCCTCTTGGTAAAGAAATTCTTTCTAATATCCAACCTAAACCTCCCCTGGCACAACTTGAGACCGTGCCCTCTTGTCTTGCTGAGAGTTGCCTGGGAAAAGAGATCAACCCCCCCCCGGCTACCTCCTCCTTTCAGGGAGTTGTAGAGAGTGATGAGGTCTCCCCTGAGCCTCCTCTTCTCCAGGCTGAACACCCCCAGCTCCCTCAGCCTCTCCTCATAGGATCTGTGCTCGAGTCCCTTCACCAGCCTGGTTGCCCTCCTATTGGACAATATAATAAATAGCTTTTTTCTCTGGGAAAGGGACCTTTACAATACACACCTTTAGAAGGTTGCAGTGTTAAGGTTCTTGCAGTTTTAATATTGCTGTGACTTTGTTATATTTTTGTAGAAAACTTTTCTAGTGGTCCTCTTTACCCCTTCAGAAGCTTCTTTGTGGTTTCTTCCCACTCTCCCTTACTATTGAGATTGGTAACCCTGCTCCAGAGGATGGAAAACCAGCTAAGACTTCTTTCAAACGTCTTCAGATGAAATTGCAGATTTAATCTCAATTCTTTATCACCTTTGTATTAGCTACTGATGCAGTGAATACATCGACTTCAGTATTAATGATACCTTCAAGAAGGCAATTCTGGCAGCTCCTCAGCGAGCTTAGCAATATGCTGGGAAGATAAACAGGTTGTTTGCCTGTATGAAGTCTTTCAGGGATAACCTTGCAACTTCTACACTTGACAGCTTGTTCTTAAATGGCCCTTCTATGAAACAAATTGTATTTTAATGCTTTTTTAATTTTAAACCCACACAATTTAAAATAAATCCAGTTAACTTACAATGTACATGCAATCTGGAATATGACTTCAAAAGTGCTTTCTGCATAAAACATCCTGTTTGCAAAGAAAACAAGAATGAGAAAAAAATGAAAGGCTGCATTGTAAGTTGCTGTGAGCAGTGTTGTGTTTTTTTTTAAATAGCACTTCACAATGTGCTCTGTGTTTTTAGACAACAGTGGGAGCTGTTGCTGAAGTTGGAAGGAAATGCTGGAGTGTTGCTAATTAAAATGTGGGCAACTGGGATGCCAGCTGCAAATAACTTTTCAATAAAAGGAGGGTTTCATTTTCAGATTTCTGTGTGAGTTGTTTTTATAAATTAATGAGTTAAGAATATTAGTATATTCGCGTTGCCTTTGTATATGGAATACAAACACTCCTCCTTGATTTACTTTAGCTTATCAAAAGAATGTAAACTAGAAGCTCCCACTGGGAGACTGTACCAAGGCATTAGCATAGAGAAAGAAGAATGCTGGGCATGACAATTTACTGTCAAAAGAAGATTGTGCTTTGGTTAAAAAGACTTAATTTGTCTTATTTTCTAGGCGACTGTTACTCACGTAACTTAAGATTTTATACCCAGTCATGAAATACTTCTGTCAGAGACATAGCATCAGTGAAGATAATGTTGAGAATTTCCTTGGTGTTACAGAATGATAGTGTCACAGAATGGAAGAATTTTTTTCCTAATGTGTAACCTAAATCCCCCCTCTTCAAGTTTTAAACCATTGTCCCTTGTCCTCTCACTGTGCAGCTGTGCAAAAAGCTCCACTCCAGCTTCTTGTAGGTCTCCTTCAGGTATTGGAAAGCTGCTATAAGGTCACCTCGGAGCCTCCTCTTCTCCAGGCTGAACAACCCCAACTTCCTCAGCCTACAGTTACTTTGTTCCTCTGTGTAGGAAGCATAAATTTTAAAACTAGTAGATTATTTTCTACACATGGAAAGAGTAGTAACCAATTGCTACCTAAGTACACTTTTGCTCTATGTCATTTGAAGAGGTACAAACAGTGCCATGAATTTTTTGGTGGTGTTCTCAGGAGATTGTCTTGAGGGGTCCCTATAGCTTTTCTCATTACGCCCATATTACAGAATCACAGAATCATCCAGGTTGGAAAGGACCTCTGAGGTCACCAAATCCAACTCTTGATCCAACATCTTCATGGCACTGAGTGCCACATTCAGTCCCTTCCTAAAAAACTCCAGGGACGGAGAATCCACTACTTCCCTGGGCAGCCCATTCCAATGTCTGATCACCCTCTCCGTAAAGAAATTCTTCCTAATGTCCAACCTAAACCTCCGCTGGCAGAGCTTAAGCCCTCCTGTCTTACTGGGAGAAGAGACCAACCCCTCCTGGCTACTCCCTCCTTTCAGGGAATTGTAGAGAGTGATGAGGTCTCCCCTGAGCCTCCTCTTCTCCAGACTGAACACCCCCAGCTCTCTCAGCCCTTCCTCACAGGACTTGTGCTGGATCCCTTCACAGCCTCCTTGCTCTTCTCTGGACCTGCTCCAGGACCTCGATATCCTTCCTAAACTCAGGGGCCCAGAACTGGACACAGGACTCGAGGTGTGGCCTCACCAGCACTGAGTACAGGGGCAGAATCACTTCCCTGGTCCTGTTGGCCACACTGTTCCTGATACCTGGATGTTACTTAGCCAGAAGTCCCTTTGCTCTGCCACATACAAAAAGATAAACCTAATTTTGGTTTTGTTGTTTGGGGAGGTATAAAATCACAAAAGGGTTGGTAAGAGCAGATACAGTAACTGCTGCTGTGATAGAGTGATGCAGCCTCTAACTGTCTATCTTTCACATCGTGTCTTTTAACTGGTGTTTTTGGATCAAAGAAAAGTTGCACATCTGAAAAACACATACATAGATGTTTGCACTAGAAAGTGACCTCAGGAATCCAGAATTCAGTCAGTCTTTGCAAACAGAGATGCCTTTGTCTTTCCTGCCATCTTCTGGACTTGACCTCTAAAGTATTGGAGGCTTTTCTGGCAAGAAATTAAGGCTGAATAATCTATTTCCTCCTCTTGTAAAATGTTAACATGCATATATTGAAAACATTATTAAGTCTCCAGTCCTATCACCCATAGGCCAGTGTCTCAAATGCCGTTGTGCTCTATCAAAAATCCAGGAGAGTGTTGTTTACCAGCATCAGCCATGATCTGATCAGCAGCTGCACAGAGAAACTGGAAAATTCTGTGGATCCCTGAATCAAAAAAAGCTGAAAACTCAGACTCAAGAAAGCACTCTGCAGCTTATTGCAGTGGCTGATTAGAAAACTCTGCCATCAGGAGAACATTGTGTCAGTGTCTTGTTTTTTAAAGAGGATTCCATAGATTAGTAGTTAGAATTGTAGAATTAAGAATCAAATCATCGTGGCTGGAAAGGACCTTTGAGATCATCAAGTCCCACTGTCAGTCCTACACCTCCTTAACCACATCAATCAGTGCCACATCTACCCATTTTTTTAATTGTTCCTGCTTTCTTTCTTATGTGGAAGGAAACATACGGTATATCCTATAGCATGGTAATTCCCATGTTTGACTATCAAATACCAAAGAGAAAAATCTGAAGCAATTTTCAGACAGAGCCAAAAAATACTTGGTGCTCTAACAGTAATGTTAGGGTTACTGTTGCTGACTGGTTTTCTTCTGAAAAGACAATGTAACATGGTGCTCTCTGCAACTTTGTACATGCCAGGTAGTTTCTCTACCTTGGTTTCATCCCATTTAAAATGATGCTGCTGACATGCTTTGTGATGATCTTCATCACTCGTTCATCTGAGGGACTGTCAGTCTCATTACTTATGGGACAAGGAGTTTGCCTTTTGACCCTCTCCATCTTAAAAAGCAAAGAAGCAGTTATCAAATACAAATAATATTAGAAAACAGAAACCAAAATTGTTCTTGTAGATGAAAGTACAACTTCCATAATGTACAGTTTAATGGGATCCTGATTGTAACAAATGCTTTTCAGTAGTATCATGAAGCGTGAACTTCTGACTGCAGCCTGAGGTGTGCCATATTAATGTACTTTTTAAGACTAAAGGGACAGCTATTATATTAAAATTTCAAATGCATACCTTAAGCCCTGAATATTTCACTGTCACTCATCATCAGGATGCACCCACATCCTTGCAGGAAGTCCCTACACCTTTGCACTGAGTTAGAACATTACAGTGGTAGTAGATGATTGCTCTGGAGAGGTGTTTCTCTGTCAGGAAAAATGTAAATGCTCATCGTGTATATTACTATGTTCTGACTTAGGCTAGGTTTAAATTAAAAGCATTTTTAATACTGCAAACTGACTACTGTCAGATCAGATGAAGATACACCATGCAAAGAACTTTTTAATAACCAAGCACTGGATTTAAGGTATTGTCATCTTGCAGGAAGCAAAAGAAACAAGCACTCTCACACATACTCTGTTTTGTCCCACATTTTAGGCATCAAAGGACCAGTCTCCTCCTGCTCTCCTACCAGGACATGGGAGGTGCTATAGGTCAGAGTAGACTTTTGGGTGAATGAGATTTTCACTACTTCTCCTACACCTGTATGATGGTGTGAATATACCTAGCAGAGAACTGGACAGCTGCTTTGTTGATGGAGTTGCAAGGCAAAGCACACCCTGACCATGCTGCTTGGTATTTTGGTTTTGTGGTTTTGAAGAGTGTTTCAATGCCATTGCATTTCTACTCCATGTATTTGTGACTAGATGCAGGGTACTGGCACCAAACTGCACAGTAAGACTGTACCAGTAAAGAAACAGAAATGGGATCCACAGCAGGGCTTCCCAAGCTTACAATAAAAACCTTTTCAAGGTCATCAGAGATTCCTTGTGCAGTGTCTGTGTTACTTTCAGAGGAAGCAAATGCTTTGACACACTACTGGTAATAGCAAGGCCAATGTTCTGTCTTTGATTTATGTTCCCACTTTAGTTTCTGTAGAGCAGTAGTTCTTCTCTAGATCATGAGATGATGAAACTGTTTTACTTGATGCTAACAATTTGCTATTACAATTTTGAAGATTTTTTTTTTAATGCAGAGGCTAAACAGTTAAATAATTAGGCTAATATGTATTATTGGATAAAAATCAAGTGTGTGGGTTTGTGTGGAGAGGTTGTATCTTTTATAACACTGACACACAGTTGGAAAAGCAGACAAGTATCTGGTTGCTCAAATCCATCTTAGATTTTAAGCAGAAGCAACAGGCTTCATGCTACAGTTTGGGAACAAATGTTGTGTGTTCAATTTCATGGTATATGTCTGTTGGAGGATTTGAAAGGGAGTTGGCTGGCCAGAGCACTGATAAAGGTGGTAATAGTTTTTAGGTACTTTGGGACAGATACCAGGAGACAGGCTATTTTCACTCAGGGAGTAGGAGGGAGTTAGCTGGCAAGGAAACATAGGAAAAAATAAATGATGGTATAAAACTAACCTCTCTGCATAAAAAATAAGATTTTTAGTATCCAGTAGAAGTGTGAATTTTAATTTCTCAGCTTATCTGAAGGTCTTCCTTTTGGGGATCAGGTTTGAGATACCAGAGGCAGAAGTACTCCCATACAACATCATCCCACTGGCAACCAGGCATGTGTCCCTTACTGATCACATGCAGCTCTTCTGCTGTACATTGTGCCACTTGAGATTCACCCACACAGTTTGCCTGGAAACTCTTGATTTTTACATTAATTGTATTTACTTTCTGGGTCACCTTGGTTGGTTTCAAGGAACTTGATGGTTTTCTGTTATCAGGAGTGGTACTGGGGGTGGATGGGGTGATGTCCTGGCAGATAAAGAGGTTGGTGCTCTGTGGTGATTGAGGTTTGTTTGGAGTGTGCTGGGCTGTGCAAATCTTGCTTCTGATGATGAAACTGAGGAAATGCAGGGAGTATTTTTGGAGGTGATAAAAGTTTCTGCAAAAAATACACGGTCACCTTGTGCAGATTATGTTGTTAAATACCTTTTTGTATGCATTCAGAAACAGTACATGTGCTATGTGTGTGCTACACAGGTTTCTCCTGAAGAGGTACCATCCACATCCTCAGCATAGGTCTTGTTGAAGAGTGGATTTATTTTGGTGGAGTGGTTGTCTTGAGTGCTGTTTCTGGAACACATGAGGCAGTGTTCAAGGGCCATTTGAGCATCCTTTGGACAGGCAGTTATTATGATTGAGGATGTAGTCACATTGGTCTGTGGATTTTCCTGAGTATGACAATTTGTAGGTTGTTTAATGTTTGTCATCATACTTCAGAAGCTGATATCAACAGAGGCAGAGTGAAAATACCATCTCAGTTTGGGTTCCTGTACTAATATTAATTCCCTCTCCAGGTCTGGGCACATCATGCAAGCTGTTCCTGGGCATTCTACTGGTTAAAACAGAGATACCTGTCTGAAAAGTTTACTTTGTTTACTGTGCTGAGGACAAAATGCTTTGTTTGTGTTCATAAAAGAACATTTAAATGCTCAAAAGAAAAAATTCCAGGGGAAAAGCACTGAGTCATGGAACAGCATTTTATTAAATGGAAGAGGGTTTTTGTGTCTTACTGTTCAGCACTGAGAATTATACAGCATTACATATGATTGTCTTTAAAATGTGCTTTGTATCTGATAGATTGAATATGAGAGGAAGAAGAAAGAAGATGGAAAACGTGCTCGAGCTGATAAACAACAAGTGTTGGACATGCTTTTCTCAGCCTTTGAGAAACATCAGTATTACAACATTAAAGACCTGGTGGACATAACCAAACAGCCAGTGGTATGTATTAGCAGATTTGTAGTATAACCACTTTAAGTAGTTGGCATTTTGTATATTTTCCATATCCAGAAAATAGTTAATATATACTGTGTGCCTTTGAAACAGCTCTCTAAGTATGTTTTATAACAAACAGAAATGATCAAGGTTTGAGTTGACCATTGTGGGACTGTGCAGGATACCAAGATTGCAGTGAGCCTGCTTTTTCTTGACAGAGGTGGTCTAAAGTAACCTAGGTGATCTCTTTCTTATTTTGTTTTGCTTTAATACTAGAAACCAAATTTTGTGATGCTCTGACTGTCTCCCATGCTACTCCTATCTTCACTGAAGTAACAGCATAGTTCTGCTGCTGTGGGCAGTAGAAAAGCTGTGTGAGTGAGTTGTCATCCCTTCCTTCACTATCTGAGCCTTATCTTGGTTTAGCAACAGGGGTTACTCTTTTTCTCTAGGTCTAGAATATTGTTTTTCATGGACTTGGTATTAAATACATTATCCGTGTTAGGAGCTCAGGCATGATGTTAACACCCTCAAAATCACTTGATTTCCTTTATAAAGAGAATAATTTTTAGATTAAGAGTTTAGAGGTTTGATATTTGGGATTTACTTGGATTTTTTTAAACACTGCTTCAGTGCATAAACAAAAATAGCATGAAGGTGTGTGCTTACATGATGGTTTTTTTATCCTGTAGTGTCTGCCAGCCCCTTCATCTATGAACTCTTAATTTTTCAATTCTTTGCCTTTTTTCCATGTTCAAGAGAGACAATAACACTTGAAGTATCTTTGGTGCCTTTGATGTTTTTTACTGCTGACTTTGATATCTATCCTCAGCCCAGCTGCAGTTTTCAGAAAACGTAAAGGAACTTAATGATGTCTGAGTGTAAATGGAGCAACAATTTCAAAAGTTGTTAGAGCTAAGGCAGCAGAAGGAGCACTGACAGCTGGATTATGGAAAAAATAATTCTTCTGTAAAAGAAGGTTAAAATTCAGCTGCTTACTAGTTTTGCTCTCTTCACATTTAGAATCAAGTGGATCTCTATCAGAGAATTTTTTTGTATAAGGTGCACAGTTTGCTTGGCTAAAAAGTTGCAGAGAGATGTTACCCAATTCAAGTACTTGTAGGCACACAGTGTTCTAGTTCCTTGGGAGAAACTATTTGGATAATGTACTTGTGTCTCCTATTCCACTCATTTATTTAATGAGTCAACTCCTTCTCTGTGAGGCAGACGAGGTGTGTGGATAATGGGAGCTGAAAATGAGGAAGGAATAGGAGGAAGATGTGGAGAGAGTGGCAAGAAAGTGTTAAGTGGTTTTTTGTGGGGTTTTTTTAAGAGATAGGTGTGACAGTCACAGTATCACAGTATGTAAGGAGGTGTGGATTTATCCCGTCTAGCAAGACTTCAGCCAGAAATAGTCACCCACAACTGCCACTTAAGCCATGGGAGAATGAAAATTTTCTTCCTTCTTTGATGTGATTTGCCTCTTGAATGTATTTGTCTCTTCATCAGCTCAAAGGAGCCTGGAAAAGCTGTGCTTCTGACACAGGTTTCTTCATTAAACACCAAAAGTTGGACAAGATTAATCCAATTTCTGTCTTAGTTGCTGTCCTGAGGATTAGATGCATAAGGCAGTTATTAATGTTAATTAATATTAAATGTATTAATATTAAATGTACCAAGCAAAATACTTCAAATCAATACTCCTGTTACATTTATGATTATTTCAGTGCCTGTCTACTGTCATCATATGCTCCTTAATATATTCTGCCTGTAGCATAGTAGATCTGTACCTATGTACTTTCATCTCAGCAAATCTAGAAGGTTTTTTTTCAGCTATTGTAGTAATACAGATACATCAAAGGGAAAATTTGGATTCATTTGAGCTGACATCCTATGTTATTTAGTCTATATCTTTGCATCTGTATTCCTTATTTGAGTTTCTATACTGATGGCTAAAGGTCCTGTAGGGCTCCTGAAATTAATCAGGTCACTAACCCCCCCTCCTCTTGAGTGGGCTTCATGGTCTCAGTTTTGAGCTCTATGTGTGAGTTAGGGGTTTTGTGTTCATTCCTCAGCCCTGGATATCTTGAGAAAATAAATAACCAAAATCCTCTTCCCAAGCCTTTGCTCATTCACTGTGTAGCCAGTACAGTGATAAATTCAAAACTATCTTTCACTATGTCATCTACCTCTCATCAAAAACAATCTTAATTTCCCATTGGGGTTCCTGCTGCTGAAAACTTCCTTCTGTAGGGATTTACTAATGGCAGCAATTTCTGTTTAAAAATACTGTCCCTTGGTATCTGCTGCTCAGCCAGTGTTCACTTGGTGTGCAAGCATCCCTGATGCTGCAGACCTCAATCTCTGGTGTGCAACTTTCATTTTATTTTTCCTGAAAATAAAGTATCTGTTCCTCATGCCCGCTGTGACTTTATTGTCTGCAGAGCAGCTATACCTGACAGAAAAATAAAGTAAAAAGCTAACAGGTGAATAGGCATGCTTTCCTCATGCTGTACAGAGGTAGGCTGCTAATTAATCTCTGCTGAGTGTTCACTGCTTTATTTTCTGTCATGGTGTCTAAGATTGTCTGGGTATGTAATTTCTCCTCTGAGTTTCTAAATGCTGAGGTTATTTTCAGACACGAGGAAAAAAAAGTGCTGCAACTGCTGTCTCCTCAGCTCCTGTTAAAATGTAGTTCTAGATGCTTACATTACTGGCTTACAATATTTAAAACACATTTGTCTGAGGGAATTAACATCTTCATTATTGAAGTAACAAATAAATAAGGGTATTTTTCTTACATAATGGTGAATATACAGAGCAAATCATAGAATTACAGAATGGTTTGAGTTGGAAGGGGCCTTAAAGATCACTGAGTTCCAACTCCCCAGCCATGGGCAGGGACACCTCCCACTAGAGCTCAGGTTGCTCAAAGCCCCATCCAACCTGGCCTTGAACACTTCCTATCACTACATGCCCTTTTAAAACGGGCAAAATTGGAGGAATAAGAAAAAAAAATAAACCCTTGCTACAAAATATGTTGCATGTTACATGGGAAGTTGCTGCCATCTTTACTTTCCAATCATGAATTCACAAAGCAAGTCTATGCTAAATGGAAGCTATTGTTATATTAGAGAAAACTGTATCTATTTGTTTCCCCTTTTAATGAAAAATAACAATTCACAGTAGTAGGCAAATCTGTTGCCACCTACTCAGATGTAAATACTGAGTGCTTCCTGGAAATACTGCAGTAATTCTAGAATTGGTCTTCATAGCTGAGAACATAATATGCTTTTTATGTCAGCATTTAAATATTTGTCAAGAATGGAAGCAGTATGAAACCAGTGGTCTAATACAAAATTAATGTTTTTCAAAATGAGGTAGATTGTTTGCAGGTTTTTTGGATTTTGGTTTTTTTTAATTTTATTTCAGCTTTAGTTAACAGTTATCCTAAATACCACTACTTGGGGTTTTTTCCTCCTCAGAGTTTCAGAAGGGTTTTCGGAGCTTAGAATTTAACTTCCCTCTCAGAAATTCTTATCCTATAATTCTGTAATAACATGTAACTTTTAATGGAAAAATAAAAAAATGAAAGAAGGTGTAAGAGAGCTGAGGATGCAATAAATTTTCAAACAGATTACCTGCAGATTAGTTTCTGTGCTAGAATTATATTTATATAAATATATTTAATCCCCTTCTGAGAAGAAATTGTGGGCCCCTGATTAGCACTCACAGGGCTCTAAAATTCAGTATTTGGGCATCAGTGGAGGAAGAGGGAAGGTTTTTTTTTTTCAGGATACGGGGATCAGACTGAGCAGTGTGCTTCAAGGTTCGTAGGGCAGCCTGGCACAGCACAGACCCATGGGGAGGGTCCTTCTGGAAGAAATGATCCTGCAGGAGAAATCATAACATTGCCTGGACTCATCTTGCTCTCATGTATGGTACAGTACAGCAGGATTATCCCTGATTAGGAATTGCCTAAAAGCTCCAGCAGTTCAGCATCCTTTGTGCACTGAATGATTTTTTGGGAGGTGTTAATGCTCTCAGCTGCCTTCCCTAAAACCACTGCTGCTGCTTTGCCCCCACAGCAGGAATGGGAAGTAGGAATATGTTGGGAGTTCTCAGTTGCTGCATTTCACAGTCCCAGCTTGAAGTCTCCTTACTTTTGTGGCACAGACATTCCTTGGGTTTGTTCTCTTTTGTTATGCTGTTAAATCCAAACTCTTGGAAGTTTTCCCCCCCCCGAGAGCAGCGGAACTCCCTGAGGAATTGTGTCGAAAAACTAGTCGAAATTAAAAGTAACCTTTGCTTGACTGTGTGGGTGATTTGGAGGTGTGAGCAAGTAGTGAGACATGAGAACTGTCTCGTGACAAAAACGTCATCCAAAGATTCTGCCACCAGACAGCAGTGAGCTGCTGGCACCCGTGGACGTGGCAGTTTTGTTCTGCTCAAGCCCTGTGGCATTGTCACACCTCCTGACCCAACTTCCCAAAGTTTCTCAGCTCAGGAACTGCAGATGGATCTACTTCATGGGACTCAGTGCAATTTTTTTCCCCAGTTCTCATTAATCTACTCTAGAGCAGAATTGAATCTGATTGTTCCTTCCACCCACTCTGCTGTCTTTCAGAGTGTCTGACATTGCTGTAAGCTACCTTAGAATCATAGAATTGGCTGGGTTGGAAGGGACCTCAGAGATCATCAAGTCCAACCCTTGATCCACAACCGCTGCAGTTACCAGACCATGGCACTGAGTGCCACATCCAGTCTCTTTTTAAATATCTCCAGGGATGGAGAATCCACTGTGGACAAACAAGATAAACCAGGTGCCTCGAGTTGCCAATGAGTGGGTGTGAGTCCACCTGTGCCTGATTAGGACAGGCCCCTACTGGGCATGTGCAAGACCAGGGGGCCAATAAAGGTGGGACACACACCCACAGAGCAGAGCTCACTCTGTGCAAGGCAATGGAGAGGTTAGCAGCTTGTCGAGCCTCAGGAGCAAGAAAGCCTCCTCCCGCTACAATCCACTACTTCCCTGGGCAGCCCATTCCAATGCCTGATCACCCTCTCTGTAAAGAAATTCTTCCTAATATCCAACCTAAACCTCCCCTGGCACAACTTGAGACCATGCCCTCTTGTCTTGCTGAGAGTTGCCTGGGAAAAGAGACCAACCCCCCCCCTGGCTACCCCCTCCTTTCAGGGAGTTGTAGAGAGTGATGAGGTCTCCTCTGAGCCTCCTCTTCTCCAGAGAGGTTCTTCAAACCTCATGTGCATGCACATGGGTTGCACACAAAGCAGTGGATACACAGGTGTACACATTTATACATAATGGATTCTTCATCTGCTTTCATCACCTTTTTAAAAAGCATTTCAGCCTAGAGAAGAGGAGCCTCCAAGGTGACCTTAGAGTGATTTTCCAATATGTGAAGGGGGCCTACAGGAAAGCTGGGGTAGGGGTTTTTACACGGGTGTGTAGTGAGAAGACAAGGGAAAATGGTTACAAACTTGAAGAGGGGAGATGTAGGTTGGACATTAGGAAAAAATTCTTTCCTGTGAGGGTGGTGAGATGTTGGAACAGGTTACCCAAGGAAGTTGTGTTGTGGCTGCCCCTTCTCTGGAGGTGTTCAAGGCCAGGTTGGATGGGGTATGAGCATCCTGGTCTGGTGGGAGGTGTCCCTGCCCATGCAGGGGGGTTGGAACCAGGTGATCTTTAAGGCTCCTTCCACCCCAAACCATTCCTTGATTCTGTGAACAGCAGCAGCATCAAATGAAAACACTTGCACACTGATTGCTCTTTTAGTGAGTACATTTTTCCTTGCCTTCAGTACCTGACTCTCCAGTAATTACAGTGTCTCTGCCAGAGAGGAGCTGTGTGTGGAAAGGTGTGCTCAGGGTGTAGATTGATCTCCTGCTGCCACCTGCTGGGGTTTGCACCGTGCACCCTCGGAATCCTGAAGTCATCCTCACCCTGCAAAATGAACTCCCTGCTCATGGCTCCTGCGTGCAGCCACTTTGCTGGAAGGAAAGACCCAAAGAAATGAGTTTTTATGTGCAGCCTGTTATGGTCATCTTTCTTACTTGTTGGACAGATACCACTTATGGCTGTGAGATAGGTTTTTAAGGCCAGTTTTGCTGCATGTACAGAGTCTCATCATTAGTGTAGGATCTGGATATTTTTTTTGCTTTGTAAATTTTTTATGCCTGTCTGTTGAGAAACTAATGATCAATTTCTCTATAAGTGACTTGTTTCACAAACTGAGAACATACTTCTTACTTATTTTCCAACTTTTCTACTTAATAATAATGGGAAGAGTGTAAGGAAAAGTCTGGGCAATCAGCCTTTTTTTTTTTTTTCCTATTCCATCCATAGATACTTTGTGTTTTAAAAATAAATTGGAATATATTAATATTTGTGCTTGGTGGAACTGTAGTTCTAGAAAATACAAGGATTCTTGTAACTCCAGTTCAATATATGAACTCAAAGAGGACTAAATTGCTCATACCAAAGGAATTATGAATCTAATATGGGGATTCTTAAACTCTGGTCTGCAGTTGCCATGGCAATCCACTCAAATCAGTCCCGATTTGTATTTAAACAAACAAGCAGGCAAACAGCTCTTTAAAAAATAAAACAAATTATTGGTCTTTATTGTAAAGAGTGAAGGAAGGTAATATTAGTGAGCTGTCTTTTGTCAAAGGTTATACTACTGGCATCATAGTTTTGCTTGGGGTTTGATTTTTGGGTTGTTTTTTTTTTTTTAATTTCTCTTCCTAGGCTTAATATTTGAATGTGTTAGAAAATTCTGGCACCTTCTCTGCTCTCCTCTGGAAACGAGGCCATAATCAAATGCCCAAAGCTTTGCCAAATGGCATGGAAACCACGAGCTGGGGACTTCGATGGGGTCAGAATAAGACAGGGAGTTTCAAGATGATCCCAGCCCAAGCAAGACAAAAAGCCAAGAGCTTTTTAGCTCCAGTGGAGAAATTCCAGCAGGAGGAAGACGTGAGATAAGAGTTGGGCACAGACCCACACAGTGGCTGCATCCCCAGGCAGCCCCTGTGCACAGTGGCCACCCACATGGCCACCCACATGGCTCACCCTCTGTGGGGGTGGCAAGTTCCCGGGGCAGAAAACCTGCCCACCTCCCCACTGCTCCACAGTCGTGTCAGAAATTTAACAGCACCCAGACTTACACATTTAACAGATTTAACAGATTTTTAGACCAGCTGTGCATCTGATTCTCAGGGTACCAGTTTGTGCTGATCAGCCAACCTTGCTGCCCACTGGTTTTGAGGAACAGAGTTGATAGGATTGAGCAGATCTTGAGACTTTTGTGTAGAAACCGTGGTAACTGCCCGCCTGTCTAACTTGAATTTCTGTTTCCTTTCAGATATACTTGAAGGAAATTTTAAGGGAAATAGGCATCTACAACGTGAAGGGGACCCACAAAAACACTTGGGAGCTGAAGCCAGAATACAGACACTACCAAGGAGAAGAAAAGAGTGATTAACAAAAGCATTTACGAAGCAAGAGGGAATTGGAGTAATTGCACTGGGGTAACCATGGTGGCTTTACAGACAGGACTGAGCACAGTGCAATTCTGCAAGGATGAAGTTAAATTAAAGCAGATGATACTTTGTAATTTTCCATAGCTTCAGTTTTTTTCCAAGGAATATTTCTTGTATGTTTATATAAGGGTATTGTCTTTTGACAGGAAAAAAAAATGTTTACAGAATAAACTTGCATTAGATTTGTCTTCATTAGAAATCTTTTGAGTTCTGATCTTCCTTTTTCTTGGGTTTGTGGCACTTTTATTAACATTTTTTTTTTATTTTGTGGTTTTTCCAAGCCTCAGTGACTTTGAAGGAAAACATGTCTTAGAGGAGCCCATAATTTTGTGGGTTTGCATCCCAGTAGAACCAGGTTAATCGCCTCACTTCTGCTGGGATCTGTCAGGGTTTCTTCTGGAAGGCTACACAGGTAGATAAACCTTTATGCAGTGTTTGGGTGGAGCAGACACAATGCTCCTTTTGGGATCAGTTTATAGGAAAACAAGCCACATCTGTGGTGCTCATCACAGTCCTTGGACTCCATGGGAACAAATCAACACAGTTTAAAACCTGTGAAGTGAAGGCTGTTTGATGCACAGGGCAGTGGGAAGATAACAATCTCCTCCAGATGATTACTGATTTAAAAAAAAGAGTGAAATGTCTGTCCACTGGGTACATCAAGGAACAGATTTATCTTTTGTTTGTTTTTTATTATGTTATCTGTGGTTTGTGTTTAAGCATGTCAATAAAAGTGTTATTTTAATTTGTACCACCCAATGTTCTGCATTGTTGACTGAACGTGTTGTGATTTAGACAGCGTAGGTATGAAGGTTGTTTGGGTTTTTTTCAAACCATGTTTTTATTTCTGGCTTTGCAACTGCATTTCTGTGGTTTGGGGAAGATGAGTTAATGTATCTGTTTGCCCACTTTTGAAATGCCCATTGCAAGGGTTGCCTTGTCAGCATCCTTTCAGTAGGGAGCCAGGAGGGAGGTGGGACAAGATTACCTAATTATATTTTCAAGGCTTTCACATTAAAAATAGATCAAAGAGAGCAGGGACTCATTAAAATACCTGTAAATGAAGCAGAACACAAGTTTCACTCTCCCTCAGGTACTTCAGATGTGTGCATCACTTCTGCACACCCTATTAAAATAAATAATAGATCTATATGAAAAGCAGACATTTCATTATTGGCCCACTTGGAAGCAGTGAAAGGTTTGGAGAGAGATCAGATGCCCTTGGAGATTTGTAAAACAATTTTGACTCATTTGTGCACAAGTCATACAGTTTGACAATTATTTTCTTAATTTGTGTGTGTGTGTGGTCTCTCTCTAGATTTCCTGCAGGTGCTCAGCATCCTGTGGCTTGGAGTGTCCAGTTCCTGGGAGGTGGACTATAGGGATTGGACTGCCAAGAGTTTTTGAATAGCAGATCATGTTCCAAGGGGGTGTCTGTGCTTTCATAAATATTGCTCTTGGATCCTGTCTCCTCAGGCTTGAGGACACAGCTTGCTAATGGCTGCAGGAGATACCTCAGGTTGCCAAGAGGAACCCAGGAACCCAGCCCTGGTGTCATTTGCTATGGGATGTGATCATCCCCAGCAACAGCTTCAGCCTGCACACACTGATGTCCTCCTAATGCTGTTGGAGCCCTCTGGAGCTTTGCATTCACAACCATGTAGGATGGGAACTCTTGGTTTTCACCAGCTGGGCTCCTCCTTTGGCTTTGTGTCCTGTTTGAGCAGCTGTGGCACCTGGAAATTCAGCTCAGCTTTTCATGAGCCTCATCACTCTCTACAACTCCCTGAAAGCAGGGGGTAGCCAGGGGGGGGTTGGGCTCTTTTGCCAGAGGACTTTCAACAAGACGAGGGCACGGTCTTAAGTTGTGCCAGGGGAGGTTTAGGTTGGATATTAGAAAGAATTTCTTTACAGAGAGGGTGATCAGACATTGGAATGGGCTGCCCAGGGAAGGGGTGGATTCTCCATCCCTGGGGATATTTAAAAAGAGACTGGATGTGGCACTCAGTGCCATGGTCTGGTAACTGCAGCGGTAGTGGATCAAGGGTTGGACTTGATGATCTCTGAGGTCCCTTCCAACCCAGTCTATTCTATGATTCTATGATCTTCCTCTCATGATCTTCTAAAACCACGCAGAGCCTGGTTTTAGCAGCACTGCAATTCAGTGTCACAGGCAAAAGTGGCCACACTGTTTCAGAGAGCAAAGGTTACCTTTAGTGGGATCCCCAGCAGCATCAGCTTAGCAGGAAAGCTTTTTGGGTCTGCTTGTGTTTTCAGTTAATTATTGAGTTTACTGCTGCCCAATCTGTCTGCAGTTGAGAGGGACACGGTTAGTCAGCATGAAATGCCAGATGTAAGTAGGTATTGTATTGATCTGCAGAGTGCCTTTGGGCAGGGGGAACAGGCTCTGAGTAATGGAAAATGTATGGAAAGTGCTATTTTTTTCCTGGGTTTTATGGTTTTCAAAAAAAAAGTTACTTTTATGGGCATAATTAAAAACATGGGGAGTGCTCAAACTAAGTGACCAGTGGCATCTTCAACCAATGAGCAACAGAAAGGTTGAGGAAAATCAGGGTGCCCTTTGCAGCCTTCTCTGGAGCAGCACCAGTTCTCAAGGTAAAAGGGGAATGGGACAATGAGGGAACCATTTAAAAAAAAAACAAGTTGGAAATGTTATGCTAGGATGAAGTAAGACAGGATATTCAGTGGACAGTCTAGAAGTCAAAGCTTGTGAAGCCTTTTTTTCTTTCCTGTTTCCTACATGATTTTGAAGCCTTTGTAGCCCCAAGAGCAGCCACAAAATCTGTGTGGTGTGGGAGAAGGGCACGCTGAGCCCACAGGGGTGTTGAATAAGAGGATGGAAGATGCTCACTGGGCTGACAGTAGGACCTGAAACTCAGCTTCAAAAGGTGGGATTTCCACAGGGACCTGAGCACCTCAAGGAGGCTGGGAAGGCTTTCAGCAGCTGTGAAACAATCAAGGACCAGAGGAACCCACAAGGGCAAAGCCTTGATTAAAAACAATGAAGTTCTGATTCCTCAGCCACCTGAGTCTATGCCAGCACCCAGCCAGCTGCCCCAGCCAGGCTGTGGTGGGATGGTTGATAGCACTAAAGGAGAGAAATGAGACAAAACCACCCTGGGGTTCACATCTAATTTAAGGGGTTTGGGGTTTTTTTGGGTTTTATTTGGTTTTGTTTGGGTTTTTGGTGAGGTTTTTTTGTGGTTTTCTTTTTTGTTTGTTTGCTTGTTTGGGGTTTTGGGGGGGGGGGGTTGTTGCTTGGCTGATTGGGTTTCATTACTGGTTTTTGGTTTTTTCTCCTGAGGCTCCTATAAAACTGTGGATTCCTGAAGTCTCCCTGGGAGGCTGTTTATGCAGCAGCCACAGAGGAGATTGGAAGCATTCACACAGAGTCCACCAGCCCAGGCACCCCAGGGTTTTCCTCCTGTATCCTTTCCAAAGCTGCCTGCTCTGCAGGAAGCAAGGTGGCCATGAACACAAAACCCCTTTATGTGCAGGCAGCTGCTATCTTGCCCAGTTAGCTTAAAAACCAGGTGGCTTTATGGGACTCAAAGCACTCAGTCTCATCACTAGAGGTGAACTAGATGGCCCATGCTATCAGGAGGGGCAGCCAAAGATGATGGGTGATACAACCCCCTTAAACACCTTTTTATGAGCAGCCTGACCAGGTGCCAGGAGTTGCAGGTGGTTTGGCTGCAGCTCACAACAACCAGAGGGCTGTAAGAAGCAGAGAAATCCATCCCTGCCTCCTCTGGATGGGCCAAGGGTGCAGACACAGCTGTAGGCAGAAGAGATTAACCTCAGCTCTTGTACCAGACTATCCCAGTAACACCAGTGGGGCTTTTGCTGAGCATGCACTGTGAGCAGGGATGGGGCAGCCAACTTCACAAGGCCTTTTCTTGATTACATGTTTTCCACCATGCTCAGCTCCTGCCCCACTGGCAAGGTTGGTCACACAGCAAAACAGCCTAAAAAGTTCTCTGAGCATCAGGATGCTCCTTTTCTGCCAGAAGTGGAAGGTGATGACTGCAGCTCTAGTGGCCAAAACACCCAGCAACCATGTGCATCCTCAGCATCCTGCCAAACTCCTGCATAACAACACACTTCTGGCACCAAAAGCTCTCCCTGGCCCCCAGCCCTGGCCACAGCCACTTGGCTGGGACCTTTCCACACCAGCTTCAGCTTCAACCAAAAAGCAGCAAAGGAAAAGAGACCACAAACCAACACAAACTCTGCTCCTGGCAATGGATTTTGGGCTGTTTATACCAAAGATTTTCAGGCTTGTGTAGATTTTTTTTTTTCCTTCTCCTTCTACCAAGCCATTCATCTCCAAGCTAAATGAACACAGCGTTTAAGTGCTGCTCTCCTGCTGTGGGCTAACAGAAAGGTAGAGATTTACTTGCAGGGTGAAACATCCCAGTTTACAAGAGCATCCATCCATATCCCAGGGAAGCAGCTACAGAGCTGAAGCAGAGCTGGAGGTGCAGAGGAGCCAGGGAGGTGCCTTACCAGCTCCAAGCCACAGCAGCAGCAGGTGAGAAAGCCAAGGTGTCTTGATGCAGATAAGAGTATTGCTGTTTAATAAAAACACCCTCCCTAGACAGATGTTGCTGAAACTGATGCCAGGACTGCAGCAGGATGACCCGAGTAGCTCGAAAGTCAGAGACTTGCTCAAGTAAGCAAAATGCTTTTTAAAATATATATTTAAATAAAATAAATAAATCTAAATGTAGTTCTGTGACAACTATGTCCTACACAAAGTCCCTCCTTACCCTTGAGCTAAACCATGTGAAAAATGAAAAAATAAACCTTTCCTACATCCTTTTATTTTAAATTTTCCTTACGCTGAAGCCTGTGTAAGGCTTCAGGCAGTCACCCACCCAAGCACACACCCACACCCCACCCACACTGAGTTGACAAAGCCAAAGGATGGAGCCAGGCTGGCTCAGCCCAATACCTAAGGGTGGGTGATGAGGGTACCCAGCTCCTATGGCTCCACCAGCACCTCTCCCAGCACACCAGATGTTCCTTACACTGCATGAGCATCCCCAAAAGCAGGTAGCCAAGGAGCCACAGGGTGCTGCAGCAGCTTTCGGATGTTCACAGCACAGTCACTGGCCCACAGGAGGTGAGATTTTTGTTTTGTTTTGTTTTTTGGGTTTTTTTTGCCAGCATTTGGCCAAACCCCTGCACACAGGCTGTGGGCTGGAGAAGCTGCAGGCATTTTTCCCTGAAAGGGCAAAATAGTGGATTTGTAGATAAGCCCCAGCTGGGGCAGCAAAACTGTGAGACAAAGAGCAAGTACTGAGGGAGAGATGCAAGGGCAAAAGGCAAAAGAGACTGTGGGACATGTAGCCAGCATTGTAGGTGCCTCCTTCAGCCCCAAGAGATGACTCTTAACCACAAAAGTTCTAAACTAAAAGGAGTTTGTGGGGGTTTCCCTTCTTTATAAGCAATCAGGCTTCCTTCCCAGGCCAGCAACCTGTTTGTGGTGGGCGCAGGAGCAGCCTCCTGGCCCTGCACAGGGCTAAGACCCAAGCTGGAAAAGGCAAGGTTTTGACCCAGACACTAAACTCCTTCCTTGAGGCTCTGGAGAAAAGCTCTTTTAATCATTCCCAGCTCCAGAGTCCTTCTAGCCACAGAAAATATCTTCCCAGGAATGCAAGACACAACCCTGATAAACATGTTTCAAAACAAGCTGGAGACAAGTTTTAAAGCTGTCCTTCAGTACAGGCTGTGTTTAAACAGCACCAGGCTGATTTGTTATGATGGGGATTTTCCATCAACTTTAGTAACACCAAAGCTGCTACAGCAGCATGAAGCCCCTGATCACTTTGGCTTCTCAGCCCCAGGAAACAGCTCCTAGAAACAAAGAGGGGCTGGGAGAGAAACTGGGTTATGCACTGACTGTTCCTGACTCAGAGCTGCATCACAGCCTGTGACAAGCACATCCACCACCCAGACCTCCCTCCCACTTCCCAGCACACAGCACTGGATCCCTCACCCTGCCTTCCCTGCAGGCAGCTACCACAGCAGCTTGGCTCCCTCCATCCTCCTCTGCCATCACCTGTGGCTTAACCTCTCACCCATGGGCACCCCAGGGCAGCATGTTCCAGGAGAAACTGAAGGCAGCAACATGTTTTTGGAAAGCAAAACCACTTCTCTTTCAAGCTCCTCCGCTTCTCCATTTCAAGAGCTTTGGAAATGAGGCTTTCCCTGCAACAGGCTGAGGTGAAACCTCCTATTAGATGCTCTGTCACACAGAAACTCGCATGGGACTGAGAGGAAGGTGCAGCCCACTACTTGGTGGGCTGTAGCCAGGTGGGGGTTGGGCTCTTTTGGCAGACGACTTTCAACAAGACAAGAGGGCATGGTCTTAAGTTGTGCCAGGGGAGGTTTAGGTTGGATATTAAAAAGAATTTCTTTAAGGAGAGAGTGATCAAGCATTGGAATGGGCTGCCCAGGGAAGTGGTGGATTCTCCATCCCTGGAGATATTTAAAAAGAGACTGGATGTGGCACTCAGTGCCATGGTCTAGCAACCGCAACGGTGGTTCAAGGGTTGGACTCTATGATCTCTGAGGTCCCTTCCAACCCAGCCAATTCTATGATTCTATGATATTAAACACCAGTTTAATATCCCAGTTAGCCTGTAGTGCAGACAGCATGGCACACAATTTGCTGTTGGCCATTCAACCCTAACAGCAAGGCTGTGCTCATCATGCTTTTAAAAGCCTGCTTTTCTAAGCAGCAGCTCCTTACCTGTACACAGCTGCCACACAGCCATTTGCTCCAGGCTTGTGTCTGCAGCTCCCAACCTCAGCCAGAACAGGGGAGATGACTTCACTCCCACATCCCAGTTCTGCTCAGTTTTAAACACTGGGATCCAAAGGTATGAAAGGCTGGAGAGCCAGACCAGAGGCTGCATGGCTATGGTCCTGCCACTCCACTGAGAAGCAAAAGTCTCTAACTAAGCAAGTGCTTGCTCCCCCCTTCCTTAAAGGCTCCCAGTTTTTTACAAAAAAGATGCAACAAGAGGGGTAGGGTAGCATCCTCACCTGGCCCTGTTAAACACATCAAGGAGAAGAACTGGCTTGCTGTAATTTAATTTTGAACCTGCCTTCTTGCTTTTCAAGCCCATTGGGTGAAGGCAGAGGAGCCTTCATGTGTGCTGCTGGGATGATACTGAAGTTGTACCTCAGCCAGAAGCACAGCTGGCCCAAGTCACCTTCTTGGGAAAGAAGAAAGTATGTATGCAAATTATGTTCCCTCAGAACTAAACCAGGGCATTTAAACCAAACCAGAACCTCCAAGATAACACCCACATGCCCAGGCACTATCTCCCTGCTCCCAGCCCACTGCCTCATCTATCTTACCCCTGCAGAAGCCCAACTCCACCTCAGCCCTCCAACACCAGCAGAAGACAGTGAAGACACCAGAGTCTTGAGGCATCACAAGTCAACAGCTACCGAATCATAGAATTGGCTGGGTTGGAAGGGACCTCAGAGATCATCAAGTCCAACCCTTGATCCACTACCGCTGCAGTTACCAGACCATGGCACTGAGTGCCACATCCAGTCTCTTTTTAAATATCTCCAGGGATGGAGAATCCACTACTTCCCTGGGCAGCCCATTCCAATGTCTGATCACCCTCTCCTTAAAGAAATTCTTTCCAATATCCAACCTAAACCTCCCCTGGCACAACTTAAGACCATGCCCTCTTGTCTTGCTGAGAGTTGCCTGGGAAAAGAGACCAACCCCCACTTGGCTCCAACCTCCTTTCAGGGAGTTGTAGAGTGATGAGGCTCACTAACCACTATGGCTCACTGACCACTGCTTTTCAGGCACCTTCACCTCCTGTAACCATCAGAGTTGGTGATTTGCAGCCTGGCCAGGCAGACACAGCTGCTGCAGACATCCCCCTGAGAGGGTCTGTGTTCCTTTATTCAATCCAGACTGCCACCAGGTCAGACAGGTAGAAAGCGCAAGGAACTTGTTACTGTTGCATCTCAGAAAAGAACCAGAGAGCAAGGGTTGTTTGCTCCAGGTCTGTCAAACAGATGCATTTCCCACCCAGGAACACAGCAGGGAAAGAAAGGAGCAGATTCAGTTCAAGCCCCAGGCCCAGACACACAATTGCCTTCCCCTAAGCCTGGGTTAGGCCGTTGCTACATTTCCCTCCCCAAGAAGGCAAGTGCAGAAAAACCCAGAATCCTACAACTTGACCAAGTTCTGCTTAAGCTGATCCAGAATACTGGCTGGATTCAGAGGAGCTGGCACAACAGCTGGAAACCTTATGATTTCAGCCCCTCCCCACATTTCCACTACCTGGGCTCAGACAGTGCTGGTGTGAGACAAGTGCTCCATCCATCTGATGTAAACACTTTGAAAATACAAAATATCTCTCTCAAATCAGTATTTTTATCCTCCTGCCTTCATCTTCCAAGTCATCCCACTACAACTGGGGACAGACTGGGGTATCCTTGACAGAGCAGCTCAGCCAGCACTCAGCTCGAGTAGTACTTATTCCATTCTGTTGGGTTGTTTTGGGTTTTGGTTTTTTTTCTTAATTTTGGTGTCTTCTAGAGCTAGAAGTCTCTGTGCAATAGTGTAAGATGAAGGTCCACTCCACTATGATGACATTTCTTGAGCTTTGCCTCAGTCCCCTCAGCCTGCTCTTGCACTCCAATGCCACAGGTAGAAACTGCATGAGGTCTGTCAAGCTGTAAGCACGCTAGGACCAGGCTCTACTACTGAGACTACCCGATTCTTGAACAAAGATCTTGCTGCAGCCTCACCCTAAAAACCACACTAGACCAGAAGGCATCACCTAGAATGGGTTTAAATGAGTTTTATTTTAGACAACCTACATGACAGATGTTTGGTGTGTGGGTGGTTTTTTTTTCTCTTTTTTCAAAACAATGCCTCCACTCCAAATCAGGGTCAAAATAAGTGAATGAAGCTCAAGATGACATCAGTCCAGTTGCTAAGACATTGCCAATTCCTGGTGTTGTGCCGATGAAGAAGAAACAGCAGCCAGCTATGAAGTCGGGTGATCCAAAACCATACTCTTTGATTTGTTACTGCAAGGAGAGCAGCCAGGGTTAGTTCAAGGTCACAACAGTCAGGGTAACTTTCTGCACCCTATTTGTGTACTCCCTAATTCAATCTGAGCTGCCACAGGCAGGCAGGCAGAAAGCGCAAGGAAGTTATTTTTGCATCTTAGTGCAAACCAGGGAGCAACAGGGGGGGTGCCCGTGGTCTATCAGAGGATGCTGAGCATTTTTAGGATCATGAAGAGCAACTGGCATCAGCTCATTCACACCCCTTTTGCTTGACACGCCAGGTTTCAGGTTTCCTCTCCAAGAGGATGTGCCAAGAAAGAACTAAAGCCTACCTTGTACCTGCCATCTCACAAGAGCTCTGCCATCAAGCATTTTTTGCCCAGTGGAATGCTTTGCTACTATCATTTTACTCCATCTTGAACATGATGGGTTTGTATCTGAATTACACATCCAAAAGGTGTGCCCAAGCAGGGAAGATGCACACAGGTTTCTGCTCAGGGGAGGTACCTCCTCAGTGACTGCCTGTTCCAGGGTCCAGGACAGACATCACCCTTCTGCCAGGCTGCAGGAGATGGTGTCTCCAGGCCAGTAAAAGTGTTCTTCTAATTGGGATCTGCTGGAGGAACTACTGCTCCACACTAGAAGCTGGTTCATCTTTACATGACTTGCATACCAGAAAGGCTGTAAGAGGCTTTACAGATAAATTTAGCTGGCTATAAACAGACTTTGTAAGTCTGCTATGACTGGGCAAAGCAATTGGTGATCCCACAACTGCTCGCCTGCAGGGAATTCCACAGCTCTCAGAATAAACCAAAAAATGCAAGTGTAGGGATCCAGATACTGTTTTGTTCCAACCACATTCCTACACAGAGTAACTAAAAGCAAAGCAGACCACAGGAGCTGCCTGAGGGCTCAAGCTTTTGGAGATTCCAGAGAGAAAAAGGTTAAGTTGTTATTATTATTATTATTACCATGTTACCAAATTTAGGGCAGTATTTAAACAGACGGTTCTTGCATAACAAAATAAGGGCATCAGATTAAGTGGAAGATGCAACATGAACCTGTAAGGCACTTCAGAACCAACCCCCAAGAGGGATCCAAAGTACGAGTGCTCCACTTCAGGGGACACCATCTTTAACCTAATGGTTCAAAACCATTACTAATTACACACATCTCAAAAAATTCCTTCTGCATTTCTTGGCCATAAAGTCACAATGAATCACTGCAATGGAACTGTGTCCCTCTGAGCACCATTCAGTAGCATACAGGGGAAGTTTCAGTCACCTGGTGCACTAGGAAGCAGCAATTAGGCCATGTTTATGTGGGCTTTCCAGTTCTTCAGCTGGCAGCTACTGCTCAGATTTAACAGGGACACAACAGAACAAGTGATGTACTGAAAGAGCTTCTGATGCAGTTGGGCACATCCATCCCTTTCAGGTCAGTACTTACACATTTCTCAATTTCCAAGCCATCCTTGAAGAAAATCATATATGGGGTCACACCATCCTCACGGAAATCCAGGAGAGCCACCATACCATCTGGATTCATGTTCTCTCCTACAAAGAACTTCAGAGAAACTCATTATGAGACATTTAACGAGCTAATGCCAGGGTAAAGTGCCTTTTACACAAGAAAGCTGCAACTAAAGGTCTCCCTGACCAGCTGAAGGGATTCTGCTTTCTGCAACTTGACCACACTGCTATCAACAGCAGAGTATGGCACAGCAGGGGCTAAAGTAAGACACCTTTCAGGTCTTTTAACTCCATGGTTCCTAGATGGTGCTCACTACAAATGTAGTCAGCTACCAGTGTTGCAAGCTGAAATGGGATCCCCAAAAGCCTCACAGCCTTTCACTGGTACTCCTCAACTCTCAGAGAAAAGCAAGACCAGGAGTCCTCAAAATTCTACAAGCTATATCTGCAGAGAAACCAACAGCCCCTTGCATCACTGCAACACTGCTGTAAGGAGATGGCAGTTTCATTACCTGGTAGTTTTTGAAGTTAGCAAGGATGTGTTTGATTTGTTCTGCAGCCCCTGTCATGAAGGGCTTTACTCTCTCTGGCTTGTGTTCCTCAAGTCTGGCTTTGATTCTGGAAGGGAAAAAAAAAACCCTCTGAAAACATCTTCTACTCCAATAACACCACTGCACAGCATCATGTCGTGGCAGAAAGAGTTACCAGCAGCCAAACTTTTATCTTGCCATTTTAAAACCTCTCCTTCACAAAGCTCCCAAATTATAACCTAATTTTGCTAAGAAATTAGGGAAACAGTGCCTGCCATTTTACTTTTAGGCTCATGATAAAAGTCAGTAAGGCATTTCCACAGCATCAGGAATATTATCCATCAATACCACAAAGTGTTTCCACGTTTAATGCTAACCCATTAAACACTGAGCAACAGAAACTGTACCTCAAATTAGCAAAAAAGTTCCACCCACACATACTGTATTTGGACATTTAAACAGTCAAGTTAGAAAAAAAATTCCAGAAGCTTTCTTCACCACTCCACCCCCTTCACCATGACAATTTGGCATTGAGGAGTCAGAAAGAAAACAGCAAGGTTACAAATAATATCCACAGCATGTGACCAGGTCCTCCACCTCAGCCAAGACAAACTTTGATTTTCCCCTATCAGTTCTCTGGAGCTCCAGTTTTGCCAAGTGTTAAGACAGTACTGAAGTTCATAGCCAGTCTGCCACCTGTATCAGAACTAAGACCAACTAAGAATAAAGTTCAGCACTGCTTTTAAAATTTCAACAAGACAACAACTTTGCTGTTTCATTAAGAGTCTACCAACACTTACGCTTTCATGTAGTCCTTGATGTACTTCTTGTAGGACTCTTTTGTAAAGCTGGTTTCCTGAAGGTGGTGGTTTATTACTATATCAACACCAGTTATGACCGTGGCTTCTGTTCCATCTCCCTCAGGACCTTCAGCAGAGGCATTGCCACCAATTAGAGAGTCATCAATTTGACCCTCTGTCCTGGTGACCATCTAGATTTAGAGACATCAAAAAACTTAACGGCTCTGCAAAAACCTTGATGCTACTGCTCTTACACATCTATGACCTGACAGCAGGGCACGACTTCAGAGCCACACTTAAGTGCAAGGAACCTCACTGCATCCCAAGCAGGGATTTCTCAGGCCAGGCTCCCCTCCCGGTGCCAGCCCGGACCTTCCTTACCCCGCCAGCACTCCGGCTTGGCTGTCCCGGCCCCCCACACACCGCTTGGGGCAGCACCCGGCCCTGCCCCAGGGAACCACACACCTGGGGGGTGTCCCCGCTTTGGGGGTTTCTCACAGAGAACCCCTCAAACCCCCCCTTCCCCAAACCCTCCCCAAGCCACCGCCCCGCCGGGCCCGGCTCCACGCAGCGGCCGGGCCCTGAGTCACCGCAGCGAGGCCGGCCCGGCCCGCCTGCCCGCCTCCCCCCTACCCTCCCTGGGGGCGGGAGACCCACTCACCTTCCCCTCCACTTCCAGGCACAGCCCGTTCGCCACTTCCCGGATCTTGTAGATGTCCGAGAACATCTCGTCCTCTGCGGAGGAACAGACAAACACACACAGGCGGGCGCCGCCGCGTCAGACTCCGGCTTCCGCCGACCCAGAGCCACCTTCACCTTCATTCGGATCTGCTCCGCTTCCCCTTCCCTTCGCTCCCGGCCCTACGGCCTCGGTCCGGGCATTTCGTTGCTTCCCTTCCCCCCCCCCCCACCGCCACCGCGACCGCCCGCACCGCACATGCGCGGCAGCGCCGGGTCCCGCCGCCAGGCCCGGGCCTTGTCCTGCCGCTTCCCCCGCCCGGGCAACCGCCCGCCCGCCCAGTCCCACCGACCCCGGCCCCTCCTCCCCTCCCCCTTACGGCTGATGCAGTCCCGGTAGATGATCATGGCGGCGGCGGGGCAGGGAGGGGAGCGGCGGCGGGGTCTCTGCGCAGCGACCCGAGATCGGGCGGGAGCGGGGCGGAAAGGGCCGAGTCAGCGCCTGCCGGAGCTCATATAGCGGGCACGGCCCCGCGCCTCACCGCGCAGGCGCCGCACCCGCCCCCCCGCCCCGCCCGGCCCCTGGGCGGGGGATGGCGGCCCGGAGAGGGGGCGGCCCGGAGAGGTGCCAGGGCTGCTGCCAGGGCCTGGGAGGGGGGCCGGAGGGGGTCTGTGGAACGGAGAGGCCCCGCACACGGCGGGAGAGCAGCGGCGGCAGGGCGGGTGTCTGCCGGTGCTGGTGAGGGGAGGGAGGCTGCGGGCCGAGGCAGCCCCCGAGCCGGGGCTGAAGTGGAGTTCGTGGTGCTTTGACTGGCAGAGCTCCCCAAAGGCCGTGCCCTTCTTCCTCTTGATAATTCTGCTTTTTTGTGGTTTGTTTGGGTTTGTTTTTTTTCACTGACCCGAGCATCAGGGTTACTCCTCGTCGGCTCTATCACAAGTTCAGTTCTCAAGGAGAAATGGGCCGAGTCTTTCCCTGGTGTTGCTAGGACAGAATTCTGACATAATGTTTGTGTTCAGAGAATCTATCACTTTGGGAGGCTGCAGGGTCCAGTTCTTAAAAAAAAATAAACAACAAAGGAGATAAGAGGTGTTGTTTGGGTTTATACCCCGCTCGGGTAATGCAGGTTTCCATAGCGACCAAGGTCCAGGGTTGGTTCTGAACCATGCAGGTGCAGTGGGCAAAGCCCAGGGCAGCTGACCCAGGCTGGGAATCCCAAATATTCTGTACCATAAACATAGATTAGGAAGTTTGTGGGGATGTTTTTTTCGTGTACCATGGCTTACTGCCTGAGAGGGACTTTGGAGCTGTCATGCTGGCACTGTTGGGTATTGGGCCTTGGCTGCTAGAAGTGCACAGCTCACAACTTCCATCTGGACCCGAGTATAACTGTGTATCCTATATTAGTATTAGGGTTAATATTAGTTCTTTACTATTATCAGTATATTATATTAATCAGTATATAAAATCTGGTTTTGGTCCAACCCATAGTTCTCCTTTTTCCCAGTTTCCCCTTCTCAAGGGCATTGGGTGATAGACCAGCTGTCTATTAGCATCCAGGCTCCTTGAGGAAACCCAGCTGTGTCTCCTGACCCACTCAGGGGTGCCACCATGCCATCCACAGTGCTTATGCTATGAACATCCTGATACTGTGATGCACGGGCTGTCCTGACCACCTTCTGCCTTTGCTGCAGCATGGGCTCCGTGCACTCGCTCCTGAGGAGATCCCAACACTTTATAAGGGCCTTGATATGTATTCACTGTGCTGAGTGCTGTGCCTTCTCCAAATAAATGGTATTTTGTGATGCACAAATACTTAAGAAGCTGTTAGACTTTTCATGTCTCTGGGGAATCTGTTTCCCTCAGACAAGTCAAGTTGGGTCCACTCAGAGACACCACTTCTGTGATAGCAGAAGGACTGGGTGAAGCAGGTATATTCTTATTTTTACAAGTATATTTTTCTTATTTTTTCCACAGACAAGTGAGACTAAGCCCAGCAGCTGGGATTGAGATGCAAAGCAGAAGGACTGCAAAACCAGTAATGCCTAAACTTCTTCCCTCCACCTTCCAAGTACTCTTCTGCAGCAGCCTGCCACAGCTGAAATAAATTTAGAAGAGTCCCCTTGATTCTTAGGGGATCTTGACAAAAAGACATCATGGGACCATCATGCTGAATGCTGGTAACCATCCTGTACTTGACAGAGACATCAGGGCACAGGATGCAGTTCCTCACCCTCCTCAGATAGTAAATCACTCATCTCTTTCTTAGTGTTATCTCCTCCCACCCTGCTATCCCTTCCCTTGCTCCAGATAACAGTGCCCTTTCCCCACACACACACCCCACCCCCCTGATGGTCTAGCTGCTTACATAATCTAATTAAATTTGCAAGTCGTTTTCTGCTGGTTTTCACTTTCAAGAATACTGTTCCTGTTTCAGATCTGAAAAAGAGGTTCCTGCCCCTAAATTTCTTTTTTTTTTTCCCAGGGACAGCTGATCTGATCAAAGACAGCCCCTCTTTCTACAAACCACAGTGGAAAGAGAGCAATTTACGTCTTTAGTAGTGGGTTGAGTGACAAGGGAACATTTGGCTCATTCTCCATAGTGTAATATGCAGCTAAAAACATCCAGTTAGTAGGTGTGCTTCAATTTTGTTTTATTTTGAAGAGATTGTTCTAGAAAAATTAGTATTT
The DNA here is from genome assembly GCF_003957555.1 of Calypte anna. NCBI lineage: Eukaryota > Metazoa > Chordata > Aves > Apodiformes > Trochilidae > Calypte > Calypte anna. The sequence continues at coordinate 168,963,469 of NC_044244.1, forward strand.
CTGTAGTAGTATTGAGATCTCTTATAAATGCAGTGGTTGACTCAGTGTGCTAGAGTCAGAATAGAAGCCTTTTGGCACAACTGGTAAGGTAGATGGACCTTCATGTTACTTGGTTTGTAGGGTCTATATTCAGATCTGCAGCTGTGAAGTGGAAGATAGTACTTAAATGTGCATCATTTAACTAGGTCAAGGCTCCTGTGTGAACAGAGGATGAGATGGTGGATGAGAAATTGAACATGAGCCATCAGTGTACACTTGCAGCCCAGAAAGCCAACTGGATTCTTGGCTGCATCAAGAGAAGTGTGGCCAGCAGGTCGGGGAGGTGATTCTCCCCCTCTGCTCTGCTCTCCTGAGACCCCACCTGGAGTACTGCATCCAGTTCTGGAGCCCCTGTTACAAGAAAGACATGGATGTGCTGGAGTGTGTCCAGAGAAGGGCCATGAGGATGATCAGAGGGCTGGAGCAGCTCTGCTGTGAGGACAGACTGAGAGAGTTGGGGTTATTCAATCTGGAGAGGAGAAGGCTCTGAGGAGGCCTTATTGTAGCCTTCCAGTATCTGAAGGGGGCTACAGGAAAGCTGGGGAGGGACTTTGGAGGATGTCAGGTAGTGATAGGACTGGGGGGAATGGATTCAAACTAGAGGAGGGGAGATTTAGATTGGAAGTTAGGAAGAAGTTCTTCACCATGAGGGTGGGGAGGCACTGGCACAGGTTGCCCAGAGAGGTGGTGGAAGCCCCATCCCTGGAAGTTTTTAAGGCCAGGCTGGACAGGGCTCTGAGCAACCTGATCTAGTGGGAGGTGTCCCTGCCCATGGCAGGGGCATTGGAACTGGATGGTCTTAAAGATCTTTTCCAACCCTGAAAATTCTATGATTCTAACACCAATTTGATGTTAAGCCAGATCAATATCAAGTTTAAAAAGCATTAAATGAAAACAGGCATGTTGACAAGGCTTTGCATCCTTTTAACTTGATTTGCTTTTGAAACAATTTGAGCAGATTTGAACTCAAACAATCCTGAATAAATCCCAGGACTAAGTTGGTGATATTTTAATTGGTGTGGGCTTTGCAAGCAGCATTCCACTGAGGTACAAGTGCTGAAAAATTCCTGTGATGCTGTATGAACGGATAATTATATGTCATGGGCTGATACTTTGTAATGAACTAGATTAGAATTTTTTTTTCTCTAGAAACCAGCAATATTTGAAGAGAAAACCTTAATGTTACTCACCTGCTTCTGTGTGGGCAGCCCCTTTCAAAACCTCTTGCCTCCGGCCAAGGCTAATACATTCTGAAAGAGTTGTTTAAAAAGGTGATCCTCCACAGCAGGGGACATTTTAGGTGCCAACTGACATTTAAAAATACATGACAGGTTTCCCTGACCACCTTAATGTTTGGAGACATGGAGACATCAATCCCCATGGACTGATGGAAGTCCTGTGTTTTTATAGATGAGGCTTTTGATATCATTTGAGAATTTTCTAAGCAGGTGTCTGTGGAGCCTCACAAAAAGCCTTCCTCATGGAAGATGCCCCTCAGGTAGTCATGAATTGCTGAAGTGTTACTTCCATCAAATACTAGCAACTGGATATGTCTGTGCTCAACTAATTGTTTGTGTCTTGTAATAAAATGGCTGATGAGAGCTGATAATTCACCATTCTTTCTTTAAGTAAACAGTAGTTTTGAGCCCATCCTGGCTCCTCCCACTGAGCTGTGTGAAAAGGGAGGAGATCCTGTTTGCAGGTGATTCTCCTGCCAGGTGTGGTGTCAATATGTGGAAATGAATGAGAGGTGAAGCAAGGCAGGGCTCTGATGGCACCAATGGGTTCTTCTGACCTTTGTGGAATGCTGTGAAAGTCACATAGTAGTGGTGGTGATATTTTACTTCATTTCCTGGTTGTGAGGGGCAGGGTGCTACATATAAAAATCTATATGATCTCTATATGATGTGTGTATATATATAATATCTCCTGGTAGAGAGAAACTGAGAAATTGATGAGGGCAAGACATGGCAGTGCAGAGAGGCCTGGCAGGGCAGTCTGTGCCCAGTACCCTCAGTGTGTTTCCTGGTACAAGGGCCAGGAGAGAATATGCATGACAAGCCCTTGATCAGCTTGTGTCCTCACAAATCTGGCTGGAGTTCAAGACTGAAACAGGAGCTGTGATGCTGTACCCCCCCATACCACCCACCCAAGTGGAAACTGTAGCTCTAAGTGATTTTATTCAAGTTGTTCCCCCCAGGCAGCTTCAGGGTGATAAAGATTTGATCTCTAGGTGCTAAAACCTTAACTGATTGGGAACTAAACTCACAAAGCCAGGCCATCAGTTTGACTCTCTCAGGTGTCCTTAGATTATGCAATACCGCCAGCCTTGCAGTCCCTGGCAAGCCTGGGAGCCTTTTGGACTTCGAGCTAAAATTTGTAATTTAGACCTATGCATGCAGCACAGAAAACCAGAATCCCAGATCCTGAGATGAGTCTTTGAAAGAGCTGAGCTTTTATCATCAGTGTAGCTCATCAGGTCTGATCTATTTCTAAGCAATAGAATCTGTTAGTCTGGATTAGACAGATGAAGATACCACAGACGAAGCTGAACCCCTCCTGCACTCAGCAGAAACGTGAGTGTTGGTTCCCTGACATTTACAGTACTTACGAGTCTTCCTGTTACAGCTGGGTCCTGGAAAATCCCAGGATTCTTTTCCTTGGCTGTACACCCACAGCTCCGGTGTGCCTGATGGTTGCCTGCACTTCTTCCAGCAGACAGAGAGGTCACTGCACAGCAACAAAAAGGCCTTTTTAGCTGTGACATTGCAAGCCCTAGCCCAGCTTCCTGGAAATCCTGCCGGTGGGCATGTGTCAGGAATTCCGCCTGCACTGCGACCTCAGGGAAAACAGGATTGGATTTGCCAAGATAAGAACTTTGGAGCAAGGTGCTGCCCGAAGCTGCATCCACGTTTCAGACTTCAGAACCTTATAAACCATCCCTGTGACTAACGAAACTACAGCAGAAAAGCTGTCTTGGTTCTGCTGCCAGTGTTTCACTCCTGGGCTGAATGGTGGAATAAAGGGTGCAGGTTTTTAAGAAGAGGCTAGAACCTTGCTCAGGTGAGATCAGAAAGCACCTTTAGATCCACTATGAATGTCACAGTTCCTATCTGTCCTCCAGAACAGAGGGTCCTTTCTAGCCCCATTCTGTGTCACCCAGTGATTCTGAGATGAACCATGTGCTGTCATTTACAGCTTTTTAGTCTGGTTAGGCAATCAGCATAAAAATAATAACCTCATATTCAGAATGAACAAGAGGGCTTGGAAAAGGGACGTTGTCAGACAGGAACATGTTTATTATCCTGCATGGCAAGGATGGGCCTGCATGAAAATCACATGTGTAGAGAGAGAAGCATTCAGGTTCTGCAGTGCCCAGGATTTTAATCCCAGTGTGAGCCCCTGCTTTCATCTTATTCAAATACAACCATCTTCTTTAAATACAGTGAGGTACAGCCCTTGGACTCAGAGATAGGAAAGGGGTGGAAGGGGCTGTGGAAAGGGCTCTTTCTGTGCCAAACCTAAGGGTAAGATGAGCATGGATTTAACTGCTTGTGCTTGCCATGATTGGACTCTGCTTAATCTACAGGCAGTGAGCCTGGATCTCTCTGCAGAGAGCTGGTCTTACAGCAGAGTGAAAGATTTGTAAATCCTTACACACACACATATGAATGAAAAAATCAGTGCACACCTGGCTGGTTCAGCTGCTTTGCAAAGGATGAGGGTAGAATTCATCCTATTTCAGTGCCAGAGTAGAGATGTCTCACTACTAGATCCCTTTGCTAAGCGAGATGAATCTGACTTCTCCTGGAGCATCAGTGCTTGCTACGTAAGGAAAGAGGTGCTGGGAGGGCAGGTGGTGGCCAGCAAGGCAGGGGCAGTGTCTTCTCCAGCTCTTTTTTTTGGCTCGAGATCCAAAAGGCTCCCAGGCTTGCCAGGGACTGAAAGGCTGGCTGTATTGCATAACCTAAGGACACCTGAAAGAGTCAAGTGTCTTCTCCAGTTCTTTCCCACCTTTCCCCAGCCAGGACAGCAGAGCAGGACCAAGGTCCAAAATCAAACCAGGGCTTGGATGAACAAGACACAGGGCACAGCACAGCTGCAGCCTAATGCTGTGGCAAGTGAGGGAAGAGCCTGAGCAAAACCACAGCTGCTGACATGGCAGCAGAGGGTCCCAGCAAGGCTGCTCATGGCTCCATCCCACACCACAGCTGGTTTTACTGCAACCTGGGGCATGGTTACAGCTCCTATCCACAGACACCCCTCTAAAGTTGGACAGCTTTTTTCTGAGGCCAAGTAACCTCTCTGCCTAATTTTACTGCCCAAAAATGTTGAGCTAAACTGTGTCCTCAGTTAACTTAGCAAGCCCCATAGAGAGGACACAAAGAACTTTCCCCCTGCTCTGTGTCTGGCTTCCAGATGTAAGACTTTATAATTATTGGGGTGGCTGTGACCTAGAGAGACTCCCACCTCACTAGATGGCAGGACAGGAACCAGTGGATGGCACACAGGACTCCACTCACCTTGATGGGAGGCCAGAGCTGGTGTTGGTGTCATTCCCTGTCACCTGAAATGCACCAGGACCAGCAAAAGAAAAATTTGATCTTCAGCCTGAAACTGATACAACCTCTCTGGGCTCCCTGCCAGTTGGATACTGCACACAAACACCACTCTTTTCAGATAATTACCATCCCCATGTGGTGCTTGGGGGTCTACTAAGTTTTTAACCATTAGAGGAGCTAATCCCTCACTTGGCATTTTTCAAAATGCCATTTGCTTCACATATGTTTTGAAGCCTGAAATTGAGTTCTGCCATTCTAATTCACCTCTACCTTTTTTTTAGTTCATTGTTATGTGGTGTGAGCTCTCAGTTTTGCCAACAGAGAGGTAATAATCAGTGGCATGCTAATGTTTGGAGTCCTAAAATTCTTGCACTGGATTTGCCAGCAGGTAATAAGTAAGGCACACCCTCAGTTATGTTTATAATTTATAAGTGTGTGTATATATATATATATATATATATATATAAAATTTTGCTGCAGATGCTCCAGGAGAGTAGAAGGAGTCATGATAGGGAAATTGGTGGGTAAGTTTATAATATGAGTTTATAGTATGCTTGTCAAACCTGCTATTATTTTCAGAGGTCTCAAGACAGATTTGTTATTTACTGTTTTCTGATGAGGATTTTGTGTCTGCTGTCTTCTCCCCTTCTGTAAAATCAAAAAGGGACCTGAGCAACAAAGGGTATGCTGGAGGGGTAAGATGTATCATCCAGTTTCTGAGTGATTTTGTATTGTTCTGGCTTAAATTGTTTCAGAAAGGTCCATCAGTACTGCAGGAGACACCTTGAAGTGCAAGCTGTTCTCCATAAACATGTCCTGAGAAAAAAAGGACTGATGTGTTTCTCTATCTGAGAGATGGCTGATAATCTTAGACACTTTAAGATTAGGATAGGAAAGGACCTTGAGTGGTCAATCAGCAATTCTTCTTGCATCAGGAGGTTTAGTTAGAGATGTTTGTCCACCTTGTTTTTCAGATCTGATGATGATGGAGATTTCCAGCCTCCTCTACAGAACAAATATTTTCTGAAAAGGGGACTAGGTCCTCCCATTCCCCTAGGAGTGTTGTAAACCTGTATTAAATTGGATTTAGAGATCTGTCTGATGCTCTGAACCTTATGGAGTTCAGCCTGCCTCATTCTACATTGACATCTGGCTGCATAGTTTCCCTATTTGTCTTAAAAAATTACTGTGTTAGGTGTGCTTTCACACAAGGTGAACCAGGATGTTCCATCATCCTGGGACAGTGGACACACAGAAGTCAATCTGCATGGCCATGATGCTGTAAGTTGAGAGAAGGAATGGAGGAACCATCTTATCTCATGCGTTCCTGCTGAAAAGCTTTACATATAAAAAACAGTTTAGATAATGAATCCACTTCAGGGTGGATTTTCTGTGAAAACACAAAAGCAGTTCTCAGTGCTGATCAGAAGACTAAACTGTTAACAAAAGTTTAGGAAAGAAATTGAGATTAAAACCAGAAGCATCCCTGTCAGATATATGTCTGTATACACACACAGATAAAATGTCTATATACACATTTTTTATATAACTACTCTATATCCAAATGTCAAATGCCACGTGAGGTTCTGGCATCCCTGTGTCAAAAGGGTATGATAAATGTAGTAACAGAAGCAAGAAGAGAGGCAAGCAGCAAAAAAGAAACTGGAGTAGGAAGCACAAGCTTTAAAAAGAGATTATCTGAGGTGGGGGGTATAATGGTGGTCTTTGAAACTAACAGCAGCACTGAGGAAGTAAAAAAAGTCAATTATTCACTGCCTGTCTGCATACAGAAACTATGAGAACATCAAGAAAATGATGAGGTGGCAGGTTCAGAAAAGACAAAAGAAGGCTCCTTTTAACACTCTGTGTGAAGTTAGTCTGTGGACCAGGATGATGTGTGTTCCTAAAGCCTAAACCATTGAAAAAGCAATTGGAAAGGGTCATGGAAAAAATGTAGAAAGGGCTTTAAGCACTTCTGGCTCAGGAAGAAGCACTTCAGTCAAAGGCTGCTGGAGACCAGAGAATTTAACCCTGAAATGTTCCTATATGATTGCTATATTCTTATTCCTTTTTTTTCCTCCTTTTCCCTTTTTAAAATTTTTCCCTATATGTTCCAGCTGCGAGATGCTGTCTGAGGCAGGAGACTCCATTAAATGAATATTTGGTCTGATCAGCATGGCTGTTCCATGTACAGTAGAGTGGAACTTCCAGAGACCACTGAATTATCATCTACAGAAATCCTTGTAAATGCTGCCACCACGTAAATAAGCAGAAAAGAGCAGCTGCTGCAGTCACAGACATGAGGATAACAAAACATCTGCCTCTACACAGATCTGTAGGTTCTGTGGGATAAAGGGTTTGGAAGAGATCTACTGAAGCCTTGAATCCCCTTTATTAACTTATTGATTGTGCAGCCTCAGGGAGGGACATTTCTAGGAAGGAAGAGGGATCAAGAAGGTCTCAAGGAGGCTAGGGAATAATTTCTGGCTGTTTCACTGCCCTGATACAACCCTTGGTGAGCTGTGGGGCCATGCTGAAGTGAGGGAGGACTGCTGCCTGCTCTGCCTCATGGTTTCCCAGCTATGCTAATTGCATTAGTTGCTGCCCTGAGGACTTTTCGTGGTCTAATTTTGCTGTCTCATAGCTCTGACCTGGTTTTGACATTTGAAAGAGCAAGTGAAACCCTCACATGTGTCAGGGGGTTTAGCTGCCATCAGCTTTCTTACTGTTTAATAGCTGTGCCCAAGTGTCCAGCCAAGGCAGTGTTGGGTATCCCTGGGTTAGCTGAGGATTACAGAGGTGCTGTGAGGTCAGGCTGAAGCTTTGTTTCAGCCTTGCCAAGGAATTGCATCCACTCTCCTCAGTATTCTGGGCTGCTATGTGCCTCCTGTGTCTGACCTACTTTTGAGTAGTGGTAATGTGGTTTAACCCTATATTCCTTTACCTGTGGCTCACCAAGCATTAAATGACAGCAAATTTCCCATCTGCAGCATCCTGAGATATGTGCATGCCTCAACCCACCAACATTTAGATGCGTGCAAGCAAGGAAAGTGTGCTGGGAGGTAGAAAAGATAAATGGAACAGGTGGAACAGGTTGCCCAAGGAAGCTGTGGCTATCCTCTCCCTGACAGTGTTCAAGGCCAGGCTGGACAGGGCTCTGAGCAACCTGGTCCGGTGGGAGGTGTCCCTGCCCATGCAGGGGGGTTGGAACCAGGTGATTTTTTAAGTCCCTTCCAACCCAAACCATTCTTTGAGTCTATGATTCTATATGTACATCCAGAGTAGAAATTCCTGCGTGCTAAACCTGGTGTTTACAGCTTCTCTTCTCTTCTCTTCTCTTCTCTTCTCTTCTCTTCTCTTCTCTTCTCTTCTCTTCTCTTCTCTTCTCTTCTCTTCTCTTCTCTTTCTCTTTTCTCTTTCTCTTCTCTCTCTCTCCTCTCCTCTCCTCTCCTCTCCTCTCCTCTCCTCTCCTCTCCTCTCCTCTCCTCTCCTCTCCTCTCCTCTCCTCTCCTCTCCTCTCCTCTCCTCTCCTCTCCTCTCCTCTCCTCTCCTCTCCTCTCCTCTCCTCTCCTCTCCTCTCCTCTCCTCTCTTCTCCTCTGTCTGCAGTCAGCACATAACCCTCCTGCCTCAGATTCCCCATGCATGAAATGAGGCTAGTAATGTTTCTCCACCTGCTGTGAGGGTTAATAAAACAAATTGTTATGACTCTATGGGAATAGGAAACTAGGAAGAAATCCCATTGTGGGATTAATATATACAGGAAGAAAAAGCGAATGCAGATAAAAGCAGGAGGCTCAGGGGCGTACGCTCTCTGAGCACAAAGCAAATGATTCTCCCCTAAGAACAGCATGAATATGGAAACCATGCAACCCATGCACTGTGCTGAAAGTCAAATGTATGCAAATTACCCTGCCTGTCTTTTTTGGTGCATTTCCTCACCATTCATAACTGGTGTTCGCTAAACATCAGAGAGAGAAGCTGAGGAGCTGGTTTGGGTTCCAGCGGGTGCTGGGGATGCGTGGTGAGAGCGTGCAGGGTATGGTGTGCTGCTGCTGCTGCTGCTGCTGCTGCTGCTCAGAGTCAGGACCAGCACCCAAGGAGCAGGATGGAAATTTGGCCTCTGCTTTCAAATTCCCCCTTGGCAAGGCAAAGGAGGCAAACCCCAGCCAGAGACTTAGGAGCAATGCCATGGAAAGGGGCAGAGTTTTCCTTCCTGATAGTTTATTATCTACTGCTTTGGATGTCTCTGCCAGCAGCTATGGCTATTTAAAGACTTGGATTTTATCCAAAGCCCAAGCTCGCACACTCCATACAAGACAGAAATGGTCTGAAGTTGGACCAGGGGAGGTTTAGACAAGATCTGAGCAAGAATTTCTTTCCTGAGAGAGTAGTCAGGTGTTGGAATGGGCTGCCCAGGGAGGTGGTGGAGTCACCATCCCTGGAGGTATTTAGAAGCTGTGTAGATCAGGCCCTTTGGGACATGCCCCAGTGGGTGATACAGATATTGATATATAGGGTTTATTCCTGAGGGGTGTTGTGCAGTGATCTTAGAGGTCTTTTCCAACTGTGGAGATTCCGTGATTCTGTGAATAGGTGTGTTGGTGTATGATACAGTAGTAATATGAAGATGACTGAAGTTGTTACATTTTTTAATCATGTAGTTTGCAAGGCAGGAACTGTTATTTATAATACAGTATTTTCCATGCTGTGGCAAGGGACACTATGCCTTTATTTTAACTTAGTTCAAACATAATTCTTGTGGGGATGGTATATAATTGTAGGAAATGAAGCCAAACAATGAAGATTTGCAAAATTTGGGGTACAATTCTTTTATTATTTCCCACTTGTTTTGCAATGCTTGCTCTGCAAGGCAGTGCACTCGAGTAGTTTTAAGCTAAGAGAAAGGATGGTCTGAATTATTACTGTGTTTGAACACAGTTGGCATTGTATTTTATAGCTGATACATCATCGTTTCCACTGTTATTAATTAACATGTCAAATGTTTTGAATATATCAAGACATGGTAATTTTGTATTCTGTAGACAAGATTTATTTTAACAAAAGTTCATTATTAATTTATAGTAAATATCAAAGACAGCACTCTATTGTCAAAAGTCATGATGCATTTGCTACAGGGTATTATGCATTCTCAGCACAATATATAAACAGCTTTAATTTGCACTGCTCTTCCTGATTTTCTTGTGGTCACATTTTTATTTTGTAGGTGCTGTATTTTCTTTATGTAGTGCTTGCAGTAACTCAGAGATTAATGTGTTGATGTAACTACCAAAGTGTAAAGCAGAAAGCAACAAGCTTATTTCTTAATCCAGCTGTGCTTACCCCATGGTAAGGTTGTGCTGCTTGCCCTGGCTCCTGTCTGGGGTCAGGAGAAGTCTCTGGGACTCAGTTTTGGAACCTGGCACAAATTCCATCTCTCATGTGCTACTTGGAGAAAAGTTCAGACATTCAAATTTGGGCTCAAAACACAAGCAGCAAGAACTGAGAGAGATCTGTTTTATATTTTTTCTTGTTTCACAGAACTCCTGGTTGCCCTTTGGAAAGTAGCTTTTAAAGTCCATGTTTGGAAACACCTCTTCAAGTATTTAAGTGATTTTGGAAATGGGGGAGAATATCTATATCTGGGTATGTAGCATTCAGTTCTGGCAAACATTTCTGTGTATGCCTCAGGAGATTTTAAAATGGTGACATACTGGGGCCAAGGTGGAATAAGGCATTAGCACAGATGAAACCAGCCACTGTCCATCATCAAAAATTTCAAGTGACTACTGTGACTTCTTGCCACCTTGGAATCTTCACAGCAGTGGCCACAGTCAACAAGAATGTCCAAAGGAGAGCAACCAGGCTGGTGAAGGGACTCAAGCACAGACCCTATGAGGAGAGGCTGAGGGAGCTGGGGCTGTTCAATCTGGAGAAGAGGAGGCTCAGAGGAGACCTCATCACTCTCTACAACTCCCTGAAAGGAGGGTGTAGCCAGGTGGGGGTTCGTCTCTTTTCCCAGGCAACTCTCAGCAAGACAAGAGGGCATGGTCTCAAGTTGTGCCAGGGGAGGTTTAGGTTGGATATTAGAAAGAATTTCTTTACAGAGAGGGTGATCAGGCATTGGAATGGGCTGCCCAGGGAAGCAGTGGATTCTCCATCCCTGGAGATATTTAAAAAGAGACTGGATGTGGCACTCAGTGCCATGGTCTGGTAACTGCAGTGGTCGTGGATCAAGGGTTGGACTTGATGATCTCTGAGGTCCCTTCCAACCCAGCCAGTTCTATGATTCTATGATTCTATGAATCAAGAGAGCAAAACCTATATGAGTTCAGAGCAATGTTTGAACCTCCATCTCTCTATTTACAGTGCAAGACTTAACATCAGTGTCACTGCCTGTCTGTAGGCTTGAGGTAAACTGAAGAGGATCATCTGCTCTATAGATTCAGCTGCGCCTTTTGTGGCAGCAACTTAGGTGCTAGTGGACACAAAATATTTTAACATTACCATGTCTAGGCTGCTATTTGAAGATGTGAGGTTAGACCCTCAGTTTAGGATGAGCAGCCGTTGGCATCCTGACAAAAATCTGGGGGACATATATTATTCTGATGTTCATTCAAGAATTTGTGTTTTTTCTTTCAGTTTTCACCTCCTAAGATTATGCTCTGATGATTTTACGAAATAATAATCAGCCTCCCACCACAGGCCTCTGATATAATCAAGGCTTTCCTAGTATTTTCACAGTACACTCTTCACAAAGCAAAGAAACATCAGCTAAAACTTGCATACAGACATAGATCCATTTAGTGAGCTTACCATTCATTAACACTGTTAGTTGCTTCAGTGCATTTGAAGTAAATCAAATGGGGAAAGTAAAGGAGAAAAAAGTGAATGTCAATGAGAAGCTCTAGGGCCAGATCCCATCACCACTGGTCAGCAAATGCCTCCAAACCTGGCAAATGCACTCCAGGCTTGCTGAATCTTGTTGGGAGAGAGCACTGGATGGAAGGAAAAAATGTTGTGTACTGTCTGAACAAGTGTTTCCAGGAGAACTGGTGTATTTTACAGTGGATTTAGAAGAACTAAGAAGAAAAAAAGCTGTTCAGCAGAGCTTTTTGGATAAACTAATTTTGACTGAGTGTTATTTATGAAAATGCAAAACCAGTAATTGTTTCTAATGTGAAACAAAATAAAAATCTGTGGAAGAGAGAGAAGAGCTTTGCTTCTAAGAGCCCCAGCTCTGATCTGTCCCAGTGGTGCTGCATGTGTGACAGTGACAGGTATTCCATTCCTGATGCTGCCTTCCTGCAACATGAAAAGGAAGTCTGAAGGTCTCACTGCTGATGCAGCATTCATCTCAACATTAGTAGGGGATCACAGAGTGTCACAGAGCTGCTGCAGAGGCCACATGGGCTTAAGTAAAGTCCTGAATCATTTCTGGGCAGGTATCCAGAAGCCAGTGTCTGGCTTAGCTTAGGGGGTTCTTCAGACATGATTAATCTGACACTTGACACCCTTGAATTTAGGGGTGTTAACATTTAGATCCAAAAGACTGGGACATAGCTGTGTGCTAACATGGTCAGAGGAGAGAGAGGACAGCTCAGATTGGGAGCTCTATCATCCTGCAGTGGTGATGCAGGCACTACTAGATTAAGGTCTTTTTTGGCTTTTGTCTGATCAGAGATTTGCTGAGCTAATTAAACAAGTTCTGTTCTATCTGATAAAACAGGCGGAGCTGCAGGAGTCTCCAAACCACTGTTTTTCCCTACCCAGTCTTTAGCCACACCATTTAAATGCCTGGACAATGTGCCTGACAATATAGAGAAAATAAGATCATATACATTGCACACTTCATTGCTCATTCTTTGCACCTCTCCACTCCTTTCAGATGCTGTACACTTACTGATCAAAGGCCATTTTCTAGGGTTTCCCATCTTCTGGAACTGCCTCTGCTCTCCAAGGTTTTAGAAATACAGAGCATCCTGTTTATAATCTCTCAAATTCAGTGTTACGATGGAGTCTGCAGTGCATATCAACATCAGAAAAAGTGCTGTCACCTGCATGGTACTGAGAAGCACCTGAGAAGTTGCACAGAAGTTATATAGCTTCTTAGTTACTGAATTTTCATACACATACCATTACATCAATTACAGAAACCTTTCTGGTAGGGACTATAGTTGAAGATATAAAAATAATAAAAGCAGTGGATGTGCATCTTTTGGAACCATATAAAATCCAGGATGTGTCAGAACTACATGAGCTGGCCTAGTTTCCTATAAAATTTACAGACACCACAAACTCCCAACATTTAACTCTGTCCAAAGCATATTGTATATATCTATATATAATATAGATATAATATATATATAGAAGTATGTAATCTATTGCTAGGTCCTGGTCTTCAAGCATTCTGAAGGATGGCCATGCTGGGTGTCCTAAGGTGTGACTGCATGGTACTGTGGTCTTCTAATGGCCCTCAAGACCTCCTCCACAAAATTCAGCTCAAACTCCAGCCAGTTTCCTTGGAACATTTTCACTCTAAGACTGCTGAAAGTGCCAAAAGAAGTAGCTTTCACCAATAGCACTTATCCCTGGAGCAGGCTACCTACATGCCTTAAATCCTCATGTCAGCTATTACAGAACTGGCAGCCCATCTTTTTTTCAAATGATTCCTTATTCTTTTCACTTAGAAAACCTCTCTTGATGTTTCATACAGTCTAGCACCAGTAAAAGCTTCTTTCATAGTTCAGACATGCCTGCTTTCCTCCTATCTCTTCTCAGCCTTCATTTACACTTATCTTTTCTTGTCCATCAGTGTCACTTTTAATTGCTTTTTTGTCTCTCTTCTCCCTGTCTTTTTGTTGGCTTTATATTTGAAATGACAAGCAATGAAATTTGTAGGCTGGTTCTTTGATTCTCCAGGACTGGATTCCCCATGGCCTTACAATTGAAACAAAGCTAAACCATCTCCTGCATGAATTCATAGAATCGGCTGGGTTGGAAGGGACTTCAGAGATCATCAAGTCCAACCCTTGATCCACGACCGCTGCAGTTACCAGCCCATGGCACTGAGTGCCACATCCAGTCTCTTTTTAAATATCTCCAGGGATGGAGAATCCACTACTTCCCTGGGCAGCCCATTCCAATGCTTGATCACTCTCTCGGTAAAGAAATTCTTTCTAATATCCAACCTAAACCTCCCCCAGCACAACTTAAGACCGTGCCCTCTTGTCTTGCTGAGAGTTGCCTGGGAAAAGAGACCAACCCCCCCTGGCTACCCCCTCCTTTCAGGGAGTTGTAGAGAGTGATGAGGTCTCCTCTGAGCCTCCCCTTCTCCAGGCTGAACAGCCCCAGCTCCCTCAGCCTCTCCTCATAGGATCTGTGCTCGAGTCCCTTCACCAGCCTGGTTGCCCTCCTTTGGACCTGCTCCAGGACCTCGATATCCTTCCTGAACTGAGGGGCCCAGAACTGGACACAGGACTCGAGGTGTGGCCTCACCAGTGCTGAGTACAGGGGCAGAATCACTTCTTTGGACCTGTTGGCCACGCTGTTCCTGATACAGGCCAGGATACCATTGGCCTTCTTGGCTACCTGGGCACACTGCTAACACACTGCTAGCAAGGCTCTGGCTGCATTTTCAGCTGTAGTGTGAGTGCTCACCAGAAATCGTTAGATGAGGTTTTATCTCCGGTCCAGCTGGCAGTCAGCAGGCTACAAGATGACTGCCTAGTTTGCAGTCTCTGCTCTCTGACCTTGAAGAAGGTGAGACAAAGTTGTTAGAGCACTGTGTGAAGTCCAGTGGTTAATCCCCCCCCCTCCTGCTTACTCTGCAAGATGGGCAGGAGGCCAGAGATCTTAGGATGTGGTATCAAAGGCAGGATGCATACTGCAACCTCTCAAACGTTTATGCTGTGCCAGGGGACTCGTGGATAAGTCCTGTGAGATGCTGAGATATCCTAGTAGCCCCATGCCTCTATGTCACGGTTTAACACTGGCCTGGCAATTAAACCGAGTGACAGACGCTCTCTATTAATCTCTCTCTCCTCCCTGATAAAGAAAGGAGAGAGAATAAGAGAGAGACTTATGGGTTGGAAACTAAACTACACAACTTTAATGAAACAGTAATGATAAATAGGAAAAATTACTAAATATATACAAATATACAGGAAAATGGATACCACGTTCCTCCCCCCTTTTCCCCCAATAACTCTCACATCACCACTGAGGCTGCAGGGCAGCCCTGGGAAAGTCCAGGCTGGACTCCTGGAGTTGTTAGCAGTCAGGAACTGGAGGCAGGAACACACAGCTATGGGCTGGCACGGATCAGGAGCACAGGCAGAGGAACGGACGGAATCCTCCCAGGATGCTGAAGCAAAACAGGGACAGGCAAAGAAGAGGAAGCAGGAAAGGCAGGAAGGGCAGGAAGCTGGAAGCTGGGAGCTGGCTTGACCCTTGTTATCCCTCAAATTTATACCGAGTATGACATGTATAGGATGGAATACTCTGGTCAATTCTGGCATCTATCTTGTCCGTTCCTCCCCAAAGGAGGGCTGCAGGTGGGACCTCTTTCTTCCTTCTGGAGGGTAAAATGTTCCTTAGAGTTGAGCAGTGTTCTTGGCTTTGCATACCAGTCTCTGGCTGTAACTATAAACATCGAGTGTTACCAGTCCTAGAAGCACACACTGCCTGAGAAACCTGCTGTTAATTCAGAAGTGCAGCTACTTACAAGAGACTTAGCTAAAAGCAAAAGTACAAGAGAGAAAATCACCTTTATCCTGGCCCAAACCAGGACACTCTAAAAAGGCTGAACCCACTGCAACTCAGGCATTCCTGCTGCTTCTGTTACACTGGTGCTGGTGCCCAGGTAAAGCCAGCTCAGTTCCATCAGCCAGCAAAAGACAAGGTTTTGATGGGTGCAATCTGTAAACTTAGTGAGCTGAACCTGCTTGTGAGTCAGATGAAAGCTACCACTGCTATGAGCTAAGAGCCACAGCTCTGTCTGGAAACAGGAGAGTGATGTGGGAAGGCAAAGGAGCATCCTCCTTGTTACAATGAGCTGCTATGCCAGCGCTGCCTGTTGGCAGAATACCTTCGGTGCAGCTGCAAGGCATAGTGCTGCGGTCCCCGGTGCTGCCACCGGAGGCAGGAGTGAGTCCAAAAGGCAGCATCCACCGAGCTCCACTTAGAGGAGGAGGGTTGTGAAAAATGAAGGGAAGTGTTTGAACATGTCAGCTACCACATTTCAACAGAAGTTCAGGGTGTCCAGCACCACAGTGTGTGCCTGTGCAGCCCCTAGGGCTTTCCCACTCACCCCACTTTCCCTCTCTGTCAGGCTTTGTTATGGAAGCAGGCAAGGGTGTGAGCTCCTACCTGTGGCTGCTGCATTGCAGCACCAGTAAGAATCCCACTGCACACGAGGGATCCTGAATGACTTATCCAAGATGTGTTTTTTGTGACAGATGACTGCCATAAGGACACACTCCTATGGTTCTTTCCCCCTGTGTTTTCCCCTCCAATAATGCATATTGCTCAAGGTTAACAGCAATCACTTCGTTTTGGTCAAACACAGTGTTAGTTCTGAGACCCTGGTGTTGTCATGCTGTGAATCAGCAGGCCAGTGAAACAAGAAAATACTTCTTCAGGAAGAATCCTGTCTTTTCAAAATCTTTAATTAAAAAAAAAATATTGTGATGTTACCTATATGCTTCATTGTACAAAATTTTGCAAAGTACTTTTTTTTTCTTTAATTTAAAAGCAAGGAAATGGTATTCAAATACTGGTAGGAAAAGCTGGGTTACCTCCCAAAAGCCAGATTGTGGTAAACAGAAGAAAAGCTGGATTATTTGGGCTATGATTGAATGTAAACTATTCTATATCCACTATGGGAGAGTGAACAAAACTTGGGAATCTGAAAAGGGAAGAGTGAGGCTCCTTTAAAAAGTAATAAAATTGAAAGTTTGAAATTTTTTCTACATATTCATTTCTGTGTTTTGGTCAACCTACATCCTGGACTGTGAAGAACATGGGGTGATCTGCTGCCACATCTCACTGTCCATCATCTTGGATGAGTCTCATTTCTTCCATCACAGAGTTATTTCAACTGCAACTCTGCTTTCACAGGATTGTCAAGCACAAATACACTTTTCCCCCAGCAGATGCTTCATGATCTCCCTGGATATTGGGTACAGCCAAGTCAGGGGGTTAATTAAAGTGGTAGAAAACAGACTGTAGGTACAGTATTCTTTGGTGTCACACCGACCTCTTCATCCTTCATTCAACACTGACTCATCTCGTGTGGAAAAGGTCAGACCATATCTTATATCACATGCTGCCTGTTTTTCAGTAGAGCATAGAAACACTTTTGCTTTTCTTTGTGTTTCATCTAGGAGAATTCAAATTGGCACAACTTCTTCCTACTGCTACTTGCTTAGCTGCTGTGCCATGCTGGACCAAAGCCTCTGTGTAGCAATTGTGACTCCTCTATCAGAGGACAAGTTATCAGAGGACAAACAGCCTGCTTCTCAGATGACCTGTCGGGGTTGGAAGGTATGGCACAGTAGTGAGGTGCCTTCCTATTGGAGAATCTGCAACAGCTTTTCATTTGCTCAGTCAAATAACATCAAATCCAATTCTGTGACACACACAGGAATTCTTAGGGAATCTCAGAAATTAAGAGAAATCAATCTCCCAGGACCTGCTGGAAGATTGCAACACTTTCAATAATTTTGTCTAGATTACAGGTTTATATTTACTAAATTGCCTGGCTGGGAAATCAGCTCTGTAGGGCTTTCCCATCCACTCAAAGCCTGGAACTATTCTCAGTTCCTTCACCCTCACAGGCCAGAACTGTCCTCCCTTTTTTCACCCTCTGTGCATTAAAAAAAAAATAACATGGTCCTTTTATACCTACAAAACTAGGATACAGTACAGACCTTTGGCTCTTGCTGGTGCCAGAGACCAAATCAGAATCTCAAAAAATGTTTGTTAACAAGAAGGCTACGAAACAACATTTACTGTTATTTCTGCTTTCTTTTGTTATTCTGCTTTTTTTTTTCCTGCTCTGCACAGTATAGTCTGTGACTAAGCTGGAAACTGTAAGCCATGTTGTCACTGTATGTCTTAGTTAAATACGCTAGAAGCTGGAGCAGGAAATGTTACAGAACATTACAAGAAATGTAGTACAGAACAATTACAGAAAACAAAAGATCCTTGAGCATCCATCCCTATGCTTGGGCTGGGTCATCCAGACTGAAATTACTCCTGAGAAACATCCACTTAACAGTTTTTAAAAGCTTGTGATGCTGAAGGCACTGCAAGCTCCCCATTGAGCACTGTCCATATCACAAGAAAATCTGTTTTAATGATCAATGCAAGTGGTGGAGAACAGATAATTCCTTTCCTCTGCATGGCCCCCTTTCAGTCTTGAAGATTATATTATCCTCAGTCTTTTTCAAATATAAATACATTTAGTTCTTTCAGTCTTTCCTTGAAGATCATGTTTTGTATTCTTAGACTTACCCTCTCTAGAGCTCTCCTGAAATGCATCACATGTAGCTGGATGTGCTGCTCCAAGTGAGGTTTTGCTCCTGGCAAACACAATGGAAGGATTATTTAATGTCTTACATTTTCACACATGCCAATAGCACATTGCATTCAGTGGTTATTTTTTTCCAACAAAGTCATTTACTGTATGCCCGAGGGTCAGATTAACTCCTTCTTGGACAGAGAGTGCAAAGAGTGAAGAGGAAAAGGCTGTGCCAGGGCAGGGAGTGGCTGACTTCTTGTGCCAGACTTGTTCTCACTCATGGCCATGGGACATGAACAAAGCAAATGAATTATGTGCCTACTCATTCTGAAAGCATCCAAGGGACAAAAGAAGCTCTCCAGTAGTTACAACTAGAGACAAAATGACAAGACAGCTCCAATGATGCCCAGAACCATCTGGGTCACTTCACTTACCATTCAGCAGGACACTGGGTAAAACTCTCTTTGCCACTGCAGAGAACAAATGGGAAGCAGTGTTCCATTGGATGTAGCAGTGGTAATAGTGAAATAAGAATTAGTGAAAAAAAAAAATCAGAGCTCTGGTAGAAATGTTTGAGGATGGCCTAAAAAAATCCCAAAAGACAAACAAACAAAAAATCACAAAAAAAACCCAAACCCAAACAAAAAACACATGAGGAAACTCAGGAGTAGTAAGGTTAAGGATCTGGGAGCTAATTAATTTACCTTTATCCCTATGCATCCCAGAAGGAAAGAACTGACTTTTGGACAAAACTCCTGCAAGACTGGGTAACCAGTAGCACGTGGATCATTCACAAACACGTGAAGAGATGCTGAGCAGCAAAGTCAGCTGTTGATATGGCACTGATGACAGGCTCAAGGCAGGCTGCCAAAACCAGTCTGCTATCTCGTAGTATGAATCTGGCTGAAAAGACAAGAAAAAAGGTTATGAAGAGGACCCATCCAAGCCTCACTAAAAGTAACACAATTTAATCTGAATCCCTTTTTATTCAGAAATACTGTGCTAAGTACTAGGTACTTAAGAAATCTGACTGGGTTCAAGTAGGAACTGGTTTGCACCAGAGATAATAAAAACTGTGTGCCTGTGAAAGGAGCTGGCAAACTCCAGGGACAACTTAAGGTCAAACTGGAACTGTAGTCCTTTTTAAAAGGAAACAAAACTTTAGGAAGTTGAAAAACAGAAGCGGATGTCCTGCAAAGTTACTCAGTGTTAAAATCAGTCCAAATGATCTCTGTGCAAAAAGAAAGGAGGCATTCAAAGTTCACCTCAAATGAGAGAGATCCTCCTCACTGTAGACACAAAACCTTGAAAAGTAATAGGCAATTAGAAGGAGTTTCAGGAGTGTGTATGAACATGACCACCAGGACTGAGGCGTGAGTTTGTAGCTACCTATCTTCTGGGAGACCCATCTGCAAACACAACTGTGCAACACTGTGACTGGAGCATGAGCCCTGTGGGCTGCCCATGCCATAAGAAATGAAATATGGAATTTCTGAGAGGTCTGTGACAGACTTGGATTGGTGCAGAATACTCTTTTCACTGTATGAAGCATTTACAGCACACTGGGATCCAAATTTTGGATTCCTTATGTTTTATTGGCAGATTCACACAAGGTTCAGCTTCCTGAGAGCTCAATGGGCATTATCCCTGTACTCCACCAGCCAGTAAGCTTAAATAAAGTTTTTCAGCTGCCAGCCTTGCCCTGCTGCCTTTATGGACAGAAAAAGAGCTGATCTCAACTATTTCTCAGGGGCCCCTGGGTTCTGAACCAAGGGAACAGTTCTGATCCTCATCCAGGCTTTGTGAACTTGTCACTGCCACCTGGATAACTGCTGAGAATTGCCTTTTTGGATAATCCCTGTGTTCCTCCTTTGGCTGGGCAGCCTTATGGTGGCATTGTCCAATACAGCACACGATGATTCCTCTGCAAAGGCATTGGATGTACATTTTCAAAGAAATTTAAAGGTTACGTACAGAGTACATAATTTCAGCATTGGCAGTGCAAAGAAACACAGAATTGCACAAAGCTGCATACGAATAACAAAAAAATAACACACGGAACTATTATGTCAAAAATATATACAGTATTTTAAGAGCAAAGTAGAGATTTAAACCCACCTGGCCCCTTTGTGTTCCACCACAGAGCAGATATCCTAGGTTTCTGTACCAGTTCCTGAACCTTTCCTATGAGGACAGGCTGAGAGAATTGGGGTTTTTCAGCTTGGAGAAGGCTGCAGGGATGCCTTGTAAAAGCCTTCCAGCACCTGGAGGGGACATACAGGAAAGCTGAGAAGGGACTTTTTATAAAGACATAGTGAGAGGATGGGAGGTGATGATTTTGTGCTGAAAGAGGGTACATTTAGGTGTTAGGAAGAAATTTTTCACTCCGAGGGTGGTGAGACACTGGCACAGGTTTCCCAGGGAAGTTGAGCTGTCTCCTCTGGCAGTGTTCAAGGCCAGGTTGGATGGGGCTTGGAGCAGCCTGGTCTGGTGGGAGGTGTCCCTGCACATGGAACTTTCAGGTCTCTTCCAACCCAAATCCTTCCACGATTTCGCGAAGCTTCACCTAGACACTCGTGTTATGAGGCAGCCCAGGCAGCCATAGAGCTGTAAAGGACAGAGCTATGGCATCGTTACACTTAATGAAGGGCACATTCATTACACTTGTTCCACTCTCCTGAGGCGAAAGTGGAAAAGACCACCTTGCCTCAACAGCCCGAAGCCTCCCGAGGCGAAGGAAGGAAGACTCAAGACAGTAAGGACAGGACAATTTTTTATTTTTTTTTAATTGTTTTTATTTTTTTTATTTTTCTGCCAGCTCCTCATTCCTCTCAAACCAAACCCCTCACAGCGGCGGCTCCTCGGGACCTTTAAACCCACCCTTTTCCACACACCCTCCATCCATCCCCGTCCCTCTCAGCCCCTGAGGCGATCCCGCCCTTTCTCTCCCAGCCCAACGGCCGAGCGGGGCGGGCGCCACGCGCTCCAACGGCCGCCGGGTCTGAGGAGAAGCGAGGCGGGGGCTTTATAAGCGGCGGGGCAGAGCCGGGTCGGATCGGGTCGGGCCGGGCTGGCGGATTACGGGGAGTGCCGGGCGGGTCGGGAGGACGCGGGGAGCGAGGAGGCCTCGGTGGTAAGTGGGGAGGGAAGGAGAGAGGGAGCAGGCGTTGGTTTCTCTCATTGCGGAGGGATGTCGGAGGGATGCCGGTGAGGCCCTGTGCCCCGCTGGACCCCTTCGCCTCCCGGGTGCAGATCTGACGGAGGAGAGGGGTTTTCTCCAGAGCCCTCCAGCCCCGAGCAGGGATATTCCTTCTGTTCCTTGTTTTCCCTTCTTGGTCGTTGTTGCTTCCGTCCAGCTGCTAAAGTAGACTTAAATCTGTCAGGAAGGGTCTTCTGCATGGAACCCGTTTAGTTGAAGGGGAGCTTTCACTGCCTTCTGTACTTTGTAAAAGCAGGTGGTATTTTGCAAAAACTTGAAACGATGATTGCTAGGTTTAGTCCTGTTTTTATTGATTTATTACTTATTTATTTATGATGCTTTACTATTTGAACACGAAGTCCCAGCTGTGTGTCTGCAGTGTAATCCTTGCAATTAAAAAGTGTTGCTTGGATAACATGCATGCATGCATTACAGGTAATAACAGTTTCAGACTAAGAACACATTTAGCATAAGCCTTCTGTAACAGTCAAGGGTCAAATTAATTTTGAACAGTTACAGCTACTCTAAGAAAGCCAAACAGTGTGCCTAGTATGCTAGCAATATTGTTAGCCAGTGAAAAATTTAATATGTGATTTCTCAGGTCTGTTCTCTAAGAACAAAATGTCTAGATATGTAAGTGATGCATTCTTTTATGGAATCTGGACTTTTGATTTTCTTTCAGTCACGCTGCCAATTAAAAGCAATCAGACTTGCTTCTGACTCTTGCGGAGTGCGTGGATGAATCATTGTATCAATCTAACCCAGTGTCTTTTAGAGGCAATAACACCTTTCTTATCTTGCTGCTGAGGGGACAACAAGGTATATTAGATAAGGACAATTTCTTTCCAGTAAAAAACCCCTCAGTTCATTCTACAGTGAAGGCAGGACCACATTTTTAAGTAGTTTGACAATGGAATTCTTTGAGGGAGATGCTGACTATGTTTATCAGGGTAGGGACATTTTCTGAGTAAATGCAAAACAACAATTCAGAAAACAAGGCAGCTCCAGGAACAGAGGAACAGAGCACTAACAGGGATTAATATGCCTTTCAGAGGTACAAGCCTTGATAGTGTTTTGTAAGGTCTTCACCTTGGGATATATAGAAGAAACAGTGTGCTATAAAATACCTGCTTTAGGGTGTCCTATACATACATCAAAATTTCAGCTAATATCACTAAAGCTGTATACAAACTGAAAACTTTATTTGGCTGTGCTTGCACACTTCTACTTTGTGCCAGTGCCCTGTAATTACATAGAAAATTGAGTAGCCTTCATTGCCTCAGCCAACTGAAATACAAACTTTAGTACAGGTATTTTTCATTTCATCAATAGTGAACTATTTTCTTTTTTTAAAAAAAGTTTTTCAAAAGCCAAGATTGTGTGTGTAGCTGGTAGTGGGGAAACTGAGCTCGTCTTTGTCTCCATGAAATAAATGATCTGCCATTATTCATGGCAGGACTGGAATATGAGGAACTTGGAGCTGGAAGTGGCACAGTGTCATGTGGCCCTGCTGCTTTCCCATGGAAAAGCTGGCGTTTAGTCTGTCTGTTGCTCCTGAGCTCTGCAGGTCACTCTTATTGGTGATATAGTGGGTGTCCTTGTTTTTGGTTTTTTTGTGGTTTTTTTTTTTTTTGTTTGTTTTGTTTTGTTGTTTTTTGGTGTTTTGTTTTTGTTTGTTTGTTTGTTTTTTGTTTTTTGTTTTTTTTAATGTATTGAGTATCAGAAGACTGAAGACACAGGTCACTTTTAATGAAGCAAAGGTGACAGAAGGCAAACTAGGCCTGCAGTGACTGTTCTGGCATGCCTGAAAACTCTTAACTTCATTAAGTTGATTATTGGCTTGATTATTGGTACTTCCAGAGGAAGTGACCAAAGAAGAGTCATTGTTTACAAAGACAGTGCAAGTGACTGCGGTATTTGGTGTTTTCCAACTCAGTAGTATGGGTGAATGAAAAAAGCAATAAGGAATACATGTGCTGAGGGGAAAGGGTTTACAGTACATTTATTCTACAAAATTAATTGGCAATATATAACTGTAGAATCCAGTTTCTAGGAGGTTATTGTGGAAAATGGAGAATGGAAACTATTTTATGTGAAAGGGAAAAATTAAGCTATGGAGAGACCTACTTGGTTTTGGGAAGGGCAGTCTTGTATTGGCTGGACTAGTCCGGCTTTGCAGTTCTTATCTCTTTTCTAAGATAACAGGATTGTTTTATCATCCTGCAAATCATATGTTATAGTTAATTCATAAGTGGTCACTTGTGAATTCACATGATTGACTATAAGTTAGAGCAGTTTTGGTGGTTTTTTTTTTTTTATTGATTCATAAAAGTCATGGCTTGGCTTCGCAGACGAAGAATTAAGAATGGCTCTGCCCATGCTTGCTGCAAGCTGTTAGCATATAGTGTTCACAAGAAGGAATATTGTGAACACTGGTAGCAGAAATAAGCCTTAATGGAAGCAAAATGTTGTATGTACCCCGGTATTCTGTATATCAGCTCAGCTCATGTTAATGTTGATACCAGGGAAAAAGGAGCATAAGTTTAGTATGTTTAGTTTTAGTTTAGTTTTAGATGTCTTGAACTTCCATCTGATTGCAGAATGCAATCATACTAATTCAGCTTGCTAAGAATAATTGTATTATTCATTGCTGTGCTTCTTGAGATCATGCCTGGGAGGCAAACTACTTTAACCTTTCATGGTGAAGATAGTGGTGATCCAAATACCTAGTAGAGACAGTGTTTTGTACCCAGATGCTTTTCTGCAGTATTACTGACTGACTTCTGATTGTCAGAGGTGTTAAATGTTTTTACCCTTAGTATATTTGGAAGGTCTATCTTAATTGGACAAGGCACAAAGTGCTATTAAATGTTATCATATGTACTTTTATAACAGATGTACTTAGAGAAGCATTGAATTCTGTTATTTCACAGAAAGAAGGATCAAAAATGTCAGCACTAAATTGGAAGCCCTTTATCTATGGAGGTTTAGCATCAATCACTGCAGAATGTGGTAAGCTTTTCCTTTAATACCCAGGTAGTCCCTTTTAAAAGAAGCTTGGTTCCATGTTATCAGTCAACAATAGATTATGGTGGTCTAGAGCACAGGAATTTTTTCTTTATTGCTGACTGAAGAATTGCTCAGAACTTTACAGACAGAAGTGTTCTGAAATTGTAACAAACTCATCCTTGGTGAATCTTGTTTTTATACAAATTTTGTCTTCTATTTTTTGGTCTTTGCTGATGTGTTCCTAGACAGTGGTAATAAGTATACACAGCTTTTTTTCTGCTAGAGTGGACAAGTTTAAGTTCTTAACTTAAAGTTAAGTTCTTAAGTTCTTAATTTTCTCTTTGCTTTTCTGAGTAGCTACATTTAAATTCCCCCTTTCTTGAATGTGAGTGGCTGATTGAACACTTAAATTCAGTTATTGTGCAATATAGAATAATTGCTGTAGTGAGACAGTGCATCTGATGTTTCAGTGCCTATTCTAAAGACAAACCTAAATTACCTTGTAAAGTCTTAGCTGAAATGCACATACATTAAAAGAAAGAAAATCTGGATTTTCACAGTAGCAGAACATAATATGACATGTGGTGGGCTTGCATGTGAAACTTGTCTAATAAAGTAGGTGATGAAAATTAGTTTTATTTTTCTTTTCTACCTTCTCTTATCAATCTTGTTCAAACATGAATTAGAAACTTCTTATGATTTACAGTACATGGCCAATAATGCCAAAAACTTTGTGAGTAAGACAATTCATAAAGCCTTTTCTTGTTTGGTAAGTCTTGTTGGAACAGATGCAGTTAATCCTGACTCCTATGTGGTCTCTTTGTTAAATGTAAGCTCTGGAGGAATATGCTTCCTAAACCCTCTCCTAAAAGGAGTATATGAACTTGTGGAGTCCTGTTCAGTGTGGCTGTTAACAGCCAGGCAATATGAAAACATAGCCAGTGCCAAGCATACACATAGGAAGTAGGTAGAGCCTCTGACAGCTTTTAAAAGAAACAACGTGACATAAAATGAACCACTTCCTTAGAAGAAAGTCTTGGTAAGAGACTTTTTCCCATGGAGTATTTTAATGTATTTTGGTGTATAATAAAGGTTTCTGTTTCTTATATCATTTGTTGCCTTTGGTTAGGTAAGTACTTGATAAATTTTTTTTTTTTTTTTTATTTTTTTTTTTTTATTTTAAGGTACTTTCCCCATTGATCTGACAAAAACACGTCTGCAGGTTCAAGGTCAAGTCAATGATCCCAAATACAAAGAAATCCGTTACCGTGGAATGTTTCATGCACTAGTCAGGATATGCAAAGAAGAAGGATTAAAAGCCTTATACTCTGGGTAAAATTAATGGACTTGCAGTAAATGGTTTATGAATAGTCTGATAAGTGTGAGCCCATAGTGTGTTTGTTCTTGAGTTTCAGAATTGCAAGGAATTTGGTGAGCCTGCCTCTGGAAGCTGAAAGTCCAAGCTTAGATTGCTTCAGTCTTTGCACTCTGCAATAGCATTTCATGTTTAAAAAACCAAACCAAAACAAAAAACACCCAAAAAAACCTACTTGGAAAAAAATGGCTAAGCATAAGGTTACTCACCACAATGCTGCTATGGTTGTTCTATCTCAGAAGAAAAATTGAATTAACCTTTATGTAAATGGGCAAGCCTTTCTTTTAAACATGGAAGATGGTGGGGAAAGATGTAAGCTACAGATTACATTTCAGACATGCTTGCAGCTGTTTCACAGATCACAAGCTGAAGCATGCTGGAATAGTAATCCTTTCACAGTTCATGTGCTTGCAGAATTTATTTCAAAACCCAACAAAAAACAAACCACCCCAAACCTTGTTTAGTCTATAGTGAGTTTAATTCCTTGTTTTAAATGAACAAACCTTGCTCTGGTAGATATAGAATCACAGAATTATAGAATCATAGAATTGGCTGGGTTGGAAGGGACTTCAGAGATCATCAAGTCCAACCCTTGATCCACAACCACTGTGGTTACCAGCCCATGGCACTGAGTGCCACATCCAGTCTCGTTTTAAATATCTCCAGGGATGGAGAATCCACTACTTCCCTGGGCAGCCCATTCCAATGCCTGATCACCCTCTTGGTAAAGAAATTCTTCCTAATATCCAACCTAAACCTCCCCTGGCACAACTTAAGACCATGCCCTCTTGTCTTGCTGAGAGTTGTCTGGGAAAAGAGACCAACCCCCCCCTGGCTACCCCCTCCTTTCAGGGAGTTGTAGAGAGTGATGAGGTCTCCCCTGAGCCTCCTCTTCTCCAGGCTGAACAGCCCCAGCTCCCTCAGCCTCTCCTGCTCTAAAAAATATTGACTAAGCACTCTTTTGTCATATTGACCATAAATATTATCACTGCCTATTTTCACAGGATTGCACCAGCAGTGCTACGCCAAGCTTTATATGGAACTCTAAAAATAGGCACTTACCAGAGCTTAAAAAGAATGTTTGTTGAGCATCCAGAAGGTGAGGGTGGTTTTTTGTTTATTTTTGTTTGGTTTGGTTTTGGTTTTTAGTTGAGGACTGTATTGTTTGAAGCTGGTTGTTTCCATTTGATAGCTTATTGTGGTAGTTTGAACAAGTCTTCTAAGATGATGGTGCATGTACCAATTACAACAAAGTGAATCAGCAAGGGGAACTTGTCAGAGCAGTTTTTAAGGCTTCTGCAATTGACTTTCTCTCTGGCTAAAGAAAGGGTGGCATCATCCTGCCCTGATGCCTCTTAAACTTTGTAAATCTGCTGCTAAACTTTTTTCTTTCTTTGTGAAATAGATGAAACCCTGATAATAAATGTTCTCTCTGCTGTTCTTTCGGGAGTGATATCATCATCTATTGCCAACCCTACAGATGTCTTAAAGGTAATAGTGTTATGTAAAGTTTGTCCTTAGTTTTTGTCCTTTCCTTGAGGAATTGCAGAATCTAATGGTAAATATAGGATTTGTTTTCCAAACTTATTTATTCTCATCTCCTAACTTTTAAAAATCATCCACATCCTGAATTCTATTAACTTCCTCTGGTCCATACTAATTATTTGGAAGTATGCACTAGGAAACTGGTGACTGGGGAGATAGGTGGATCCATGTAATTTTTTCTGGAGGTGGGGAGAGAGTTTAGCTTAGCTATTAGGAAAAATTTCTTGCTGAGAGGGTTTTCAAGCATTGGGACAGGCTGCCCAGGGGTGGTGTTCAGAAAACATGTAGGTGTGGCACTACAGGACATAATGATTTAGTTGGTGTGGTGGTGTTGGGTTGAAGGTTGGACTTGATGATCTTGGAGGTCTTTTCCAACCTTAATGCTTTTAAGATTCTATAATTTAAGATGAATCTGGCTTTCACAAGTTTGTGTGGAATCCACACTGCCTATTTCATCTTTACTTCTTGGTAACATTGTTACACTAGGTTGTTTCTAGAACTTAAAACAGGCAAAGATAAAATAAGAAGCAAGAGTTTTTCCTAGTGCTACTTTTGCTGTGTGATTCTTTAACTTTGCAGGGAGGCTTTGCAATGCAGTGTCATATGGAAATGGTGTTCTAGTATCAGTCATCTAAAGTGATCTGGTCAAGTCATCACCTATTTAAGAATCTGCTAGTTTAATGGTAGTGACCTCTTTTCCAGTTACTTAGAAGGGCTGATAACAACTGTATGATGAGAGCTGTAGCATGTGAATTAGATTGATGCCTGTAATGAAAAATTCAAGAAAACTCTTCTAAAACTACTAAAAACTTAATCTTTGAGAGGACTAGTGGGGGTATGTATTTCAGACAAACTTCTATTTCAAGCTGACTTCAATTAGTTATTTCTCAAGATTCTGTCCATGTAGCAACTTACTTGTAACCAAGCTTGTATTTGGTGGTTACCATGGCAGGTGCCCAAGGGCATTCTTAGAAGTTGACAGGCTCAAAGTTCCTGGTACTCACCAGCTGAAACTGTAGTCTTTTTAACCTTTCATTTTAACCTGTGTGAGAACACTGAAAGGGATATCCTGCAGAACCCATCTGTCAATCTAATCTAAAGGGAGAAGTGTGCAAGTACAGAAATAGAAGTGACTTAATGCTGCTAAGAACTACACCTCATACTTGCTCAAAATTAGTAGCTGCATTTGGATAGCTTAAGCACTCTAAAAAATTACATCTTGGTTATTATGGTAATGTCAGCTATTAATTTCTATTCAAAGAGATAGAGATACTATTTATAAAACTAAAAATTTTAATAAAACTGTATTAAAGTATTATCAGTTGTATGTTTGAAAAGTATTTTCTGATTTATCTTCAAATGAATTTCAGATCAGAATGCAAGCCCAAGGTAGTGTGATTCAAGGAGGAATGATGGGCAACTTCATGCAGATCTACCAAAAGGAAGGCACTAAAGGATTATGGAAGGCAAGTTCTTTTTACTACACCCTATACTTTCAATACACTTTCTTGCTTAACTGAATTTCATATGCTTCTATTTTTCCAAAATATAGAGAGAAGTCAGTAGGTAATACATACATAGTTTGCCATGAATGCTTCACTGTTGGTGTCTCTCTGTTTTGATGAAGAGTTACTACCAATGTTGTGTTCATGGATTAGCCACTTAAAAAAGAGGAGACAAATGGAGGCTAAATTAGGGTGACTGGCTCTATGACTAGTTCAACAACCTTTTGGAAGAGGTTCTCAATCTGTATACTCTGCTCTTCTTAAAACATGTCCCTTTACTTCGAAATGTTCTTTAGTGTTAATAAACACCCCCTCTAGCTCAGCAGTTCTTGTATTCAATCTTGTAGATTGTTTTATGACAATTACAGTCAGTGGCAGCATAAAAACTGAAGACTGAGAATGGGCACTTGTTTTGAAACAGCTAGAGAATAGGAGAGTTTTTCTACTAGTGTCCTTTTCTCTGCAAAGCTTCTTGATCTTCGTATTTCTGTTCATTTTCCTCACTTTGTCAGCTTTTCAGTTAGCAGCAAGGGGAGTTACTGTCACTTGGCTGCTGAGGCCAATAAAATTAATATAAAAATTCAGATGTCAAGAAGAGGTGGAGTAGATTAAGGATCTGAAATTGCTGTTCAGTGTGGAAAAGTGATTTATCTATTAATTTGAATTTGCGTTTTTGTAGCACATCTAAGACTTGTACTAATTAGCTGTATCTGAATTATCAACCTTCTTAACACATTCGTGGTGTGTTTCTATAGGCTCCTCTGGTGCACAAAGGTGAATTTTAGACTTCAACTTTAAGCTTCCTTTCTTTTTCCAGGGAGTATCATTGACAGCACAGAGAGCTGCTATTATTGCTGGAGTGGAACTGCCAGTGTATGACTTTGTCAAGAAGCACATCATTATGTCTGGATTGATGGGAGATACAGTATATACTCACTTCCTGTAAGTTTGTATAAATAAATGCTTGCATAGCTCACCATTGGCTAGTTCTTACAGGGGGATGAATATATATCTTTTTTTTTCCTTTCATGAGTGGATGTAAATCTACTTCTGATGTGTTTATACTTCTTAATACAATAGTTTCTCAAATGGTAGCACATAGCACAGAAGCTAGTTTTATTTAGGGTTTGGATTTAACGTTCTTTTGAATATGGAATTGTGTTCTCTGGATGGTCTAAACCATTCAGATTTGCAAACTGAGGTTAGAACAAAATTCCAGTCATCAAATATTTATTCTCAGAGGCACAAATGTCTGTTCCATGTGTACAGAAACTCTATATAAGGGCTATATATATCACATCTTCATGAAGCTTTAGAGTAAATGAAATTGTTCACATCTATTAGCTGATGTAGTTATTAACTAAAAGCATATTAAGCCCTCATTATTAATGCATTTTTTTTGGGGGGGGGGTGTAGAATTCTGTGCATCTTTAAATGTAGTAGGTCAAATTTCATTAAACCTTTCTTTTCTTAGCTCAAGTTTTACTTGTGGGTTATCTGGGGCCCTTGCATCCAATCCAATTGATTTTGTAAGAACACGCATGATGAACCAGAGAAGCCAGGACTCAAACTACAAGGGTACCTTGGATTGCTTGTTACAAGTAAGTAGTTCACATACAAAAGGTAGAAACTGGTGCTGTCAAGCAATGATTTTGGTATTGAACTTGCAGTTGTTCTAAGCTGCCCTAGAAATTATTCCAGGTAACTTAGCATAAAGGCAAAAAATATATTTCAAAGGGATTTTGTATGAAAATATCTACCATCTTGACAGAAAGGCAGGAAGAAAGTATGTACTAAAGGCACTTCTTTTTGGTGCTTGGATGAGTAGACTCAGCAGTAATCTGTCTTTTATACAGTGTTAGGATATTGATAAGAACCAATAATTTCATAGGTCAGTTCTTGGACAGCATCTTCTAGTGCAGATGGCTTTCTATGTTGCTTACTGCATAATGGAAAGCCTAGTACAGTGAAAGACTGTTAGTCTCTGGTTTTGATTATTTTTGGCTTGGTTTATTCAGTCCCTAAATTGAATATGATGTTGGAGCATCTCTTTCACTCAGAGAAGAGCGGAGAGGGAGTTGGTGTCCAAACTGTTTACTGAACAGTGTGGTCTGTATAACAGTCCACGTCATGCTGGCCAGTGCAATTTTGAGAAGTCCATAAAGCAAACAAACAAAAAAAGGGATACTGATTGTAAGCTGCAGGTTTACATGCATTGCTCTGCAATGTTTTTGGAAAAAAATTGGGAATGCAATGTGGGTGACTCTGGGTTGGGTACTGAATGTCATGGCCTGCATCTTTACCTGTCAGGCAATGCTGCAGAGACCACTAATCTTGGCTTTGGCTAGTGAAATATTTATTTGTCCTGTCATACAATATGTTTAAATCTAGGTTACAGCACTAAGCCATTCCCTTGTCTGGTACAGAATCTTTTTACCCAAGATGCTGTCTAGATTTTTCACTAATAAATTGCTACATAAATGTATCATTGCTGTGGTTTTTTTGTTTGTTTTCTCAGACATGGAAGCATGAAGGCTTTTTTTCTCTATATAAAGGGTTTTGGCCAAACTGGTTAAGACTTGGTCCTTGGAATATTATTGTATCCTTTTCAAAGGTGTTTGGAACTATTAAGCTATCCATACAACAGCAAGTATTGACAGACAACTTAACAGTATATTCGGAGTGGAAAATGTCAAGTCAGCACAAATATTTCCTTTTTATGAATGGAAGATTCTGTAGTTGACCATTTGCTTAGTCAACTGCTGCAGATTGAATCTGTGAATCACACAGAGTGAATACTAGAATATGATCTTGCAAAACATTTTTCTGTTCCTCCAATTTCATACCTGTCCATTTCCTTAGTTTGGAGCCTACTTTAAAATAAAATTGACCAGATGAGCTAGAGCTACTTTAGCCCATCAAAGCTAAGTGAGTCAAGACTCTTAAGGGCTTTTGCCATGTTCTTCTCCTCCCTCAGAATTGTGTTTATGATCCTGGCAAACAGGGATGAGAAAGTGATTGGTATCACCAGACTGAAAGCAAATGTCAACCTGGTGACCTCCACAAACTCTGCTGACAAGAATGGCACAGGGAAGAAAGCTCAGTAACCACAGCACCCAATCTGCACCACTTAAAAAAGAAAAAAAAAGTCCAAAATTTAATGAATATTATTATTATTATTATTATTATTATTATTATTATTATTATGCCTACTAGTGTGTACCAAAAAAGGACAGACAGCAGTACTGTACAGGAGGGAGCAAAGAGTGGCACTGAGGTTCACACTGATGCAGCTCTCATTTAGTAGAGAAGTCATCATTTTCCACTGTGAGAACAGGAGACAGTTTTCCTTAGCCAGGTATTCCAGTTCTTTGTGACATATGAGCAGCTGAAGAAACTAGACTTCTGACATGCTGAACTGTACTGAATTGTGTTGCTTTACTGTTTGAGTTTAGAGCCACTTGTGAGTTGCTTGAGTATCTGCTCTTCACTGTCTGAGCTACTGGCCAAGGAAGAGGTCACAAGAGTGTTGTGAATGAGAACAACCTGGTAGTGATATCCAGGCAAATTGGCTCCTGGAACAATGGCTTGCTCAAGTGATTCAGTGGATGAGGTGCAGTTTTCTAGACTGAACCAAACATGGTGAAATACCTTCCTTCTGTCAGCTGTCTAAGCCTTCTTGAATGTGAAGATCTGTAGTGCAATTTTATACTGTTGAGGCTCAGATGTGCAATGTTATGTATGATTCAAAGAGCAATCTCTCCATAAAGAAAGAGAGGCAGTACCAAGGAGCTGGGCTTTTCCTGTTTTCAGAAGTTTATGCAATTTGCATTAGTTTATAGTTACCAATTTAGCTGAAATTGTCAGAAGACATCTTTGCAGGCCTTTAGTCCAGCAAAGTACTTACTGCAGTACAAAATCTGCTTCTGTTTTTTTTTTTTCCCCAGAGTTTTCCTGTGTTCTGTGTCCTTAAATTCCTGCATAATTAGCTGGGGATAATCCAGCTTCATTTGAAAGTGTGGTTACCACAGTTATCAGTTTTGCATAGCTGGAGGAAAGATTCTTCCAAATGTGTAGTTCCTAGTTTTCACCATAAGTGATTCCTCAATATATTCATATGTAAATTCCCATCAGGACTGAAGTTCAAACAAGTCCATGCTTATCTGCCTGTCTTGCAGAGAAACTTCCTGAGCTTCTTCCATTGCTGGGAAGAATGACTTGTAATGGTTCCTGGCTGCCAGGTGTCACCAGGAAGGTTTGAGTTTTACACTGAGCAGTTCTGGCTGTGTCACCCAAGTGCCTGTGTCCAAAGAACCAAAGCCCCCCAGTGGTAAGCCTGACAGGAAGACAACTTTCCTCTTTAAAAAGACTCCCAAACCCAGAACTGCTGAGCACTTGCACAGAGCAGACTGACCCAAGTTGCTGTTGCATACAAATAAACACTTTATATAGAAATGAACCACAGCTTCCTTAAAGCATTACCTGTTGGGTTAAATGTATGTCAGAACTTCAAGGCCATTAATTAAACAGTTAGGTCAAGTTCTTTATAAATGCTGCTGTTAATTGCAAGAAAGCAAACACAAGATGCACGTCACACAGTGGTCCTTCTGTGTTCACAGGGGACAGCAAAGCAGCTTTGCATTTTTGTGGCATTGTGTGTAAACTCTTAAACATTTTTTTGTTAAGGATACATTCCACCAAAAGAAATTTAATTGATTTCAAAATTACTATTATCACTTAAAATTAGTAATTTTGAATTCACAAATTGATGTTTAAATGCACAAGGCACTTTCCTAGAGCACAGTGGTTTTCTACTGTATTATGGGTATGCTTATGGGCAGTATTGCTTCCTTACAGCTGTTTCTATGCTTTAATAGAAACATTTTTGTACACTATGTAAACTAAGTGTATGTTTTAAATTTTTTAAGCTTATAAAAAGTTTTAAAATAATTATTAATGACTGAACTTTTTTCATTTTCTATGTTTCAAATGGGAAGAGAGCGAGATGGGTTGGGTGTGAAATAATACTTCAAGGTTATCACAAAGGAAAGGAAAACAAAGGAAAGCTGCTGGTGGTGTTGAGCTGTGTGCCATGAGATGTTTAGCCAGGGCCAACTAGAGTTGCAGTAGTTAAAATCTCATGTTCCTGTTAGTTACTGTCTGGGTAATGCACATTAACTGTGTTTTTGCTGGGTTTTTTTTTGCACATCATGAACTGCAAGACCACTTTCCTCTCTAATCATAGGATCATAGAATTGGCTGGGTTAGAAGGGACCTCAGAGATCATCAAGTCCAACCCTTGATCCACTACCGCTGCAGTTACCAGACCATGGCACTGAGTGCCACATCCAGTCTCTTTTTAAATATCTCCAGGGATGGAGAATCCACTACTTCCCTGGGCAGCCCATTCCAATGCCTGATCACCCTCTCCGTAAAGAAATTCTTTCTAATCTCCAACCTAAACCTCCCCCGGCACAACTTGAGACCATGCCCTCTTGTCTTGCTGAGAGTTGCCTGGGAGAAGAGACCAACCCCCCCCTGGCTACCCCCTCCTTTCAGGGAGTTGTAGAGAGTGATGAGGTCTCCCCTGAGCCTCCTCTTCTCCAGGCTGAACACCCCCAGCTCCCTCAGCCTCTCCTCATAGGATCTGTGCTCGAGTCCCTTCACCAGCCTGGTTGCCCTCCTTTGGACCTGCTCCAGGACCTCAATCTCCTTCCTAAACTGAGGGGCTCAGAACTGGACACAGGACTCGAGGTGTGGCCTCACCAGTGCTGGTTCCAGACCCATGAAGTTTTCACAATAATTGGCTTATTTTTGTTTAGTTTTCAAGTAACTGACTCGACTGAGCTAGTGTGACACTTGTCACCAGGCTGGAGTTGCAGTGTTCAGGTGTAGTAGCACAAGTCTGACAGATGGAGTTCTGGTGGGAGGAAGAACCTGTCAGTCTGTAGTAATGGGGTGGGGGTATGCTGCAGCTCTTACTCAGGGGAAGCTGGAGAGGGACAGAGGGACAAGGTCGAGCCAGACTCATTGCTAAGCACCACAGGCTCCCAATGACATGGAAGCAGTGACCACTGCAGTGGGTGCCTCAAGTACAGAAAAAGTAAACCAAGAAAAAAAGGGAGTTTCCAAAGTAAAGAAGAGTCCCTGCACCTGGTTCTGAGGCATGGGAGAAAAATAGAGATCTGGTTGATGGGTGGTGCTGTGGAGAAATGAGACCTCAGTGCTGAGTAAACCGCTGTTGGTGTCAGGGTGTGTGAGCTGCCCCCTGCCCGGGCTGTGTCTGTGCACAGGGGACACCGCGGGCACAGGGGCAGCTCTGGCAGCAGCGGTTGCTCCTCTGGCTCATTTCCCCGTTTCATGGCTACTTCAGTTGTCCGCTTAGTTGCAACTAGACCAAAAACAACACCTGCAAAAGCACCTCTTGGTTATTAACCCAAACGTTTTCGGGTTTGTTTGTTTTTTGTTTTTTTTTTTGAGGGGGGCGGGGGGGTGCGATGAGGGAGCAGGGAACTCCTGCACAGGAAAACCGTCGCTGGTCCGGACGACGGTGCCATCACCAAGCTCATCCTACGCCCCTTCTACCCACCCCCACCCACAAAACAAGGCTGCTGCGAAGGTAGTGCCCGATCCAGCTGCCAGCCCGGTCGCTCTCCAGGCCGCTGCCCGTGTCCCGCAGCCGCCCCGCCCGCTCTGGGCGGAACCGCGGACGCCGCCTCGGTGGGTCCGGCTATGGCGGGGTCTGCGCTCCTCCGCTCCAGCAGGGGGCGCCGGCCCAACTCGCTCGCTCTCCCCCTTCCGCCCCGTGACGTATTCTGTCTCCACCAATGACGCTACAGCCACGCGACGTGAGCGGGGCGCTCTGTGCCTTCCCCGGAAGCGCCGCCGCGCTCCCGAGCGCTTCGTTCTGTTCCGCCCCGCTCTCCTTCCTTCCCCTCCGCGGCCCGGTCCGGCCCGGCCCGGCAGCCGCTGACCCCACTGCCGCCGCCGCCAGCATGGCGGAGCCGCCTCCCGCCGAGCCGGCGGGCAGGGAGCTGCGGGACCGCCTGAGCCTGTGGGACCGCCGCCCGCAGCCCTCCGCGCCGCTCAGCGACCGCCAGACGGACTCGGTGCTGGAGCTGAAGGCGGCGGCCGAGAACCTGCCGGTACCGCCGGAGGTGAGGCGGCCGCCCGAGCCGGGCCGGGGATGGGCGGGTGCGAGGGAGGTAGCTCCGTGCCACGTCGCCAGGCGGCAGGGGTAGCGGCCCGGCCCGGCCCATCTGGCGGGGCCGCTGCTTTGCCCCGGTGTCTGTGGGGCTCAGCAGCGGTTTCAGGCCGGTGGGGGAGGCTCTGAGCCCTGCCCGCCCCGCTGTCCCCACAGCCGGTTCCCCAGCCTGCCCCTCCCGCAGCGCTCCCGCTGCCCCGGGTGCCGGGGTTCGTAGCAGCGAGGGCTTCGTACCCCTAACAACCCCCCGGGGCCTTCCCGGCCTGGCCCTGCAGCTTCCCTTGGCTCGTCACGGTTTGTTCTGTTGGAACTGGGAGCTTTAGTTCTGGAGTCACATGGTTCAGGTCCTCCTGATCTGTTCCTGACCGATTGGTAGCCGCTGGCACCCGTGTTATTCCCTGCTGCAGCTTAAGGATGATTCAGGAAGCCCCGTAAAGCCCTGGTGAGGCCACAGGTTGAGTCCTGTGTCCAGTTCTGGGCCCCTCAGTTCAGGAAAGATACTGGGGTCCTGGAGCAGGTCCAAAGGAGGGCAACCAGGCTGGTGAAGGGACTCGAGCACAGACCCTATGAGGAGAGGCTGAGGGAGCTGGGGCTGTTCAGCCTGGAGAAGAGGAGGCTCAGGGGAGACCTCATCGCTCTCTACAACTCCCTGAAAGGAGGGGGTAGCCAGGGGGGGGTTGGTCTCTTTTCCCAGGCAACTCTCAGCAAGACAAGAGGGCATGGTCTTAAGTTGTGCTGGGGGAGTTCTAGGTTGGATATTAGAAAGAATTTCTTTACAGAGAGGGTGATCAGACATTGGAATGGGCTGCCCAGGGAAGTAGTGGATTCTCCATCCCTGGAGATATTTAAAAAGAGACTGGATGTGGCACTCAGTGCCATGGGCTGGTAACTGCAGCGGTAGTGGATCAAGGGTTGGACTTGATGATCTCTGAGGTCCCTTCCAACCCAGCCAATTCTATGATTCTATGAATAAGGGAGCAAAGCTTGTAGTTTTTCACTACTGTGGAAGATGTGATCTCCCCCTTAGTTACAAAATATCGAACTCTGACAAGATGAGCATTTTTGAACAGCCCCTTGCCTACAAAAGGAAGGGGAACAAAACATTTGTTGTTGCCTAACTGTACTTTTTGCGAGAGGTTTTGTGTTTGAGCAGGATTGTGGCACACGATACAGTGCTACAAAATCAACAAAACTTCCTCTCAGCAAGTATCTAAAAGGTTAAAATAACAAAGGGGGGGGGGTGTTTTCTAAACAATTCCTTACTGAAATCCACCTGTTTTTCATTCTTCCTGGTCTCTCTTTTTGTGTAATCTTTGTGCTGCTGTAGTTAAGTAAATACTGGCACGCATCCCAAGTGATAGTAGGAGGGTGCTGCTGCTGGAGGATGTTCCTACAGATCTAAACCAACTTTGCAGCAGGGCAGGTACTGTATTTGCCAGTCAGGGTGTCAGGGTTTAACACTGGCCTGGCAATTAAACCGGGTAACAGACGCTCTCTATTAATCTCTCTCTCCTCCTTGATAAAGAAAGGAGAGAGAATAAGGGAGAGAGACTTATGGGTTGGAAACTAAACTACACAACTTTAATGAAACAGTAATGATAAACAGGAAAAATTACTAAATATATACAAATATACAGGAAAATGGAAACCACATTCCTCCCCCCTTTTCCCCCAATAATTCTCATGTCACCACTGAGGCTGCAGGGCAGCCCTGGGAAAGTCCAGGCTGGACTCCTGGAGTCGGCAGCAGTCGGGAACTGGAGGCAGGAACACACAGATATGGGCTGGCATGGATCAGGACCACAGGCAGAGGAACGGACAGAATCCTTCCAGGATGCCGGGTGAAGGAAGGGAAACAGGAAAGGCAGGAAGGACAGGCAGCTGGAAGCAGGAAAAGATCTGGCTTGGCCCTCATGATGCCTCAAATTTATACTGAGTATGACGTATATGGGATGGAATACTCTGTTTGGTCAATTCTGGCATCTATCTTGTCCATTCCTCCCCAAAGGAGGGCTGCAGGTGGGACCTCTTTCTTCCTTCTGGAGGGTAAAATGTTCCTCAGAGCTGAGCAGTGTCCTTGGCTCTGCATCCCAGTCTCTGGCTGTAACTAGAAACATCGAGTGTTATCAGTCCTAGAAGCACACACTGTCTGAGAAACTTGCTGTTAATTCAGCAAGTGCAGCTACTTATAAGAGACTTAGCTAAAAGCAAAAGTACAAGACAGAAAATCACCTTTATCCTGGCCCCAACCAGGACACAGGGCAACAGCAATGCCAAGACATAGTGGACTTCACCTGGGCTTGGCTCCTGCTGAAGTTGAGTGGGAGAGCAGCACCTTGGCTGTTCTGAAGATGCAGGCTCTGATGGATTTGCCTTTTCCTCAGTAATAATAATGAGAGAAACCCAAATTCCCCAGCTAGGGTCTTGCCTGTTTTGGAGAGAGGGGGAACAGAGATTAACTGGAAATTGAACAAAATAAGCCAGTCTGTGTATTCTCAGATATCTGAAATCCTGACAGTTTTTTCTTCACCAGTCTGGTATTGCCAGGGTATGAAAATTTTACTGAGTAATTTCCTAGGGGAACACCAATTTTTAAGTAGTATTTTATGTGACTGATGCTCTCACCAAGAGAAAACTGTGCTTATTAAGTGAATTACAAAGGACATTATGCAAAAAAAAAGAGTATATAATGGTATTTGATTTTTTAAATTAATTTCTTCCATATAAGCTAGTTAGTGAGTCACCAATCATACATAACTACAATTTATCTGAAGTTACTTTTTTACTTCTCTTTTTTTTGCTTAAAAAATTGTGGCTGGGACTCACTCCTCAGCAGAGCTATTCCTTGTCTTCCAAAAAAGCTTTTCTTTTTACCTTGACTTTATTAAAAAGCATTTAAAAGAACATAAAATACTATTTCCTGAATGAATTCTGAGAGTGTTAAGCCTTGAATTTTCTCTGAATGTTTGTCAAAAAATATCTGATAACTGTTGTCATGTAGTGTAGACAGCAGTGATATTTATTTCTGCTTCTGCATGCGTTCTGAATTCTTAGGTTCCTGGATAACTTTCCTAGTGCATTTCTCTTGGGTATAGGACCAGTTAAATTGGAAATTACAGTATAAAATACAGCTCATCAGTATGTCAGGTATACATGCACATGCACTTTCTGTTCTTACACAAACATATTTATGTAAAATACTATATAATATTTTTCGATTTGAACAAAAAAACCCTTTTTTTGGTGTTTCTGAATGTACAGATGTGGTAATTGGTGTGTTATGTTGATGGATGAAATGTCCATTGTGTTTCAGTTTTCTCCAGTTGATGCTTTGATTTGTGTTGGAGTTGAGCTGAGTTTACTATGTTCTAACTAAGTTCTCTAACTAACGTTTTGTGGGTTTACATGAGCAGCTTCCAATTGAAGATTTGTGCAGCCTGACATCCCAGTCACCAACTGTTACGCTGATGGCTGTGGTGCCAGAATCCACAGAGGATGTGCTCTTGAAAGGATTTGCTGTCCTGGGGATGGAGAATGAAAGAATTGAAACAGCACAGCAGGTACGTGGTGCTAAATCACCTCTGAGCTGCAGTAATCTTCAGAGAATTCTGAGAGTTACTCTGTTTCTTGCCCAGCTTTTGATGGGTTTGTTAAATACTTTGGTGGGCAGTTTTCAAGATTCCTTAAGAAACTTGGAGGGGGGAAAAATTGTCGAGGTCATACCTCTTAAATGTCAAATAACTTTTGGCATTTTGAGTGGAGTCTCACTTGAGAGTAAGGCACCCCTTCAGTAAGGTGGTGTCCTCATGTTATGGAAGAATGTTGTGCCCCTTCCCCCTCTTTCTAATGTGACAGCCTTGTTCTTGGGCAAATAAAACAGGTGAAATTCAGTCCTTCCCAATTTATTTTAGTGGAGGAGTAGAAGAGAATATTTCAGTTGAAAGGGACCTCCAGTGAGGAGTTATAGTTTGTTTCCTTGATTAATAAGGACCTCCAGTCAGGAGTTATAGTTTGTTTCCTTGATTAATCATTCAATTCTGAAACAGCTCTGCTTTTAACAGAAGCTCATCTTCATTTCATAGATCTGATATTTAATTTTTTTCTAATTTTTAAAATAATTTCATGTGATATCTGTTATTCACACTATAAAATCTCTTCTAGTTCTTCTCGTGGTTTGCTCAGGTACAAACACAGATGGATCAAGATGAAGGTGCCAAGTACAGGTATGTGTTCTGCCTCAGTTCCTGCCACTGTAAGCAATTCAAACTTTGAGGGACATCACTTTGTCTGTGTAATGTTGGGGTGTGTTTGGGTTTAGCTGGTGAGGAATGGGGGAGTGAGTTGGGAGAGCTGAAGGTTCCCAAGGTGCTGTGCCCCACTGCCATCCTGAAGGCTTTTGTCCTCGTGGCACAGGGGTTAAAAGGGAGACAGATTTCCTGCTGAACTGCTCAGGATATTAAAGCAGATTGAAATTAGTTCTGGGTTATAGACAGGGCTGCAGGCAAAGGCAGTCTAAGAGCTTTCATTTGCCTTTTCCACTGCCACTCCTGTTGGAATGTCATCCTCTGAGGGTGTGGCTGGTTGTCATTTCTGCTATTGACATTTGGTTCATCAGAAACTGTCTCTGTGACTCTGTATCTGCATTCCCTGCATTCCTTGACACTTTGCTCAACTCTGGCTTTGAGACTTGGCATTCTCATCTATTTTTGTCTGACTTTTCTCTTGGGCTCAGAAGAACCCCTTCCCACTGACTTCCACAGCTACTCCATGAGAGCCTGAACTGCAGCTGAATGGCTGAGCCAGAGCTGCTGATGGCTTTTATGGAAACTGGCCTGTGTTTTGAGACTTCACAAACTTGCTCTTTGAGACAAAATGATGCTGCTGTATTCCCCTTCTCTGTATTTTTCTAATTTTCTTTGGCCTGCCTCTTCCTCTATTTCTCTAGCATTTCAGGGTGTTCTTAAAAGCAGAGGTTCAGGTATATACTGAATATATTGCCCCTGTACTCAGCACTGGTGAGGCCACACATCGAGTCCTGTGGCCAGTTCTGGGCCCCTCAGTTTAGGAAGGATACCGAGGTGCTGGAGCAGGTCCAAAGGAGGGCAACCAGGCTGGTGAAGGGACTTGAGCACAGACCCTATGAGGAGAGGTTGAGGGAGGTGGGGCTGTTCAACCTGGAGAAGAGGAGGCTCAGAGGAGACCCCATCACTCTCTACAACTCCCTGAAAGGAGGGGGTAGCCAGGGGGGGGTCGATCTCTTCACCCAGGCAACTCTCAGCAAGACAAGAGGACATGGTCTTAAGTTGTGCCAGGGGAGGTTTAGGTTGGATATTAGAAAGAATTTCTTTACGGAGAGGGTGATCAGGCATTGGAATGGGCTGCCCAGGGAAGTAGTGGATTCTCTGTCCCTGGAGATATTTAAAAAGAGACTGGATGTGGCACTCAGTGCCATGGTCTGGTAACTGCAGCGGTAGTGGATCAAGGGTTGGACTTGATGATCTCTGAAGTCCCTTCCAACCCAGCCAGTTCTATGATTCTATGATACTGAGCCCATGATCAGATCATTAGCAAGCTAAAAAGAACAGCACCCCGTGCTTTGTCAGTTGGCAAGTTCATAGCAATGCACACGGATACTTCAGTGTTCCATGGATGCAGAATGGTTTATGGGATAGCCAGGACATAATTGTTCACTGCTTTGTGTGAAGTAGAGGTCAGAATTTTCAGCTGACACTCAAGAGTAATTAAATTGCAATGATGTTTAATCAAACTGAGTGCTTGAACATGTATTTAGTGATCATTTACAGCTTATGTCTGCATTGAGCTCTAGACAACCCTGGTGATATTAGATACTGGATCAATTTCATTTAAGCTTCTTTCAGTAAATTTTGAATCCTCTGGATAATATCAGCTACTTTGGGGTAGTAGAAGTAATTTCTAAATGGAAACTGAAAATTGTATAGAAGAGACCTAAATTAACATCCTATTGGAAGCAAGGTGGCTTGTGGCTTTCCCTTTTTTTTCTTTTCCTTTTTTTTCTTTTCCTTTTTTTTCTTTTCCTTTTTTTCTTTTCCTTTTCTTCTTTTCCTTTTTCTTCTTTTCCTTTTTCTTCTTTTCCTTTTTTTCTCTTCCTTTTTTCTCTTCCTTTTTTCTCTTCCTTTTTTCTCTTCCTTTTTTCTCTTCCTTTTTTTCTCTTCCTTTTTTCTCTTCCTTTTTTCTTTTCCTTTTTCTTCTTTTCCTTTTTTCTTCTTTTCCTTTTTTCTTCTTTTCCTTTTTTCTTCTTTTCCTTTTTTCTTCTTTTCCTTTTTTCTTCTTTTCCTTTTTTCTTCTTTTCCTTTTTTCTTCTTTTCCTTTTTTCTTCTTTTCCTTTTTTCTTCTTTTCCTTTTTTCTTCTTTTCCTTTTTTTTCTTTTCCTTTTTTTCTTTTCCTTTTTTTTTCTTTTCCTTTTTTTTCTTTTCCTTTTTTTCTTTTCCTTTTTTTTCTTTTCCTTTTTTTTTTCTTTTCCTTTTTTTTTCTTTTCCTTTTTTTTTCTTTTCCTTTTTTTTTCTTTTCCTTTTTTTTCTTCGGGCTGACTCCTGTTCTTATCTCTGCTGTCAGAGTTGTTCCAAAGAATGTTTATCAATATGGTGATAGGTGCTTTATGTATATAAGTATAAATATATATATATAAAATACAGTCAGTAGGTTTGCGCTGTCTGTTGAGGTGTTTTTTGCATGCTTTAGACAAGCTGTTGTGCATGCTGCTACTTTCTGGGTAGGCTTGCCATAAGAAATGTCAGAGAAATGGAGTTACTGCAGTGGCTGTTCCAACCCCTGTGGCTCTGTTCTTTCTGCCAGTCACAAAACATCTGTTTATTGTGCATTCTTGCTTGTTGCAAGAGATGTTTTATTTCCTAGGGAGGGTGTCAGGGTTTAACACTGGCCCGGCAATTAAACCGAGTGACAGACGCTCTCTATTAATCTCTCTCTCCTCCTTGATAAAGAAAAGAGAGAGAATAAGGGAGAGAGACTTATGGGTTGGAAACTAAACTACACAACTTTAATGAAACAGTAATGATAAATAGGAAAAATTACTAAATATATACAAATATACAGGAAAATGGAAACCACATTCCTCCCCCCTTTTCCCCCAATAATTCTCATGTCACCACTGAGGCTGCAGGGTAGCCCTGGGGAAGTCCAGGCTGGACTCCTGGAGTCGGCAGCAGTCGGGAACTGGAGGCAGGAACACACAGATATGGGCTGGCGCGGATCAGG
This sequence comes from Calypte anna, assembly GCF_003957555.1. NCBI lineage: Eukaryota > Metazoa > Chordata > Aves > Apodiformes > Trochilidae > Calypte > Calypte anna. The sequence continues at coordinate 169,006,684 of NC_044244.1, forward strand.
ACCACAGGCAGAGGAATGGACGGGATCCTTCCAGGATGCTGGGTGAAGGAAGGGAATCAGGAAAGGCAGGAAGGGCAGGCAGCTGGAAGCTGGAAGCAGGAAAAAAATGGCTTGGCCCTCATGATGCCTCAAATTTATACTGAGTGTGACGTATATGGGATGGAATACTCTGTTTGGTCAATTCTGGCATCTATCTTGTCTGTTCCTCCCCAAAGGAGGGCTGCAGGTGGGACCTCTTTCTTCCTTCTGGAGGGTAAAATGTTTCTCAGAGCTGAGCAGTGTCCTTGGCTCTGCATCCCAGTCTCTGGCTGTAACTATAAACATCGAGTGTTATCAGTCCTAGAAGCAGACACTGTCTGAGAAACTTGCTGTTAATTCAGCAAGTGCAACTACTTACAAGAGACTTAGCTAAAAGCAAAAGTACAAGACAGAAAATCACCTTTATCCTGGCCCAAACCAGGACAGAGGGAAAGGTAGTGGCAGTGTCCCTGCAAGCAGCTGAATTTGCAAATACAGAAAGTGAAATTTTACTTCTGTTATCTGTCAATTCTCTTTTTCTAGACAGATGAGGGATTACTTGTCTGGGTTTCAGGAGCAATGTGATGCTATCTTGAACGATGTGAATAGTGCCCTTCAGCACCTGGAGTCACTGCAAAAACAGTACCTTTTTGTGTCCACAAAGACAGGAACACTGCACGAGGCCTGTGAACAGCTTTTGAAAGAGCAGGTAATCTTTGATAGGAGGATCACTGTAAACTTCTGAGGTACCATAAATGAAAGTTTTGGGGTTTTTAGGCTTGGAAAAATACATTGTTGACAATCCTGCATTTGCTTTGGGGTTTTTTGGAAACACACCTCATTTTTGGTATGTTTCACCTGCTGCTAGTGTTGGGTTCTGTGCAGTAAAGTGTTCATGTTGTGTTAATAAGCACTGTTATCAAGAAAGATAGCTGAGGGGAGCTCTTGTAACTGATGCCTGACAGCTGCAAACTTTATTGAAATTAGTAACTCATATCACTTAGAGAAGTATTTTGAGAAGTTTTATTGCAAAAAGTTTGTTTTTTTAATTTTTTGAAGTTATGAGCTGATTTCCCAGGTTCTTCCTCCTCATAAATTACTCCAGCAGTGGTAAAGTGAAGCTGTACTTTTAGCATGACTGGATAAGGGAGCACTTTTAAAGGCTCCAGTAATGATTTCTAAAGTTTCTCTGTGATACTGGGTAGGGCACTGCTATTTGTATTGCATGGTGTCTGTGTAATACTGACAAACCTGTAGAATGCATCTTTTTGAACTAGACAGTTGAGAGTAATGTGTCTTTCTCTGGTAAAAAAGGGCAAGAGAGCACTGCTGTGCTCTGCATATTTTGTTGTACTTGGTTGCAAGTTATCTATAAGCTGAAAAGGCACACAGAATAATTTTATATATATATATATATATATATATTTACTACTGCTTGCTAGGTTGCTGATTTTCTTTTCTTTATTGTTTTTTTAATAGTCAGAACTAGTTGACCTGGCTGAAAACATCCAACAGAAGCTTTCCTATTTTAATGAGCTGGAAACCATCAACACAGTAAGTATTATTTTGCTGTATATTGTTAGAAAATTAAAGTATATTGATATTTTGAACTTTGTTGCCAACACTAAGTTAGTCAGGTTCCTTACAATGATGCTTTGTTTTGATTTCCAAAGAAACTGAATTCCCCTACACTCTCTGTGAACAGTGAAGGATTCATTCCCATGCTGGCTAAGCTTGATGATTGTATTGCATACATTTCATCACATGTAAGTAATTCTGTATCTCTTTTTAGTTAAATCTTAATAGTTTCAAAATTATGGATTCATGTTATTTTTGTGGGATTTATCCCTATAAAACACTCTGCCAAATGCACTAAGAAAGCAAAGGAGATGGTTTATAAACTTAAGAAGTTTTTACTCAACATACTTTATTATCCTGCTTAATTTTTATAAAATACAGCTGTTTGTACAGACTAGCATTTCTAGCTAGTAAAACAGTATTTTAAGTTTTGCTAAATATTTGAGTCTTTTATGGTACATATTAAAATGGATTCTTTTTTTTTTTTCAGCCAAATTTTAAAGACTACCCTGTATATTTGGTAAAGTTTAAACAATGCCTTTCTAAAGCTATGCACCTTATCAAGACGTACACTGTGAATACCCTACAGAACCTCACAAGCCAGTTAATGAAAAGGGTAAGGTGACTTAGTCAATGGTGTAACTTGAGATGTGTTGGAATGTCTGTTCTAACACTGGGCAGGTGTTTTTGGTTGGTTGGTTTGGTTTGGGGTTTTTTTGAGTGTAGGAGGTGTCAGCATTTTGGTGTGAAAATAGGTCAGTCCTAACTGAAATGTTTGTCAAGTGATAGAGTCCTGGAGATCACAAAGGTTGAAAAATAATCATAATATCAAAAAATCCTGGAAATTGAAGATGATAAAATAACTGAATGGAAGTAGATGAGCTGTAACCTCAGTGGAGGCCAGGGATGGGTAAACAGCTGAGTTAAGAGAAGCCGCTAACTTCTGGCCAGACAGCAGGCTCTCCTGAATCAGTTTGCACACTGTAACTCTGGACTGGGCACAGCACACACTGCTGTCTGTGTGTTGCCAAATGGGGGAGGGTGCACACGAGAAGTATGGATACTGTGGGGTCTGTTTTGGAGATGGATCATGAGAGACAGAGGGAGAGGCTGCAGGAAATAATTGAAGAAGGAATACAGGAGCTGGATGTCATATGATCAGAACTGTTAAAGGACAAAAACTCTGAGCTGATGACTTGACTAGCTGATGACTCATCCTGGCCTGTATCAGGAACAGTGTGGCCAGCAGGTCCAAGGAAGTGATTCTGCCCCTGTACTCAGCTCTGGTGAGGCCACACCTGGAGTACTGTGTCCAGTTCTGGGCCCCTCAGTTCAGGAAGGATATCGAGGTCCTGGAGCAGGTCCAAAGGAGGGCAACTAGGCTGGTGAAGGGACTCGAGCACAGACCCTATGAGGAGAGGCTGAGGGAGCTGGGGCTGTTCAGCCTGGAGAAGAGGAGGCTCAGGGGAGACCTCATCACTCTCTACAACTCCCTGAAAGGAGGGGGTAGCCAAGTGGGGGTTGGTCTCTTCTCCCAGGCAACTCTCAGCAAGACAAGAGGGCACGGTCCCAAGTTGTGCCCTCAAGGAGCAAGGGAGGTTTAGGTTGGATATTAGAAAGAATTTCTTTACAGAGAGGGTGATGAGGCATTGGAATGGGCTGCCCAGGGAAGTAGTGGATTCTCTGTAAGGTGGAAGTCCCCAGCATGTGTCAGGGGAAAGGCCATCTGCTTCCCTCTATGTCATCAGTAGGGATAATAAGAAGAAAGCCTGTTGGCTGAATTGTGTGGGTCTTCACTCTGCTTTGGTAGTGATAGAATTTGTCTGAGTTCAAGCTGTCTGTCCAGTTAATCTGGGGAGCTGCAGGGGACCTGCCTCCAAACTTGACATTCCAGTTGAAGCGTGACTGGGAGCTGAAACGTAGCTTTTCCACCCTGGGATTGGCAGGTAAAAGGGACATTTTGTTCCATTTTAGTACTACAGATTAAGGAGTAGCAATCCATACAATCCATACGACTGTGGCAGATCCAGATAGGACTGTTGTCTCTAGTGGAAAATGCCATAATTACTGAAAATATTACTTTTGCTGCAGAGACTGTTGGTTGAAACTTTTATTATGGGTTTTGTTCTTCCCTCTGGCTTTATCTGAGTTCTGAAACAAGTGTCCCTCTCTGGAAAGAAAGTGGCAACAAACTGTTCCACTGGCAGGATAAACTTAAAGAACCAATTTTGTGTTTTAGAGCCTAATTATCTCAGCCATTTAATACAAGAAGCCAAATGTAGTATTTTCCTTTTAATCAATTACTCATCTCTTCTTGCAGGATCCTTCATCTGTGCCAAATTCTGACAATGCCTTCACGCTGTTTTATGTAAAATTCAGAGCAGCTGCTCCCAAAGTCAGAGTAAGTAGACTGGTAACTAATTGCTAAAAGGAAGCTGTAAAAATGGGGTTTGAATTTATTAGTAATGTGGATGCAGAGACTGTGTATTGTACAAGTGTGAATTTCCAAAGACTGCATAGTGTCCATGGAAAAATACTGCAAACTCTTCCAGTTATTATAAAAAATCATTTGCTGATAATATTTTTTCTTTTTATTGTGTAGACTCTTATTGAACAAGTAGAGCAAAGAACTGAAAAGATGCCAGAGTGAGTATGTCTACATAACTTATTTTCTGCAATTTCATGTTTTGAAAATCTTTACTTTTGTTTCAATCATTTTGTTTCATCATCAGTTTAAAAGAAAAGTTTGAAAAATAGTAATTAGGTAGACCTAAAAGGTGGTATTGGAATGAATTTTGTTTTCCAGAAAAGAGCCTTCAAGGATGCATTACTGTTTAAATTTCTTGTCTAGGTATCAGCAAGTTCTCAATGAAATCCATCAGTGTTACCTCGACCAGAGGGAGCTTTTGCTTGGTCCAAGTATTGCTAGCACTGTTACAGAATTAACCAATCAGAACAACAAAGATCATTGTGCTCTGGTAGGTAATGGAGTTGGGATGTTGTGGGATTTTGTTATGCTTTAATTTCCACCCACCACCAAGTAAACTGTACTTACTTAATTCAGTCATTCACATACAGAATTGCCTCTTTTGCTTGTGGCTTTGAATGATTAAAATTTGACTAGTATTTTCAATTAATACATGTTTTCTGGAAGATTACTCTGTAAAAACTCAACTACAAACCTCACAAAGGGGTATTTGCAAAAGCAGAAAATGTGGTTACTTAAGTTTAATCAGAAATATAAAGGGGCAAATGTTTCTTAACGAACTTGTATTTGGCTTGTAACATCCTCTCAGTCCTTGGTTTTATAGTTGATCTCAATTTTTAATTTCACAAAGCTTCAATATAATCATAGCTGTAATAATAATATTACAGTGTTCAATATACTGGAGTAGTATATAATAATTAGAGCTGTAATGCTTCCTGTGGTACTGATGAAAGGAAATAATTTAATAATCAAGTATTTTTTTTCTCTGAATATAGGTGCGAAGTGGCTGTGCCTTTATGGTCCATGTATGCCAGGATGAACACCAGCTTTACAATGAGTTCTTCACAAAGCCAACACCAAAACTGGAGTAGGTTGTACATGCTGGTTTTGTTTTACTACATGTTGTATTTACTGTGCTGTGGTATAGCAGAAAGTTGTAAGGCAAACAGCAAGGTTGTCATGAAGTGGCTTGGTAAGAACCAGTAAAAAAAAAACCCTGTCACTTTTGATGTTCTTTTGTTTTCTTTTTCCTTCAAGCAAAGCTGATGGTTTACATTCTCCATAAATAATCTGAGTAATGTAAATGCCCTATAGATTGTCTAAAAGAGATAAGAGATGTGCATTTGCTTTGGAAATAACTGCAGAGGTTACATTGCTACAGCTCTAAGCTGTTCTTGTACTGCCTCTATGCCAGTGGTTTACACAGTCAGCTGCAGAAGTGCTTTTAAACTTGAGTTTAAAATTAAGCTGAGGTATTCCAGCCATTTTTCACCAAGGATTTAGTTAGGGAGTTTCCCTTCCTGCCACAGAATATTTGTGGGTACCTGTATGTGGCCTGAATGGAAGGCAAGGTAATGGACAGGTGACAGGACACTGTGTATCTGCTTGGCCTAGATCTAGCAGAGTGACAGCTTGTTTTCTTTACATAGTAATTGCATTTTAAAAGTATTGTCAGTTTTTTAGAAAAGACCTATAACAATAGAACAATTGAGTAGATTGTTCCCGATTTTCTCCAGTTTTCTGGTATGTATTAATGACTGTTGATTTCATAATTTTGAAATTTGGGTGGGTCATGTTCCTTTGCTATGAAGTTCATAAATAGAGTATATTCCTATTGATACAACCAAGACACTGGTTATGAGTATTGTGTTCTCTTAAGAGCAGCTTGAGGTGAAATACTGGAGAAAATACTGCCCATTGCCCTACCTCTTCTCTAAAACTAAAGAAAGACCATAAGTGCTTAAAGCCTCACTATAAGCAAAAGTGCCAGAGTAGTAGCAGTCTTTCTCTTTTCTGAGAAATTGAGGTCTTGTGTGGGATATTCTCAGGATGTGAGGTAACCTTACTAAACTGACTTAAGAACCAATTCAGCCAGCTCACTCCAAATCCTGAAGCAAACATCCCAAACTGAAATCAGTGTAAAATGTTGTTCAGGAAGGAATTTCATCACTGCTGCTCTTTGCACTGAGAATGAGAATAGGCTTTGATTGGTTTTGAGTCTTGATGGAAAGTAGTTGCACCCTTTCAGAACAAATAGCAACAAATTTATTATGTTTTTTATTCTGAAGTGCTGAGGTGCTCTTAAGGTAGAATAGCTGGGTCTATGTACAGATAGCAATTTACCAAAAATCTAGCTGAGTGTGGAGATCTGAGGTTGAGTGTTGTATTTAATAACAAAGCTGTTCAAACTTTGTTTTTAACAGGGAGAGTTACTATTTTATCAAGTGGCAACAGTAGAGAGACATTCAAAATGTTTCCTTTTTGACTGTTTTTGTCCATGACCAGGAAGGAAGTGTCCTTATCCTATTGTCAGATGTTCTTTGTGAATTGGAAAAAAAATAAATGGTAGTGTAATAAACTCAACAACTGTACCACAGTGTAAATATTTAAATATTCTTAGTGTTTATGTTTCCAAGTCTAAGTGGGGAATTACTTGAATTATTAGCTAATCTGTGATTTAGTGAAGGGAGCCTTGAGAATGGCAAAATATCTAGAATGAATGCTACTGGTGTCTGAACCAAGATATTCATCACTTTAAACAGGAAAGAAAAATAAATCAAAGTGGGGTTTCTGGTATTTCATATTGCATTGATACTGCAGCTTCAGTTAGATTGGAGAGTGTGCCCTGCAATGGTAGAAGTTGTTACAGAGAAGATTACCAAGCTTCTCCTCAAGTGTCCCTCTTGTGTTCCCAACTCAGATGCTCCAAGTTGAGTACTTGGAATCAACCTTTTCTCTAGGGGAAACTGGGGATATGATTCTGAGCACAGCAGGAGCATTTCTTTACTCAGAAGTTGTAAAGGGTAAACCAGTTTGCAGGATCTTCCCTTTGTGACAGTTTGAGTTGTTGGTTGCTGTTTTTTCATTATTTTAAAATGATTTCAAGACTGTACCACCATTTTAAGCAGTCAGTATTATTTATCTCTCAGGAGACTTTATAGGAAATCAGCAGTTGATGTTTTAAGCAGTCTTTTCATGTCTTCTATGATACCATGTTGCATTGTTTTCTCAGCCTCCTTTTTAAAATCTTTGCTGTAAAATTATCTGTGTTTGTGATAAAATATTATTTTGGTATTGTGGGATCCTGAAAGTGTTTTGCTTTGTTTTGTTCTTTTTCTTTGTAGTGAACTCTTGGAGAAGTTGTGTCTTTCATTGTATGATGTCCTAAGGCCAATGATCATCCATGTTATTCACTTAGAAACACTTTCTGAACTCTGTGGGATTCTCAAAAATGAGATGCTTGAAGATCATGTGCAGAACAATGGTAACTGAGAGATGGAAATTAGTTTTAGTTGTCTTATTAACTGGAAAAATTATTAGGTTGCATAGGCTAAAACCAAACCTTGTGGGCTTTTATTTTTTCTTTCTAATGGCTCTTAGACACATCAAAGATGAGTTAAATTCACTTTAAATAAATTATGGGTTTTTGTTTATAATATATAGGTCTGTATTTATGGGTGTGTGTGTGTATTTTCATTTAGATTGATGTTACAGACTTCTCTTGTCTCTAGATTGTAGAAATGCAAGTATTCAACCAGTGTATGGAAGTACACCAGGAGTGACTGAAATGTACTTTTCAAATGAACGAATTGCTTCCCTTGCCCCTGCTAATGCATCATCCCTGTAGATCTCTGCACACATGATGATAAAGCAAAGCAAACCACATTTTTTCATTCTTTTTGACATGTAGTGATAGTCTGTTCCCAGACTAGAAATTCTAGTAACTTCAGCAGAGATAGCTGGTAGAAATTTTTGAGTTTTGGAAGTGTTCAGAGGTCGTAGTCTCATAGAAGGGAGCCAATCAGAAAAAAACCAACTGGTATCTCCTTTTCTTAGTAGAACTAATGCTTAATGGAATCATTATTCAGCATATATATAACACAGCATATGTATATAACATACATAAGATGTTTATAACAACACATCTTTTTCTCTGTGCCAGTCAGTATTGTAAGGAATTACTCGTTTTCCTGGAAGTAGAATTGTAACACTGTTTAGAATGAGGAACAAAAATGGTGATATAATCTCTTAGCTGGTCTTATGTGACTTTCTACTACTTAAACTCAGACAGATCCTATAGTTCTTAAGTTGGATGTGAGCAGCTTTGGTTCTTCTGTTCTGGTAGGTAGGTAGATGAGTTGCTTTTCAGCTTCTGACAGTTCTACTGCAGGGATTGGGATCTCTCTCTGCAGGGATCTCTCTCTATGAGAGAACCAAAGCATGTTGGTTTGGTATCCTAGCAGAAATGCCACTCCACATAGCCAAGTCTTAAATGCTTAGAATGCTTAATTATAACATGGTGTTTGATGGTATCAGTGTGAGATTTTATTTTCACAGTCCAGTTAAAATCTGGGGAGCTGAAGTGCCTGCAGTATGAAGTTCAGGATTTCCTTTTCTGTCACAAATTTGTCTGCATGCCACTGTTCCAAAAATAGTCTGACTCTATCTACAGCAAGCAAGTTTTGTGGTGGTTCTATGTATGATACTTCAAACTTTTGAGTCTATAAGCTTGTTTTGTAATGAAATAAAAAAAATTTATATCTTTTCTTCTTTATCAGCTGAACAACTGGGTGCCTTTGCAGCTGGTGTCAAACAGATGTTAGAAGATGTACAAGAGCGTCTTGTCTATAGGACACACATTTACATTCAGACTGATATCACAGGCTATAAGCCTGCTCCAGGTGATCTTGCATATCCTGACAAGTTGGAAATGATGGAGGTATAGCATCAGCTTTTTGATTTGTGGGTTTTTTTTTATATGCAGTGTGTATAATTGTGCAACACTGTGCTCTGCAGATGGCGTTTTCCAGTTATTAGGTGTATTTGTATTATTTGCACTATCAACTTTGGCAAATGTTGAAGCTATGTATATGTATATGCATATGCATATGTATATATATATATGGGATAGAAAAAATTCAGATCTAATTATACCTTACTGTGTTCAATTCTTACCTGTGAACAGACAATCACTGTGATATAGTTCCGAGACCTCAACTCATGTTGCTATAATCTTGTCTTTATATGTGTCTGAAGCTTTTATTACATTAGAGGTCATGCTTTGATCATTCTAAAGGGTATTTTTAGGTTTTGAGGAAAGCATTTACAAATCTTGAAGCCAGTGAGTTTGTAAAATACTTGCCCTTTATACTGAAAGTTTAAGGACTGTAAGGCTTTTGAAGAAGAAAAAGCAAAAAATTGTAATTGGGAAGCCAACCACACACAATGTAGCTAAATGGGATCACTCCATTCAGAACAGCTACTTATCAGAAGTTTCCTCAGTATAACTGGAGAACTTCTGAATATTAACTGTAACTTCTGTGGGCAAGCAGTGCAGATTCTTAATGTACACACGGCCTTATTTTCTAATTAGTCCTATGGTCATTCAGTTAGGCAGAAGAAAGTGAGTTTTATGGTTCATTCTAAATCAAGAAATTATGCAGCTCTTCATATGTCCTCACAAGACTCCAGTTTTTGCCTGGTTTGATATTAATTTTGCTACTTGATTGCTTTTAAACCTCAAAACCTTACTATTTAGAGAGACTTTCTGAGTAAATGAATTATTAAAATATTAAAAGCACAGAGCAGAAATATTTCTGGTGCTGTTCTGCTCAAATATTAATGTAGTTCTTTGCTCATTCTTGCTGCCTCCTTTCTTTGAAGTAGACCAAGTAGTGAAAAAGGTTGAAGTGTGGAAGTGTTGAGTAATGTTAGGGGAAAACTGTTTGTTAAACTTCTGTAGGGAATAAACTAGAGAGTACTTTGGGGTCATCTGCACAAATTATTTATTGAAATAAAACCATCAGAGAAATTATATGTATGAAATGCAAGGGAATGTTGAATTGAGTTCCCCTATTTTTTAACTTCTCTTTCTCAGTGGTTTTACTGATGGGTATTTAGAGATCAATACAAACAGGCAAAGTGGAAAGAAGAGTCATCTGCAGTCCTTGTGAATCTTAAGTTGTTGTTGACATGTTTCTGCTACTCTTTTTGTAAACATCTGTCTTTATTTCTTTCCATGTAAATTTCTTTGAAACACTGAGGAGCTGATTGGAGCTGATACCTTTTGCAATTTAATGTGCTGTTGGTTGTAATGCTGCTTAAATTAAGGACGAAAAAAAAATACTAACATTTTGTGGTATATCTTCCTTTGCAGCAAATTGCACAGAGTTTAAAAGAGGAAAAGAAGAAGGTGCCATCTGAAGCTTCATTTTCAGATGTCCGGCTAGAAGATCCCGAGTCCAGCAGCTTGGTTAAATCTGGTATGAAATATATTCCATTTTATGTTATTAATACATAAAGTTCACTGAGAGTGAACATTAGCTTAAACCATCAGTTAGAAACTTGTATGTATCTTAAGAGGGTTTCTGTCCTAGAGAAATTTCTAAGGTATATTGAGAGGTGAACTTTGTCTCAGGGTTCTTAATCACTTGGATTTTTTTTTTTAATGAAAAACTGCTTAATCTTGTTTTTTTGTGGTGTTTCTTTATGCTTGTAGTGCAATCTCTACTTTCTACAAAACTGAGCTTCTGAGACATCTACTTACAGATGCTTCTGTTTGTTAGCTGTGCTAAGATTAGAATGATGTTTTGGTGTGTCAGGCACGTCTCTTAAATTAATGCTTTGAGCATCTGGGAGCAGCTTTGCACGTGCTTTTACCTGGGAGGGTGACTTCTTCCTTAAAATGTGTCCCACTTAGCAAAATGAGTTAGTGATTTCAGCCGTTTATAGTAATTCACAGTATGGTCCCTGACTATTCAATTACCTGACCCACGTGCCTGTAAATTACAGTGAACTGGAAGCAAATTCCATGAAATGTGACTCTTGATGTCAGTGATTTGACTGTTACAACCCATTAAATTTTTGTCTTAAGATCTGTGAAGAATTTCTCTCTTTATTTTATCATCGTGCAGACTGGCACAGTTATTTTTGCCAGCACCACCTCCCACTGCTCTTTGTCCATTGTTTCTCATATTCCTTTGATTACCTGGTTGTTTTTTGCATTTGGTTTGCAAGACCTCCAAAGGTCTTTCTGGCTCTTTCTAACTGGGCTTTACAAATTCTGTTGAGTGGAGTTCATTCTGCTTCAAAATAGGTGTGTGGCATTCATAAGTCCTAGAAATCCCACCTGCATTTAGGAGACAGAAGCAACATATATGGTGTAATTTGATGATAAATGTCTGAGATAATTGGGATTATTTACCTTCAAAGGTGCCTCTTTCCCAGTTCAGATCCCACAGGAGTATCTGAAGTGACTAATAAATAGCATAGGAACCTCAAGCTGACAACTAAGGTCTTCCAAGCCTCCTAATTACTGTGACAGTAAATTTGTTGTTGCAAAAGGTAGAAAGATATTGCTGAATTATTTTAGACAATTCCTGCACACAAACACTTCACAAGTGCCTGTTCCATCATTAGGTAAAACTTTTTTGAATGGTTGCTAATTGGAATCAGAGTTCTGATGTTATTGACTCAGCTGTTTCCCAGGATTTAAGAACAAAATGAAAATAATTACAAGACTGATGTCTGTCAGGTGTTGTGAAAATCCATTTTGAGCATACAAAATTATTGTAAAGGTTACCCAAGAGGGGAACTGCTTAATATTTACAACCTCCTCATGACAAAATTGATTTTGCCATTATTTTTGCTGTTATTACCATGATGTTCAAACCCTGTGCTTTATGCAACTATATAATCCATGTAGGATTATTCCCAGCAGAAAGAAAAGCATGAAGAAGTAAAATTGATGGAATAAGTATTTTTTTTTCTTTTTTTTTCTGAGCATCTCATGTAGTTCTGTGATCACTTTATTTTCTTTTTCATTTTTCCCCTGTGCTTGTTTTTTTCAGTAATTGTTTGGCTATTTCAGCCACTGAGCTAAATAGGGCAAGGGTCACTGGAGACATGCCCATAAAAATAACTCATTAAAAAAGGTTGAGCTGGGCTATTCCTCAAAGCCAGTTCATCTCTTTCACAGCCGTGTGCTACATACACATCAGAAATCCAGTAGTGACCTGCTCAGGAAAAAAAAAGAGCTAATTTTTTTGTGTGTAAATAACATAGATCTTTATACTGACCCACAGTAATAAGGGCAGTCAATATTGTAGTCTTTTTCATCTGAAAGGACAAATGGGCAAGGTTTTCATGGGTATATTTTGCTTTTAAACAGGTTCAGCAGAATCCCTTAATCCCAGGCACCAGACCATGATTTCACCAGCAGATCTGCATGGAATGTGGTATCCCACTGTCAGAAGGACTCTAGTTTGTCTCTCCAAGCTGTACAGATGTATAGATGTAAGCAAATTTTTTTTTTTAAGTGGACTTAAACATGTTGCACCATTTATACATACTGTCATTGAAACTGGGGATGGACAATTACTGGTCTCTGTTATCTGGAAGTCTTTTTGCTGCTACCTTTACATGAAACAATTGAACTGACAAATGTAGGCCATCATTTCCAAGACATTTTTGTGTGTGCAGAATTAGAAAAAAGCCAGTGCTTTGTGAATCTCTTGCTTTTTCTATTAGAGAAAAACTTCAGTATCTGATGTTCAAGATACTTACCACAGTATAGTTGAGCTAATAGGACAAGAAAAAATAGAACATTTTGGGTTGGGTAGAGGGAATGTTCTTAGTGCTGAAATTCCTGGGTGAATGTGCTTTGCAGGACATCAGACAAGGTGTTGCTTCTGGTGTTAGAAATGGTGACTCTGCTACTTCATTTTGAAGATGTTCTCAGAAGTTTTTGGTGTCACATCATTTCAGCTTCTTAAATATAGGAAACATTTCCAAAGTTAAGACAGTAGGAATCTTCATGTCTGACAGAAACAAAAGAGGCATTTACTTCACAAGTACTTTGAGACTTGTCCTTCAGAGTCACAATTCTGTCACCTAACAACGTTAAAAACTGATATGTCTCTGAGAAATGGTGCCAGTTGTTTTGCTTCTCTGTATATATTATGTCTTTATTACATGCATTTAATGCATTTCAAAGTATCTTTGATAGCTGTTAGGTGAAACTGCTAGCAAGATGCTGTTTGCTTAAAAGGAAGCTGGAAAATATTAATACTTTATTGCTTAGTATATCAGTCTCATAAAGATAAATGAGTGTTTGCCCTTGTTTCCAGCTAGACCTTTGGAGAAAACGTAATTTTTGTGTTGTTTGCAAGGCTCATTTCTAGTGTTATCTACACAGTGATGTACTTATCTTTTCACTGAATTTTCTAGCAGAACTGGTTTGCTTTGTCTGCACCCTGTAAATAAGAGAAGACATGACTGGAGTGGCACCAGCAAGTCTTGGGGTAGTCAGGGCTGCCATGTACTGCGTTGGAGTGCAGGTGTAGGCAAGCTGTGTTCCTACAGCCAGATCAGCCTTGTGGTCTAGTTGTTGGCAGCCTAACAAGCTATTCCATGTCACCCAAGCCATGGCAGCTGTCATGTTTGTTCACTAACCTGGGGTTTCACTCACCTGAGGTGATTGGGGTTTGCTTGAGGTTGAGCTCAACCAGTCTCGCGTGTCAGTCGCTCACACAGGTTGTAACCCTGAGACATGGAGTGTCCTGGCAAGTTCCCAGTAAGCCTTGTTCATGCCATCAGCTGTGAATGCACGAGGTGTCACTGACCATGTCACCACCTGTGTGCAAATTCAGAGCCTGAGGCTGGATGCAGGTGTACCCTGTTCACCCCCAGGCTCTGAATTTGCACCCAGGTGGTGACATGGTCAGTGACACCTTGTGCATTCACAGCATGTATATTGGATGAGCACTGACCTAAAGTATTGCAGAGAATAGAGCTCATCCTGCAGGGAAGCCTAGATAGGTTGGCCCAGGAGTAGGATCTGTACCATTTTTCTTGGTGCATGTAAAATTAATATTATGTTCATACCATACCGCTTGCTTTTATATATGAAGCTCCATCCTGTCTGATGGCATTGAGATGGTGTTTTGGTAGCTAAATAGAGTTCTATATGCTGGCAAGCACATCCTTCACAAGCTGCAAAGCTTTCAAAAGTTCTGCTTAAGCTTTGCCAACACCTGGTTTTGGTTTTGTTTTGGTCTGATTTCTCACCCCTGCAGAGGGCAGTGTTTCAGGGATTATCGCAAGAGGCCTTATCTGCCTGCATCCACTCGCTCCTGGGAGCTGCTGATTCCATCAGCAAAAATAAGGTCAGAATATCTGCTTTGGGTATGATTTCTTTTTTTCTCCCACGTGTATATCTAAAGCAGTGAAGGGGCTACTGAAATCACAGTGAAAGCATGTTGCTCTGCCTCCAGAGTCCTGCTGGATTTGCTAGCTTGTAGTTATACTTAATGTATTGTAAAGCAAAGGTAATGATTCACATACGAGCCTGTCTGAAAAGGTGGAATTCAAATTGTAGCAATTGTGTTTACAGGCTGCTCTAACTTATGTGAATTCAATCAAGTGATACCTAAAGAAAAAATTTCTTCCTGAAGCCTCTACTCCCTATATTTGTTTTCACTGCCTGTTACTCTTTCTCTCCATTGTTTGAATTTTGAAAAATCACTGTAAGGATTAAATTAACTGGGAGTACAAGTGCTGTAGTGATTTTCTAATTCCCAACAGCCAGGAAGTCAATTTAAATCACCACCAACAACAAAAAAACCAACACAAACAAGCAAAAAACAAAATTAAAAAAGGAAAGTCTTTGTAGGCTAAAATGGTTGGATTTGTATAAGGAGTAACCATTCAGTAATGAAAAAGTTTTAGTTGCTATTAGAAGTGAAGATCTGTCTTGAAGTCTTTCTTTTGAGAGTCCAGAAAAATACCTGTTAATGTAATGTCTTTAAAAGGAAGTTCAAACCCTGTTTCCTCTGATCTTGAGAAATAAATATGTAATTGATTCAGAGTGCTATGATTAGTTATCCATTCCAGCACTGTATATTGGATGAGCACTGACCTTAACTATTGCAGAGAACAGAGCTCATCCTGCAGGGAAGCCTAGACAGGTTGGCCCAGGACTAGGATCTGTACCATTTTTCTTGATGCATGTAAACTTAATATTATCTAGTGAAACAGTGCATGGAACTGTAATTAAAAAAAAGAAAAAAAAAGAAACCCTTCCATCATTTATTTTTAGTAAACATTTCTGTTTGTTAAAACTGCAGATTCAAATCTAATTTCTTCTTTACCATTCTATTTAAGGTTTTATCAAGGAAAGTTCTCTTCCAGCTTGCCAAAGCAAGTTTGAATTCTTAAGTCCTCCTCCATTTACCTCAGTGATCCATGAACTACAAAGATTAAAGCAGCATACAGTATGAAATGCATAGATAAAATAACAAGCAGTGCAAAACTGATCATCTCGGTGTTGTGAACTTGGCCTTCTTTTATTCCTTGTGTCTTTGCTGAACTGTTTAGAAATTACCCAAGCTTTGTGTTTAATGACATGAGAAAAATGCCTTGTTAGACCTTTGCACAATAGCACAGTTAATCAAGGTTATTACAGAAACATAAACTGTTTGGCTTTTTTTAAATCATGGTTAAAGGTGAAAAAAAATTTAGAAACTCATGTTTTTCAACTGTAAATTATATAAATTACATGCAGTAATTCCTGGCTCTACTGGAGAGTATTTATCTTTCAAATAGTGGATACCTGTACTTAACATAGGCATTTAATAGTATGGCTCTGTAATTAATTCTTCTAAGAAATGTGAATAAAGTCTGCTTCTGTAGAGCAGTATGTTAGGAACAGAGCAAAATTGGGATTTGTTGATCACAGAGTGTTCTAAATGGCACCACATACTAATGGAAAAAGCTTGTTAGGAATATTCTTAGTTAGGAGTATTCTTAGTATTAGTAACTAATAAATGTGGAGGTGTTGAAACTTTGGTCTTCATTTAATTGTTTGGTTTGGTGTTTTTTTTTTTTTAATGTAATGTATGTTCTTTCTCTTGTGCTGTAGACCCAGGTTGATGGACAGCTTTTCTTAATAAAACACCTTTTGATTCTTCGTGAACAAATTGCTCCTTTCCACACTGATTTCACCATTAAGGAAATTTCCCTGGACCTTAAGAAAACTAGAGGTACTGAACAGTTGCTGGCTATAGAATGGGATGGGCTTGTCCTCCCTTAACATGCCAGCAAAAGTTCTGGGTTTATTTTATGTTCACTTGCAATGACCTATATGCTTGTTCTAATCTCTTGCTTTGTTCTTATCTTCTCTGGTTAAAAAAAAAAAAGCATTCTCTTATTCAGGACAATCCAGGATGTACCTAACAGGTTCTTATTTATGTATGAAATGCTTTTGGCTGCTTACCTAACTTATTTATGCGATCCTTTTTAAGAAGAGCTAAGTATTCTACATTTGTATTGCAGAGATGTCTTTCCCCTTTTCTGACCCTTTAAAGGAATACCTATATTTACTGCTGTTTAGCAGGTGAATTTAACAATACATAGTTGACTTGCCTAGGACTAAATTAAGATTTCATAGACCTTTCTGTGATATGTTGTTTTGGAAAGGGTTTCTTACAGTGAAGTTCAATAAGTAGTATTGTTGGATAGTTTTATGTAGTGTGTCTGTTCTAGGAAGGGAAAATGGACAGTAGTGGCCATGGTTATGATTTTTAAAATTGTACTGCAATTCTTTGTAAAATGCATAAACCCCCTCTCAATAAAAGAGCGAGCTCTCATGCACTTGCCAAGCTTATAAAGATAATAGGAAAAATAATAGGAAGCATCTCAAATTTTGCCTCTTCCATTCCTGAAGAAAAAGCTGAGGAAATAACTTTTCTTTCCTGCTCTTTAATACACTGCTGTTTCAACCAAGCAATTCTTACACTAACTATTTCACCTCTTGCATTTGAACATTAATGAAACCTCCTACCTGTTGAGTAGTTTCTAGTTGACTGGAGGTTAAAGGGTAAATACATCCTTTTGGTGTCTTGTCCTGGCTGACACATGAGTTTGTTCTTCATCTTTTAATTTAATTGAATAAATTCTTGTGCCAGCCAGTACTTCGCAGTTGATAGTGGTAAGTAATGGAAAACCTTTTATTTATATTGTGCAGTGTTGAAAAGCTGTACATTATTCTTAATAAAACGTCTTATAGTCCAGTAGGGCTTTTTTATTTGGGATGAACTGTAGAAGAAAAATAACACAGCTAATAGGAGTTTTACTGTGTTCTAGTCAAGCTTTCTGTGCAAAGGTTTAAGATCTAATGTGGGGTTTATAGACAATGGGTCACTGTTAAATGTAGAAGTAAGGATTCCTTTAAGTTCTTTTTTGAAGCAATATCATAAGGTGTACATAACTGAAGTATACAGTGGGGAGAAGTGACTTTCACCCTGACTGTCTCATAGGATTCTAATCATGAACTCTTTGAATTTAAGTTTCTGGGAAATAACTCAGAGAACAAAGTTCCTCTTTCTCTGAGGTTTCCTTTAACTATGTAGGAGTGCAGACTCTTAGTTCAGTGCAAAACCTACATGTCAATATATCTGGTATTCCCTCTTTGTTTAGTGCCTTTGACATCTCTTTAAAATGATGTTAAGGCAATAAGACATACTGATAGCTGTATTGATAATGTTCTTTTTTCTTAAGATTGATTTTAGTTTGACAACTTCCTCTTAACACTGTAGGGCTTATTTCAGTATCTTGAGTTACTTACAGACATTATCCCTCTTGGGACTTCTGTAGAGACCATAAACATGACAATAAACATATCAACCATAAGAGAGACCATAAACATATCAACCTTGATGTTTTGTTGTTTAATTCTAACAAAAATAATTAAGCAGAGGAAAATACAGTTATTTCATGGAACTGTATTTGGCTTTCCCAAACAACACGAGCCAAATTCTGTATATTTTTTTCAACTGCTCTACTCCATAACTTATGTAAAAGTCTTTCACTTGTAGGGGTAGTTACAAAAGGAAAAGAGCTCATGAATGTTACGGTCCTAATCACACAAGGTCATTTCTTACATGTAAATGAGTGATTAAAGTTTTTAATCACTGGAGCTGAATCCCATTGACTTACAGCCTGAGTGACTTTCTGGTTCACAGATGCAGCATTTAAAATCCTGAACCCTAAGACAGTTTCAAGATTTTTTAGACTGAACAGCAACAACGCCTTGATACAGTTCCTACTGGAGGTAATACTGAGTCCTATTGCATTAAGAAAATGGGGTTATTTAAGCGGGTGGTGATCTCTGTCAAATAAAAAGGAGAGAATTACTGTGTTCTCTTCAAGGGTACTCCAGAAATCAGAGAACATTATATTGACTCTAAGAAGGATGTAGATCGTCACCTGAAATCAGCCTGTGAGCAGTTTATTCAGCAGCAAACCAAACAGTTCATAGAACAGCTGGAGGAGTTCATGGCAAAGGTAAAACATGTTGTATGTTCATTGACCTAGCTGAGATACTGGTAAGACAAGGGAAATGGTATTTATGTTGGGTATAAAAGAAGCTGCTCCTTCTTTCTCAATAGCAGAAGATGATGGCATTTCCACTACAAAGCCTTTTAAAACCAATCTTGGGTCATGTGTGTTCTCAAGAGAGGTCTTAAAATTTGTCTGTGAAGTGCATTGAAAGTTTCTGTTGCTGCTGGCTGAGCAGTACTTTCTTCCCAAGTTCTGTTTGTGACAGAAATGCCTGATAAAAGTTGGTCAGAAAAGATCAGGCATCCTAGGGGACAAGAAAAAAAACCTAAACAGCCTTGGTAAGTACAGTTCTTCTTAGAACCTGCTCTAGAGCTCAGGATTTCTGGGCATCTTGAGAAAACCATGCATCAGGATATGTTACTTCTGGAAAATAAGAAGTGTGATGTAGATCCTTGTGTACTGAGGATAAGTGGTTTTACAGCATAACATATCAGTAATTGGGGCTACAGCATTGCATGGACATCACAAATATCCCAGCTGTGGGGTTTTTTTGAGAATTTAACAGATTACAGTATTAAGTTTGTCATGCTTGTCATGCTGGGGTGTGGGGCCAGTAGCGTGCCCAAAATATAGATGGGTAACCAGTGAGATTGATAGATTGTCTACATGATGCTAGTGATTCACTGGGAATCTGGGGAGCTGAACTAACCTGCTTAAGTATAAATCTCTTTTGAGGTTTCTTCGTATCCTTCGATGCCTGGACATCTTTGTAACTGTAATCCCATTTTGAATTTGCCTTCCCAGAAGTGATGATGATTGTAGTTTTGAATTGCATTTCTGTCACGCTGCTTCCCCTGTGGATCATTAAATCAGTGCATAAAGGAGAGGGAGGAGGGGGAGGTTCTGTAGACTTCAGCATCTACAAGACTTGTGCAATTGCTACTTGGTCACTTTGTTGTGAATTCAACTGAAGGAAACATCAATTTGGTGATTGTATTTGTTTTAGGTGGCTGCTTTAAAAACAATGGCCACTCAAGGAGGTCCCAAATACAGCCTCTCACAGCAACCTTGGGCACAACCAGGTATTTACTTTGTTTTATGTT
Organism: Calypte anna; assembly: GCF_003957555.1. NCBI lineage: Eukaryota > Metazoa > Chordata > Aves > Apodiformes > Trochilidae > Calypte > Calypte anna. The sequence goes on from NC_044244.1 coordinate 169,026,430, forward strand.
CACGTTACCTCAGAGATGCTTGTAGGCCAATAAAGCCACTATCATTTACTACTTTGAGACTTCTGAAAACTTCTCATCTAATGGAGAAAAAGGCTCTCTCCAATCACCATTTTTAGTAGAGCAATAAAAGCTGCATTGTATGGGGCTCCAGTATTTCAGAATGTCGTTTGTCTCTTGTGCCTGACTTTTAAAGCATAGCAATCAGAAAAACTGGTCAGATTTATTTGGACTGTGAGACTGTGATTGATTAGGAAAAATTCTAAATACCTAAGAACTGTCTACCTTGTTCTTCAGAAGCCTGACTTCTGTTTTTACCTGTTTGCTAGTTTAAGTGTCTTAGGATACATCTAAGTCAAACCCTGACAAACTTCAGAATATGCATTTAATTTGTGCAGTAGATGAATGAGTTGAGTATTTCTCAAGCTGTGCCTGTTCTTGAATGAAAACATCATTTCTGCAACTGCATGTGGAATGTGCTTAAGGAATTACTTGATTACATCAAGATAAAGCTTTTGCTTTTCTAGGAAAAAAATTAATCTACATTGAAGCTTTTCTTGTCTGTACATTTGGTTCATTTTCAGTTTTGCTGTTACCATGCAAAACCAGAATCCAGTTTTGTTTCCCTTCTCTTAAAAATTTAAATGCGAATGCTTCGTAGGAACACTTGGAGTAGTTTAGATGTCCCTGAGTTGCTTTGCTTTTCACATTACAAAGTTGGACCTGAAATCAGATTATTCCACTTTATACATTGGAACCTTCATGTTTTTAAAAAACAAAACCAGTAATATTAATTCATAATTCAGTGCTGCTTCGTGGGTTATAGACTCTTAAGTGCTAGCTTGAGCTCTAGTTAAAATCTGCTGCTTCTTCAGGTGTATTTTTAATGTTTGTTTGGAGATAATTATGTGTGTAGAGGCAGATGTAAGCAGAACTTCTGCTGTTTCTTGTTGGCAAAGCAGGAGTAGGTAGAAAATGCAGATATGGTAGAAAATGGGGAAAAAAAGTAACATAATATTTTAACTCCTGTAATTTAAAGCTATGAATGAATTTTTCCTCTGTCCTTTAAGCAAAGATCTTGTAAAACCATTAAGATATCTAGCCATAAAGAAAGAAGGTCTTTTCTGAGACAGGATTCCTGGCTGGTTGATTCAAAATCCAGATGGCTGTACAGCCTTTGGTCTTACAGACGTGGCCTGTGGTCACTAGGGAGAGTTTGGGATACGTGGTTCTCTTTGCTAACACTATTTATTCCCCAGCAATTTCTTTTCCAGGCAAGTTTTACAGGGGAGTTGTATGTAGAACTTTGCTGTTGGAAGACTGTGACTTCAGGAACCTCAGGAGGGAAGTGGTAGCTTGCACCAATGGGTTGGGTTGGGTTAGATAGAGGGGCTGATGTCTTGTGTAGGTTCCAAAAGAAAAGCCTTGTCTGATGTGTTGCAGTTGTATGATGAGTTGATGCTGCACAGCCAAATCACCCCCTGTTTCCCTTCCACTCAGCCCTGTGGTTATGATCAGCCCCAGTAAGTGGTGTTCTGGAGTGCAGATTTCAACTAGCAGGATGCCCTTGTAGCCTGTTAAGCATCTTTTCTTTTATTTTCAGCAAAGATCAATGATCTGATCTCTTCCACTTACAAGACCATAAAAACAAAGCTACCATCAACCTTACGAAGCATGTCATTATACCTGTCCAACAAAGATACAGAATTAATTTTGTTTAAGCCAGTTAGGGTGAGTATTGCTTGATGTACTTCAGCATGTTCTCCTGGGGATGCTGGGCATTCATGTAGTTAAAGATTTAAAAAATATTTTGTGGGATTCTTTACCTTCTATATTCGTGTGTGTGTTGTTATATCCATAGTACATCTGTATAAATGTATGAATTCAAGCTGTCCTCCTCTCCACTGTAGTCAGCTTACAGAACAGACAGGCATTACAGGGAAACAACTGCTTCCAGCTGGCACCATATGAGTTATTATAAAGAAAATTAACTCTGTCCCAGCCAAAGTATAACCTGGTCAGTTATGCATGGACAGAAATAGTGGCAGCAGAAAGGATGAGACGGATCCAGTGGGAGACCCACTGTAAACTCACCTAAAAGAAACAAGCTTGAGTTTTAAGCCTCTGGGTTAAGTCTGTAGGACTCAGTGTTTCAGCTTAGCACATCTTAGCTAAACTTTTTCTGTCAGCCAGCATGGGTTCCTTGTGGCTGTTTTGGGGCTTGTTTTAAAAGAAAAGCTTGTAAAGCTTGAGGGCTTCTCCCTTTGTGGTCAGTTCAGTAGCTATTCCCAGTACGTTGTGCTTATTCTGGTTCATGTTTGAGATGTGTGGTTTGTTTTTTAATATTGAGCTTTTTCTTTTTTTCCTTTAAAAGAATAATATTCAGCAAATGTTCCAGAAACTCCATGCTTTCTTAAAGGAAGAATTTAGTAATGAAGATCTCCAGATCATAGCTTGTCCTTCAATGGAACAGGTATATATTGAGGCTGCTAGTTTGATCAGTTGGTCTTTGATGTGTCTGGCTTTTTAAAAAACATCAATTTTTCATTTTTAGTATTTTCAGAACTCTGAATCCTTATTTATTTATTTATTTATTATCCCTTGTAGTTGTGGATGGTTAAACTTGGGATTTCATCTGAACTCTAGGCACTCAGCTAAAAGGGGGTCTTTATTTGGGTTTTTAATGAATGTCCAGTAGAAGATGGTGATGGATGTTGCTGGGGTTTGAATTCTACAACATTGTGGCAGAGTCTTGCCATTTCTGGGCATTATCTTTCCAGAAAGATATCAAAGCTGGTGAATACACCTTAAAAAGCCTCTGCATGTGAAAGCAGTCTTACTTTTAACGAGTAAAACAAGCAACAACTTTTACCTTTAAGAAGCATGAGAGAGAATTTTGGGGGCTCATTTGAAGTAAATTGCATTGGGGAAATGTGCAGATGTTCATGGAAATGTAACCCTTCATGAGAAGGTCTTTAGTCTCAGAAATTACTTGGCTTAAGAATTCTCTGTATTAGTATGCTCTGACAGAAAACAAGTAGGTTTTTTAAAAAATCTCACTTTGACCTTAGTGGTCCAGGGAATGTGAATAGAATCATTATTATCCCAGGATGCCAATATTTAGACAGATGAACTAATTTACTCATTAGAGGACATTGTGTGCAGTGTATGTGGCCACAGGGATGTCAACTGCTAACCTGGAGCACAGAGTGAGAGTCATGCTCTGAAAAGTGGTGGGGCTACCTTAGAGGAGGTGGCTTCCCCCAACTGTTTATCTGTTAATACTTAGGATCACTTCTACACTGAAATCTGTGGGTAACCACATTGTAATCTGTGGCAAATAAATATTGTCAAGGATCTCAAACGTGCTTCAGTTATCTAAGATGGAGATTGTTTTGTTTTTTGTTTTGTTTTTTTTTTTTAAATTCCTTGACAGCTCATGATGTCATCATAGAAACTTTGACACAGCAGATTGTGACTGCTGAAATAATTTGCTATCATGGTCAACAGTCACATTTTAAAAGGCTTATGAGCAGGCATTGGCCTGGGACTTTTGCCCAGTTGTTTTGTAGCTGTCTTCTGATTGATCTAAGTCTCTCCATGTGCTTCCTAGGAATTGTGTTTAAAGGTAAAATAGAAGACACCAGCTCTGAAACTTTGCTGCTCTAATGTAGGCTTTCCTTTCATCTTTCAGGTGAACTTACTTTTATCTATGTCCAAGTAGCCCAACAGTGATGCTGCTTGAAATAAGCTTCAGCTGCTTGCCAGGCAGTGAAGGGAATGTGAAGACATTTGCTTGAAGTAAAGGAAGGATCCCACTGTGCAGTCCACTCTGCATCAAAGCTATCGAGGCTGCTGAACCCTCTTAGGGGAAAAAAAAACAACACAACAAAAATCCAGCCAACAGCAAACCCCTCAGCTTTACTGATTTGTTAAAGGTCTTCCTGTTCATTGGCTTGAGAAGGGGTAAGAAAATGAAACAAAACCCCTTTGTTGGATCACTCTTACGGAAGCTCAGTTACTGTCTTATCCAGATGTTTTCAAAGTTGAAATCCTGGGGTTTTTTTAATGTAAAAACCTTTCTTCCTTTCTTGCTTTCCTTTAGTAAGCTGATGTTTGCAGTGAAAACCACACTTTGAAAGACATGCTGGTAATGAAGCACAGGGAATCAAATGGGAGTGGTAATAGATATTTGCAAGATAAGCACATTGGTATCCCAATTTGATTTAAGCAGGCATGCTCCAATTTTCCTTTAACTCACCTGAAAATCCTGGTAATCCACCACATGCATGAACATAATTCAGAGATTTAGATGGGAGAGCTTTTTTTCCCCACATGCGAAGCATTTCTTGAAACACTGGATGTGCTGGTTTTCTTACACTGTTGTGGCTGGGAGCTGTGAGGTCTAAACCTGAAGTTTCACACTCTCAACCTTCCTCCATGTAAAGAATCTCAGTTCCTTGGGATTTGCAATGGAAAGCTGTGCAATATAATTTCTCTTGTTTCTGAGGGAACTGCATATTTTCAGATGCTTTACAGCAAAGCTTAGCATTGAGATTCTCAGGTACTTAGTGTTAGGTTACTGTTCTGGGGTTTTTTTTGCCTTACCCAAGATCAAACGGTGGTGTTGCATTGTTTAAATTAGGGACTGGGACTTGTACAGCATTTCTGTGCTGGAGTAAGTGCTAATCAGGGTGTGTAGGGATGCCAGAAATGGAATGTGCAAACCTGTCAAATCAGCATAGTAAAGAGGGGTAAGTACTTGGTAACTGGTAATCAGTGCATGCTGTTCAGTCTACATTAATTGGTCATTATTTTGAAAAACTGTATGCTAAACACTCAGCCAGTACTCCAGTGAAACACTACAAGCAGCTGTAGGGTGTCTCAGTGCATAGAAAAAGGTGGTGACTTACATGGCAGATTTTTAACTTACTTATAAAACCTGTTTTGTAGTAGATGTAGATACTTCCATGCACATCAGTGGTGTTTTGATTTAATTTTCCTGTTACAAATCACGTGGCTGGAGAATAAGAGGGTAGGATGTAAAGCTACCACAAGAAGTGTTGCAACAGTGGTGCTGAGGTACATAAATGGTACTCCTAGGACCTTACATGACTCCTTAAAAATGAACTAAAGGACCTAACAAGGAAGAAAACTTGCCCTTTGTTTTTACTGATATAGAAATGCAGGCTGTAAGATAATGTCTGGTGCATTGTAATATATGTATATTTGTTTTTTTATAAAGTTTTACAGAAGGACTGCACGGTCGCTGTACAGAGTAATTACTGACTTAATACAAACATTGTACAGAGAAGATGTGAAGGGTAAACAGTTGCAATAGTCACTCCTGTGCTTGGGATCTTTTTCTCTCTTAGAGTACACAGACAGCTCTGGGACAGCTGGTGGAAAGATTAAAAGAGCAATCAGTTTATACAGCCTGTTTGCTAAACGAACATTTGTTTAAACATGTACAGTTTCAGATATTTACGTTTACAAATAGTGTAAATACTTTCAAAAGATTAATTTAAGATGCTTTATATTATCTGACTAGAAACTTGCTGTTTTTAATTTTTTTAAATAAAAATGTTGCCTCCTATTTTGGTCCAAGAGTAAAGCTTTATTCTGTATCCTGAGGCTTGTTTGTCAAGGTAACTGTAGTACAGAGACAATAAACATCTTGTAAGCACAGGCAGTGCATCACTGAGAGAAAGTGTTCTTTTTTAGCAGTAAGAGAACTGACTTTATTTGGCACAGATGTATACCTGAGTGCTGAATGTACAGCTAATTGTTAAAGTAATGCCTCTTTATGGTTATAATAAAAGTAAATTTGTATTTTCTTTACTGACAAATGATCTCGTGTCACTAAATGGTCTCTTTGTTGGCGATTCTGTTAGGAAGAAGAAACAACAAGTGTAAAACAAGACCATAGTTTAACTAGTTGGCTTTTTCTGAGAAGACCTGTAGGTTGGTGGTAGAAAGCACAAGAAGTGTTGTATTTGAAAGCTGTTCTTGTTGCATGGTTACAGACTCACCTAGCATGCTGCTTATTCCACACACTGTTCTTCTCACCCTTGGTGTTCTAGAAACACATCATCCAGTGGCTTGTGGTTTGTCCCCTGTCATGTCAGCATGAAGCTTCCCTTCACCCTGTGGCTCGGACAGTGTCATTGGAGTGAGCTAATCTAAGGAAAACATTCCTTTCTTCTGCATTTCTGCTTTGATCTGACCATTATGGGACAACAATTGCTGAGGTGTGGTCATAGGTGCTTGGAGTCTCTTCAAGAGTTTTGGTCCTTCTGATTGTATCTCCTAAATTAAGTGAATGCTGAAGCAGCTGGCCAGGCATTTACTCTTCTTGTTGTATAAGTGATGCCTGCATAGTTTATGCTGTGCCAAATGTTTTCCAAGCAAAAGCAATAGTCCCTTCCTCAAACTCTGCTGTGGGTAGGAAGAAGGGAAAAAGCCTCTGCTGCTGAGGCAGTTCATGTGCTGGCTGCAGGGAGCTCCAGCCTTGTGTCTGTGAATGGTGCTTTCTCCTGCCCTCACAGATTTTTATCCTCATTGAACACTGAAACAAAACCAACACTACTGATCAAATCAGATCATTGGTGTGAAGACCTGAGCAAAACAAAAGAATCACTTGGCCCCTTTCAGTGGTGGCCAACCATGCTGCTTGGCCATGAGACTTACCAGGGTACCACCTACCACCCCCTGGAGCCCTGATACCCAAGAGACCCCTCCCTTTGATTACCTCTTGTCCCTGCACCCAAGGTGGTCCTGTTTGCCATCCCTTCTCCACCAGCACGGGTGTCTGGCTCACTTCATGCAACATGTTCCCCACGTCCAGTTTATCAGCTGTAGGAAGGAAGCACATTCAGTCTGTAACCCCCCTGAAGAGGTGATGATCTGTGAAGTGCTTTTAGGTGAGATGAGCTTGGTGTTGCAAGGACTTGATGTACAGGAAGATAATGCTTGGAAAAAAAAAAGGAGCTTTATTTCCATTGCAAAGTGATATTGCCTGCCTGAAGAAAATGTTGATCTGGAATGCTGATGTAACTACTTGGTGTGAGTCCTAATATCTTCATTTCAGTATTTCATGCAGATAGAAGATGATGAAACAAACAAAAGGAGTGATATCAGTGAGAGAGGGGCTGCCAAAATCATTGCAACACTGTCTGCATTTTGGACAGCAGGCTCCTGAGCTCAGTCTTTTCAGACTGAAAGAAGAGCTCCTCTGCTTTCTGGGCACTTAAATAGGTGACTTGTTTCTGGGACTTTCAACTGTAAAGAGAGACAGTGCAAAGAGAAAAATGTTAATGTTGGACCCTTCTGAAAGAAGGCTGAGCAGGAGAGCATCCATCCCTTGTAACCCAAACTTCTGCTCCTGTGCTGTATGTCCAGGGTGCCCTTTCCCTCCATGCCCATAGAGAACACCAACCCTATAGCTTCCCTTTGGGGTTATCCTATTCCAGCACACCTACAAGGGGAACAAGGAGCTAAATTTCCACTTCCAGCTTCCCTTGGTGGAAGGGAGCTGCCCAGAAGGAGCAGAACAAGGAAGGTGACTTCTTCACCTAAGGCAGCAATGGGTCCTGAGAAGAAGCCTGAATTTGGGTGATGGAAGAGCAGTTGCCTGGGTGTCTGCACCCAGGGCAGGACAGGGATGCACAGCAATCCCTGTCACACCAGGGCTGAGCCCCATCCAGAACAGCATTCCCACCTCCAGAGGGAAAGGTGGGAAACCTGAGTGACAACAAATAAATACCAAAGGATTTTGGCCTTTGTCTCACCAGATGCTTGTTTCTTGGTGAGTGAAATGCTGCTTAGATAAAATCGGGAGCTTTTGTGTTTTTATTGGCATTCGGTATAAATATTTTGAAAAGAAGCTAAGTTTAAAATGAGTTTGTGAGATGTGCTGTTCTTACCCTGAGGTGACAGTGTTTCAGTCTTATCTAAATGCTTTCTCAGAAGGGAATTTCATTAAGATTCACAGAGGCAGGAAATTTGCTTTTGAATGGAACAGTGATTTTTCCACCTGAAAATCTGTGACCTGTCCCATGCAGCAGCCCCCAAGCTCTACACAGAAGCAACACGATGCTGCTCCTCCTTACTTGCAGATTTTGGGACTTCTTTTTTTTAGTTTTTTTTTGTTTTTCTTTTGGATGATCAACAGGGAATATACTTTACTGGGTGGTTTCCATGTTCTCCAAGGAGCTGGTAGGTAGAAGCTGGCTGGTCAGGAGTTAACCACAGCAAGCACTTGCCTTGAATCAGGACCTCATGTGTGATTACTTTGGCTGGTGAAGGATAAATCAATTTGATCCCAAGCCAAGACTTTAATGGTGATGTGGCCATTCATCTTCATGGTGATGGACTGGAAGGGAGGGCTGTGAGTGTGGTGGCTGAAGTCATGCCCCTTCCAGTGTTTCTGGCCAAATCCTGCTTGGTCCAAGCAGAGCCCAGTCAGGCCCTGGGAACCCAGCAAGGTTGGGTGAATCCAGAGCCAACAACTTCCAAGTCCCAAATGCCATTCTTTTGTCTGCAGTTGGACAAAACTTCTTATTTTTGCTGTTCAAGACTCATTGCTGGGACCTGATGCATCAGGTCAGGGACCAAATTTTGGTAATAATTTTTGTCCTAAATCTTCTGAAAGTCCCAACACACAGTAATTTTTTTGCTCTGGCAACCTCTGTGATAAAAACAGGTCCCCTGTGTGGCTGTGTGAGCAAGAAATGGCCTTGCCAGACTACAAAGGAGAGAGAAACACAGTGTGTGGGACACACCAACCCGTATTCATGACCTCCAGGTACGAACTGGTATTCCCCATCCCTGGGTGGGATGCTCTGGCTTCTGGAGAATCCCCCCACCCACAGCACATTGGGGGTTTTTTATCATTCATAATGTGGGCTATGTTGAGTTTTTCCCTCTTGAGTGTGAAGAGCTTGATTCTCACTGAGCTGAGAGCAGCTCAGCCTCCCTCCAGCATTACCTTGTGCTGACACTCAGAAGATGCAGGAAAAAAAAAAAAACAACCCCAAGAAAACAAAACAGGGAAAAAAAGATTAACTTTGCAGCTGTGATGTTCTACAACACCATTTGCAGACAAGCCTGAATCTGTCCCTATATGGGACAGACATCCTACCTACAGGCTGTTGATACTTTCTTCTCATCAAAGCCATCACCTTCTTTTTAAAGATACCAGAGTGGTCCCTTAGCATTGCTCTGAATTTACAGCTGGTGGGAGAGTCTGGGAGGGCCATAGCAGCCTGCTTCAGCTCAGTGGCAAGCTGGTAAATGGCCAACACTGATGGGGTCTGGTGGGGCCAGGAGACCCCCATGATGGGGTCAGTGATGGTTTAGCACTGCAGGGATCATCTCAGTGCTGGGCTGTAAAAATCTGGCTGCTGTATGATGGATGAAAGTCTGGTTTGTCTGCAGGCAAATGGTAGGACTGCAGGAGTCTGATGGAAGCATTATTGCAAAAGCTATTTAAAATCATTTGTAATAGCCAGACAGACATTTAAGATGTCTGTTAATTAGTCTCAGCACAGGGAAGACTTGTAAAATTGAGACGGGATTTACTGATTCACTCAGCTCCTGGCTTTCTAAAGGGAAACTTTGGAGACTGTGGGTGGAGTATCAAAAATAAGTGTCTGATGGCTCAGACACCAGCAGTTTTTGTTAAAGCCATCAGTCACCTCATATTACAAAGTCAGACTGCAGTGAACTGGTTGCCTAAGTCATTCTTTAGCGAGAAGCACTCACTGAAGCTGAGAAACAAACCCAAAGCAATGTTGACCTCAAGTGAACTAACTCCAGCTACTGAGCTTTTCCCTTTTATGCAGATAATAATAGGTCCACATTTTCCCAGCTTGGCCACCTGGGCTTCTGTGAGGAGCTAGTGAAGAAGATGAGCCCTCAGTCTTGTGCTGTAAAGGGGCCAAACCCACACTATGTGGCCAGGCTGGACCAAGATCAATCATCAGGTCAGGGTCTCTGGATAGATGTCACTGGCAGCTGAGATAGGGTGATGCCCAGGTGTCTTCAGACTGTGCATTCTGCCTGTACCTTGGTGCACAGTGTGAGAAGCCACCACCACCACCTTGGGGGGCTGCAGCACCGATCTCCCTCATTTTCATGCACTTTTGCATAGAGACAAATAAAACTGGGACAAAGAATGAAGGTGTTTTCAGCATGTCTTAAATCCCTGGGGTGCCAGCAGGGTGGGCTGGGGCTGAGTTGAGCCCAGCATCACCTCTGGACAAGGTTTCCTTGGTGAATGTGATGAGGATGGCCTTGCTGCCTGATGGGTAGCTGAGAAATGGTCAAGGAAAGATGAGCCCATGGAAAGCTCACAGAAAGCATTCCTTGGAAGAAGAAAGTGAAGGGTGGTGGAAGCTTGGGTCATTTCCCCCAAACCTCAAGGCAATCATCTCTAGCTCTGTAGACCTTATTTCCTTACAAGAGTAGGTAGCCAGCCCAAGAGGCTGAGGTGGGTCACCTCAAGTGAGGAAGGTGATGGTGACCCCCATTCAGGCAGGGCAATCTCACAGCTGTCCCCTCACCTGAGCACCATTGCTGTTGGATACTCAACCTGACCAGTGTGTCCAGTTCTGGGCCTCTCAGTTCAGGAAGGAGATTGAGGTCCTGGAGCAGGTCCAAAGGAGGGCAACCAGGCTGGTGAAGGGACTCGAGCACAGATCCTATGAGGAGAGGCTGAGGGAGCTGGGGCTGTTCAGCCTGGAGAAGAGGAGGCTCAGGGGAGACCTCATCACTCTCTACAACTCCCTGAAAGGAGGGGGTAGCCAGGGGGGGGGTTGGTCTCTTTTCCCAGGCAACTCTCAGCAAGACAAGAGGGCATGGTCTTAAGTTGTGCCAGGGGAGGTTTAGGTTGGAGGTTAGAAAGAATTTCTTTATGAAGAGGGTGATCAGACATTGGAACGGGCTGCCCAGGGAAGTAGTGGATTCTCCATCCCTGGAGATATTTAAGAAGAGACGCAGTGCCATGGGCTGGGAACCCACAGTGGTAGTGGATCAAGGGTTGGACTTGATGATCTCAGAGGTCCCTTCCAATCCAGCCAAATCTATGATTCCATGATTCTGTGACCACTTCCATCTGGGAAGAGGAGAAAAAACATCTGTCCCTCAGAATCATGCTGTTTTATGGGCTCAGAAAAACAGCAGTGCTGCAGCAGCAAAACTGAGGAGGTGAGAAGCAGGCAGGGGGCTGGGGGGAAGCATTGTGAGGGTGCCTGCCTGGAATTGGAGGACAGGGATGTTCTGCCCCAAGCCTTCCTCTCCATGCGCCAGTACCAACTTCAGAGCACTGGGAAGCCAGACCATCACTCCGTGTGCTTTCCACCTAGCCCTTTTTTTTTTTTCTCTGTTTTTTATTCTGTTTAGTTGCTTACCATTTAATTAAAGCCTTTTAAGTAACTGAGGAAAACTCATCCTTCACTTCTGTGTTTTCAGATTTCACACACAATGCTCAGCTCTTCTTGTTTTATGGTATTAGCTGCTCTCTGATGATATGATTTACCAAGAGACCTCTTTCCATCAGGCACACAAGTAATTTATCCCCACAACGACCTGACAAGCAAAATAGAAACATATCTCTGCTAAGGGCTCAGCTCCCAGCATTACAAGGGAGCAGAGTTTAATGCTTTCCAAGGAATAAGCAGCGTTACTGCCTGCCTTTCCGGGAAGAGTGGAGAACAGCTTGGGGAGGGGGGCAGTGGGCAGACCTTGCTGTTGTTTTTCAACATCAGCTTTAAAAGCAGCAGCAGCTGATTCTGATGTGCAGGAAGGGGCAGAGCTTGGGTTTTGTCTGCCACAAGGACCTCAGTGAGGGGCTCACCCAATGGAGGCTTGTCATACAGGTGGAGTGGGTGACCCCAGCCATAACCCTGGCACTGATTTGTAGCCTGAAGATGCACGTTTGGGCTCTGCAAGATAGATAAGAATTACTTTCCATTTATAAGGGGTGGAGGGTAACAACCACAACAACAAAAAAAGCAACAGAACAACAATTTTGTTCCTGTTTTCATTTTTTCAGACTTTTTATGAAGCTAAGAAGACAGATAGTCCCAGCCAGAAGGATTTGCTACCCTTGTAAGAGCAATATAACATACTTCCATGTAAAAAAAAAAAAAAAAAAGCCAACAAAATAACTGATTGTGTGATAAATCACAGGTAATTTTCTTGCATGCCTGCAGAAACTGCAGCACTTTCTGGTTTGGGAAGGGAGAGGAGAGGTGGGGGAGGGAAGAGAAGAGCTGTGCTGCAGGGGGCTGAGCTGGCAGAGGGTCCTGTCCACCCCCCTGGCTGACTGGGGACACCCCCAATCTCTGTTTGTCCCCCCAGGGCCACTGAGGTTGAGATGATGGTCTCTGAGGACCTGCTCATGGTAGCTGGAGTGGAGGGGACACTCTGGTGGCCTTTCTGGTGGGGGCCCTGGTAGCCACTTGCCTCAAGCTGAGGTGTCAGGACCCTTGAGCAGCCCTCATACCACCAACCAGGCACTGCTGAGCCACTGCCAGGTTTGGTGCAGCCCTTCATGGCTGTTTTAGGCTGGGCTTCTGTGATTAATAAGCCACAGGAGCTTGTGCTGCAACATCTCAGGGATCCCTTTCCTTAGGTGGGGACAAAACCCATACGATGTACTTTTTACTTTTGCCATTCTCACAAAAATCAGTTTCTTGTTGCTATTTGACTTTCTTTTGGCTTTATCCGTCCTGGGGATGTGAATCCCTGCCCCAATCTTTGCTGGGCATAATGTTGATATCCCTGCTACTGAATTCAAGGCTGCCTGGAGCTTGCAAAGATTTTTCCTGTGCTGTTTAATTACTGGGTTGAGATTTTGCCTGGAACCAGAAGCACTTCCCAAGTGATTCTTAGCTAAGGAGCCTGGATCCATCCTTGCTAGGTAATTTGGACTGGACAACCTGGTTTGGAGGTTAAAAGAAAGATGAATGGTGTGGAAGTGAGCAGCTCAGGGGCTGAGGCTTCAGGATGGGTGAGGATCACTGGCTGGTGGTGTTCAGCCTCCAAGCTGCATAGGAAAAAAACCTTTGCACATGGTCAGCATCCCAGGCTCAGCTTTCCACCTCAGCCATGAACACCTGATTGAGTCCACCTTTGAATTGCCACAAGGTGGTTTGTCCCATCAGCTTTAGCTTTCAACGTTTTGTTGAACCAGAATCTCCTCTGTATCTCATAGGAGATATCTAAATGTGTTTGACTGGACTCTCACAGTCTCACAGACTCTACCCAGCTCTCTCCAATCCCTGCCTGAGTAGCAACAACAGATCCATCAGGCTATACCCACCTTTAAGTCCTCTGCAACAAAATCCCAGTCCAGTTCCAGTAGGTCATCTGGAGGTGGTGATGTGGGTCAGTTCTTTTCGAAAGGGGCAACTTTTGGCCTGATTGTGTATTTGTTTGTTTGGTTGGTTGGGATTTTTTTAGGATGTGAACAAGATTTTTTTTTTTCCCCTGAAAAAAGATTTAGAAGTTTTATGTTGAGGAAAAAGTGATGAAGCTTTGTTTCTTCAAGCCTTTTGTCATGGATTATTTGGAAAAGAGAGGGGGGGGTTGTGATGGAGGAACTGAGGAATTTTTTATATCCTTGGTTTTGAGGAAAAATAAGTGGAAAGGAAAAATCTAATCTAGCTAGGATGGGGTAGACTCTGTGATGCAATAGAATGGTTTTCCTAAGAGATGCAAGGGCTCTGCTTGCTTACAGCAATCAAATGTCCAGCCCAGGTGCATCTTATAGCAAAAGATGTACTAGATATGAATTATCAAGACTTTTCTGTACCATCTGCTACTCTTCTCAGCCAGAGGATATATGGCCTGGAGATGACGGCTTTTAGCCATGGAATTATGCTGACCTGTGTTTTAAGAAACTGTGAAAGTCCCTGGCCACTCGTAATTAGGATTATGGCTCTTTTTACTGCACAGAGCACTGCAGTCTCTGCTTCTTCTCTTGCAGCACTGAAGCTGCCATGATTCTGGCTCCAGGTCAAGCCCAGCAATGACAGCAGCTCCCTAGCAGAGGTACTTAGAGGCAACAAATCTCAGATACTGCTGAAACATTCCCCTGGAGCTCTCAAAGATGCCCTCATCCAATCCAAGGCCAAAAAAGAAGGGAAGTTAAAAATAAGATCAACTTGTTGGCTAACGACACTGCTCACATCATCTAAGGGAAAGAGTGCATCATGGGATCATAGAATCATATCTTAGAATTGGCTGGGTTGGAAGGGACCTCAGAGATCATCAAGTCCAACCCTTGATCCACAACCACTGTGGTTCTCAGCCCATGGCACTGAGTGTCACATCCAGTCTCTTTTTAAATATCTCCAGGGATGGAGAATCCACTACTTCCCTGGGCAGCCCATTCCAATGTCTGATCACCCTCTCTGTAAAGAAATTCTTTCTAATCTCCAACCTAAACCTCCCCTGGCACAACTTAAGACCGTGCCCTCCTGTCTTGCTGAGAGTTGCCTGGGAAAAGAGACCAACCGCCCCTGGCTACCCCCTCCTTTCAGGGAGTTGTAGAGAGTGATGAGGTCTCCCCTGAGCCTCCTCTTCTCCAGGCTGAACAGCCCCAGCTCCCTCAGCCTCTCCTCATAGGATCTGTGCTCGAGTCCCTTCACCAGCCTGGTTGCCCTCCTTTGGACTGCTCCAGGACCTCGATATCCTTCCTGAACTGAGGGGCCCAGAACTGGACACAGGACTCCAGGTGTGGCCTCACCAGAGCTGAGTACAGGGGCAGAATCCCTTCCTTGGACCTGCTGGCCATGCTGTTCCTGATACAGGCCAGGATGCCATGGGCCTTCTTGGCCACCTGGGCACACTGCTGGCTCATGTTCAGCTTCCTGTCAATCCAGACTCCAAGGTTCCTCTCTGTCTGGCTGCTCTCCAATGTTTGATCAGGATTCACCTGAAGCAAAAAATGTCCTCTGTAGACTCTTTGGTCCTGGTGGTCTCCTCAGCATCAGATTCATTAATTAAAAAAAATAATCAGGCTTCAGTCTAAGCTGTTCCCATAAGAAGCTTCCACCACCTGGAGGGAGCCTACAGGAAAGCTGAGGAGGGACTTTTTATGAGTTAGGGATAAGGGTTGATTTAGAGGATAGATTTAGATTAGACATTAGAGTGAAATTCTTTATTGTGAGCATGGTGAGACACTGGAACAGATTGCCCAGAGAAGCTGTGGCTGCCCTCTCCCTGGAAGTCTTCAAGACCAGCTTGCATGGGGCTTTGAGCAACCTGGTCTGGTGGGGAAAAAAAAAAGTACTCATCATGGTAATTCCTGTTTCTTCTCTCTACCTTCCCATCTGGGTCTCCCCTCTCCCAGGTGGATATCAGTTGCAATCCTGTTCTCTTCACATTCTCCTCCCATGGACAGCAGTTCCTCATCTAATTCCATGCTTGGACTGCTTTGAGCAAGCTCAGCAGGATCCAAGCTTTTTGCAAGGGAGAGTTGCCAGTTATCTGCTATTTGTTCCAAGTGACATCTCATAACTGTGTAACAGAGGTTTCCTCAGAGAAAGGCTTTTCCTCCCATTGCTTTCCCTCTGCCACCTCTTCTGGGACCCTAGGACTCCTGCACACTTCTTTGGCCCAGGACCCAGCTTCAGCAGGAGAAAGGGCCACCATAGCCCTATCCATTTTCCACTGGTCCCATACAATCTGATGGAGGGGCAGACACATATTGTGGCTATTGGCATCACCCCCTTACCTGTTTGTGCAAAGGGAGAGGCAGACCTGTTGGCCAGGCACAACACCACCCCTTCCCAGAAATGCCAGCTCATCTCCATGACATCCCAAGAGCTTGGGAAACTGCCTTTCTTCCCTCTCCTTGGCAGCTGGCACTTCCAATCTGAGAGGGAAAGCTGCTAAATTAGCCTAAACACTGTCCCATGCTTTTGAAATATTCATAAATAATCTCACAATAGCAGTGAGCAGGGAGAGGAGAAGTTTGCTGATGATGTTCAGGGTGGCTGAGGCTAAAGATTGACTGTGAAGAGTTGCGGAAAGACCCTTGTGGCACTGAATAAAAGGGTAATAAAATCACAGGTGATACCTGATGTAGATGAATGTAAAGTCCTCTGCATGGGAAAAGACAATCCTGGCTTTATGTACAAAATAATGGGCTCTGAGCTGGCTATTTCCACTTGGGAGAGAAATCTTCAGGTTATAATAGATAGCCCTATGCAAATGTCAGCTCAACACTCAGTAGCAGTCAAAAAAGCAAACAGAGAGCTAGGAATTATTAGGAAGGGAGGAGAGAGCAAAACAGAGGCAATCATTATGCTGCTGTATAAATCCGTGGGCCCCCATCCCTTGAATACTATTGTGCTGTCCTGATCCACCAATCTCAAATATGATACAGAAGAAATAGTTATGGAGAAAGGCAATTGAAGAGGATCAAAGGCATAAAAAGGCCTCCATTCAGGGAATGACTGAATAGATTAAGACTTTTTATCTCTGAGGAAAAAAAGACTGAAGAAGAAATATGACCGAGTTTTGTGATGGGAAGAGTGGCATGGCTGGGGAGCAGCTGTTCATATTATTCAGTGCTCTTCAAAGAAAGGGAGTGATCATCAAAGAAAACTATCAAGTGACAAGTTCAAAACAAACAAAAGAGATTTTTTAGCAGTGGCACTCCTTGACAGAGGGCACAGTGGAGCTTTGGAGTTTGAGTTGGTTCAGCGGGGTGCAAACTAATCGATGGAAGAAGAATCCATCAAGGGCTATTAAATTCAGAGATGGTATCTACAGTTCAGCAGGTTCCTGAGTTCACAGAGCACTTGGGAAATTGAGAGTATTCTGGGAAGTATATAAAAAATGCTCTAATTTTGTATTGTTTCCTGAGCATCTGCTGGGTATCATCCAGGGTAGGATGCTAGAGCAGGAACAGGTGGGGCTGACCCTTTGCAGTAATCCTTATGCCCTGTATTTCACACCAGGCCATGTCTCTCACTAAGGCAAAGCAACTTAAATGTAGCCTGAGGTGTCTGGTCCTGCTGCCTGCCACAGTTTCTGACACAGTCCCTGCAGCACAGAGACAGAGCTACTTGGTGGCTTTCCAGCCTGAGCGTGCTCAGGTGTGATTTTCAGCTTCAAAACTCTTCCACCAAGCCACACAGACAGATGCATCCCCTTTTCCAGCCACTTCAGGCCATTGACCCTTTCTCATAGGGTAACCCTACTCTGAAAGACAAACTCAAGACCTCTCTGGTTTGTGTTGGGAACCCTGAAGCACACTTAAGTGACCAAGGGAAAGCTCCAAACCACCTGAGTTCTGCCCATCCCCTATGGATGACATGCAGCAAAAAGAAGCCAGACTCATATCATGTCCTCCCATCCCTGTGTCTGGGACCTGAGGAAGCTTGTCCAGTCCATCTTCTGCTGCATGGACAAGTCTTCTCTGCTGGTCTTCAGCTGGAGGCCAAATCATTCTGAAAAATGGATGGTGACCAAGGGAAGCTCTTTGTGCTACAGACCTCTAATGCACATCTCACCTTGTGGTGGAAATGTGACCTGGCAGTGGCTGTGTCTCAGGACAGGGATATTTTATGGCAGTCAGGTCACCTTGTCACCTTCCCTTAGCCTGACCTGGATCACCTTGGCTTTTATTATTTCAAGGTTTCATTGAAAGGGAGGTGCTCTTGTTCTGCTTATGATTCATGGTCGTGAACAATGGGAGAGAAAAAAAAAAAAAAAAAAAAAAAAGAGGAAAATATACAGCAGTAGCTTGAGGAGTTTTGAACAGTCAGTCCAAACCTAATTCACTCAGGTTTTCCCCATGTAAATTAAAAACAAACACTTGGGTGCTCTAATGACAAGTTATAGAAGTGGCTTTTCTGGCTGAAAGCTCAGCACCTTAATGACAGGGACATTTGTGTGCCTGTGCACTTTTCCAAGATTGCCTCAAAAGCCATGTCTTGGCTGTTTCCCAGCTGATGGATACAAACGAGGAGCTTTGCTTTGCAACTCCTTTTCAGCTAGAAATGAGAATGAGGGATTGTGGCTATTACAAGGTAATCACACCCTGGGGGGAAATTCCAGAGCTCAAGTATCTCTGCTGCCCAGACCAGAGCAATCTCCTTGCACTGGGATAGCCACTGGCAAGGCTTAGCAAGCCAGGCTGGCTTCTCACTCTCAGTGTTTAGGAGCCCACTCTATTTCTGAAGGCTCCTGCGTCACCTGAGCAGCATCTTGTCAACATTGAAAGCTCAGGAAGGTGGAGGTGAAGCTTATTTTCTGAAAACATTACCATTTTCACCTATAAAGCCTAATTTGAAGTAAATGCAAAGCTAAATCCTATTCTTATTGACACATGTGCCATTTTGCAGCAGCTTCAAAGGAGTGGTGGTGGTAAATGTTGAAACAGGAGGACAATCTGTCCAGTTGATTGATCTGCAGGAAAGGGAGCACAAAA
This sequence comes from Calypte anna, assembly GCF_003957555.1. Taxonomy (NCBI): domain Eukaryota; kingdom Metazoa; phylum Chordata; class Aves; order Apodiformes; family Trochilidae; genus Calypte; species Calypte anna. The sequence continues at coordinate 169,044,878 of NC_044244.1, forward strand.
AGCTCCATTACACACACTGAAGCAAATAACCTGATAGTGACTCTTATGGGTAAAAAAACCAAAACAAAACCAAGCCACCCACATTTCTTGCTCTTAGATTTCCATTAGGAAGGAGTCCCTGCTGTGTTTGACTCTGCAGGACAGGAAGGTGAGAATCTTGATAGTAGAGTGTGAATTGTGAATCAGTAAGGCCAAGAAACTCCAGCTCTTAGGGAGGGGGCTCCCTCTCCCTCTCCTTATCCCTCTCTCTATCCCTTGCCATCTCCATCTCCATCTCCATCTCCATCTCATCTCCATCTCCATTTCCATCTCCATCTCCATCTCCCTCTCCATCTTCATCTCCATCTCCTTCCATCCCCCTCCTTCCTTTTCCCCTTCTGTTTCCCCTTCCCCTTCCTTCCCTTCTGTGGCTACCACTGTCACCCACTCTTCCTCCTCTTTGGGTCTCCCCACCCATCACTGGACAGGGGTGCTACCACCCCTAGGGTGTCCCCCCCAGCCCCACAGCCAAGCCAGGGCAAACATCAGTTCCCAGCACAGCTTTCTCACTCCCTCGATGGCCTTGTTTTAATGGATTTTTTTGCTGAATAATACATATTTCTTGTGAAGAAAGGAAAGTGAGTATTTCTGTGCAGGGGGAACTTGGCAGCTCCTGAATACTGAGCAGCCATTTCCTCAAAGCAGGAGGATTCAACCTGGTAATCAACCCCATTAGCATTAAAAGGAACTGTCTAAATGTCAAGCCTTCTGCAATAAATAAGCACTAACACATTTTAGCAATGGCTTGGAGAGGGGAATTAAAAGTTTTGCCGCTAATTATATTTCTTATTTTAGATTTTTCTGTCAGCTCGAGTACTTCCATTCAAACGGGACAATCGTTTGCTGCCAAGATGAAGGGAATGAGATGGCCTTAATTGAGGCTGGGCAAAGCTGTTCATACATCACGCTATGTCCCAGCACGGCCTTTTGTAAGCCACAGCTTCCTCCTTGACTGCAAAATATCAGAATCATAGAATCATAGAATCAGCCAGGCTGGAAAAGACCTCAGAGATCATCAAGTCCAACCCTTGATCCACTACCACTGTGGTTACAAGCCCATGGCACTGAGTGCCACATCCAGTCTCTTTTTAAATATCTCCAGGGATGGAGAATCCACTACTTCTCTGGGCAGCCCATTCCAATGCCTGATCACCCTCTCCGTAAAGAAATTCTTTCTAATATCCAACCTAAACCTCCCCTGGCATAACTTAAGTCCATGCCCTCTTGTCTTGCTGAGAGTTGCCTGGGAAAAGAGACCAACCCCCCCCTGGCTACCCCCTCCTTTCAGGGAGTTGTAGAGAGTGATGAGGTCTCCCCTGAGCCTCCTCTTCTCCAGGCTGAACACCTCCAGCTCCCTCAGCCTCTCCTCATAGGATCTGTGCTTGAGTCCCTTCACCAGCCTGGTTGCCCTCCTTTGGACCTGCTCCAGGACCCCAGTATCTTTCCTGAACTGAGGGGCCCAGAACTGGACACAGGACTCGAGGTGTGGCCTCACCAGGTCTGAGTACAGGGGCAGAATCCCTTCCTTGGACCTGCTGGCCACACTGTTCCTGATACAGGCCAGGATGCCATTGACCTTCTTGGCCACCTGGGCACACTGCTGGCTCATGTTCAGCTTCCTGTCAATCCAGACTCCCAGGTCCCTTTCTGTCTGGCTGCTCTCAGCCACTCTGTCCCCAGCCTGGAGCTCCCCATGTGGCTGTTCTGGCCAAAGTGCAGGACCTGGCACTTGGCTGTGTTGAACCTCATCCTGTTGGAATCAGCCCAACTCTCCAACCTGTCCAGAGTGGGGATGGGGAGCCCCGAGAGCCCACCCGTGAATTTGGCCTCTAAAAACCCCACATAGCAGGATGCTGCTTGATGGGCAGCAGTGTACATACTGTCCTGTCGGGCTCAGAGCTGGGGAAAGCACTGCCAGAAGAACATCATTTGGGTTGGACCTGACTGTCAGAGGACAGGGGAGGGGTGGATGAGCTCTGCTGAGGAGCATTTGATAAGCAGGTTGAGAAATCAGTGCCGGGTTTACCAACCATCCCCTAATCCTGCAGGAACAGCCACCTCCAAGCGCTGCCTGGATGGGAGCGGCTAGCCCTCGTCTGGTGCTTTGATGCTGTAATGACACATAACTGATACTGATGGCAAAGGCTAATCCACTCTGCCCTGTAATGTCCCCAGTCAATCATGCAATATTCTGCTATTGGAAAAAACTCATTTTTGCCCCCTCAGATGGTAATCAGTGTATGCCTTGAGGCACAAAGCTTGATAGCCTGTGTAATCTGCAGCCTAGCTAAGTGTAACTGCAGATGTTAATCCTATTTATACAAATGCTTGACAAGCAAAAGCAGGGGTGGAGGGATGAGCTGCACGACAGCAGAAGACACAGAGCAGGGCTTCCAAGAATTCTCCTCCTGGAGGTCTCGAGTTCCTGCACCTCAGTGATCAGGGTGAGCAAAGGGAGGGTGGCCCTGGCAGTGACTCTGCAGTTGTGCCCCTCTGCTTCTCTGGTATCTGCTCTGGGAAACTCATTGCTTTCACTCCAGCCTAACAAAGGTGTGTCAAAGCTTGTTGTGAAGATAAAAAACTAAAAAACTTTAAAAAAAAAAAAAAGGAAAAAAAAATAGCACAAAATTTATTCTTTCTTCTCTGTCCTCTTTTCTCCCCAGATTGAGCACTTTTTATGCCCGAGAAGAAATGCTTTGCAGTCCCAGGTCTCTCTCTCACAGCTTGATTCCTCTGAGGACTGCAGATATTCAGAGAGAAGAAGAAAAGGGAAGTTACTTTGCAGTATTTTGTTGCCAAGCTTTCAATGAACAGTCAGAAGTTTTGTCTTGTTGAGCTTATCTCCTCAGCTGCTCTTTCTTCACTTTGCTGTTTTCATTTTGTGATTTTGCTGAATTTCTTCTCTCAGCTTTGCTTTTAGGTCATATCCACATCCCCTTTCAATGTCTCTCCCTCTGCTTTTCCACCTTCTTCCTCTCCTATCCCCTATTGTTATCCTCTCTTTCTTTGGGTCTCTTCTCCTTATATTTTCATTCATCATCATCCAACAGCTATTGATATTTTTTCCTCATCTAATTTTTTATTTCTTGCTCTCTTTCTCAGATTTCTAGTTTTCTTTCTTTTATTCCCTTTCCCAACTGTTTTTTCTCCAAACCACTGTTTTTTCTTGCTTCCTGCAGTCTCTGACATCCCATACCGATCCAGCTGAGATGTGGCAGAACCAAAACCCACTGAAAATGAGGAGGAAAATGAAGAGGGCTGCAACACTTTGATTTCAGAGTGATGCTCCCAGGCATCCACTTGGCCCTTTCATAGAAGCTATCCCTAGTATTTTGGCAAAAAAGGTCTCTCCAGAGGGACCTTGACAAGCTGGAGCAGTGGGTCCATGCCAACCTCACGAAGTTCAAGAAGACCAAGTACAAGGTCCTGCATCTGGGCTGAGGCAATCCCAAGCACTGATACAGGCTGGGCAGTGACTGGCTTGAGAGCAGCCCTGAGGAAAAGGACTTGGGGATGCTGGTGGATGAGAAGTTCAACATGAGCCATCAGTGTACACTTGGAGCCCAGAAAGCCAACTGGATAACTGGATCCTTGGCTGCATCAAGAGAAGTGTGGCCAGCAGGTCAGGGAGGTGATTCTCCCCCTCTGCTCTGCTCTCATGAGATCCCACCTGGAGTACTGCATCCAGTTCTGGAGCCCCTGTTACAAGAAAGACATGGATGTGCTGGAGTGTGTCCAGAGAAGGGCCATGAGGATGATCAGAGGGCTGAAGCAGCTCTGCTGTGAGGACAGACTGAGAGAGTTGGGGTTATTCAGTCTGGAGAGGAGAAGGCTCTGAGGAGGCCTTATTGTAGCCTTCCAGTATCCGAAGGGGGCTATAGGAAAGCTGGGGAGGGACTTCTGAGGGTGTCAGTTAGTGATAGGACTGCGGGGAATGGATTCAATCTAGAGGAGGAGAGATTTAGATTGGATGCTAGGAAGAAGTTCTTCACCATGAGGGTGGTGAGACACTGGCACAGGTTGCCCAGAGAGGTGGTGGAAGCCCCATCCCTGGAAGTTTTTAAGGCCAGGCTGGACAGGGCTCTGAGCAACCTGATCTAGTGGGAGGTGTCCCTGCCCATGGCAAAGCAAAGAACAGGAACCTCCAGCAAACAATTCATAAGAGTAGGCACCTAGCTCAGGGGGGATGAGGCAAGGACAGAGGTCTCTACCTATGCACTCCTAAAAGGGCAGGAAAAGGCATTTCCTCACCTCACAGGGGCGCAATGAGACCTAAACATGCTAAATAACATATTGTGGGTGAACTGCACCCTGAAGTGATGCTCATTTTCTCTATTTGGATGATCAGTACTAAAAATACCCCCTGAATTGCCTGGTGCAGAACTGAACTGTGTAAGGAAGGGTTATCTACTCAGAGATGTACCAAAACTTCTCTCCCTGCAGAGTGGGTACTCAAAACACACCTGAACTGGTGATGGGTCCCCATGCCTGCCTGCTTCACCAAGGAAGGGGAGGAAAGGAGGTCACTGCTTTGTCACTGCAAGAGATCTCCAGTGTCTAGGAATTCACTCCTTTAGGTGAAATCTGGTCAAGGCAGTCCCTCAGGCCTCAGAGAAGAGTAAGGTCTAATGCCATCAAGCCTGAGCTTTACAGGAGCTGTGAGCTGCAGATGAGAAGAGCCCCATGGGGAGGGATCCAGCTTCAGAAGGACCCAGCCACCTAGCAATATTTCCAGACATGGATTTCCTTGGCTTTGCTCCCCTCCCAACAGCCCCACAACACCCCAGCACCTGCATCCTGATGTGTTACTGCTGGCACCATCCCTTGTCCTGCAGGATCAGTGAAATATCATTTCATGGGGCTTATTCCAAGTCTAATTAATATAAAATGAACATCAAAGCAAAGCAAAGCAAAACCCCCCCCCCGAAAAAAAAACAACAACAAAAACCAACAATCCCCAAACCAACCTAAACCCAAAAAACCAACCAACCAAACCAAACCAAGGAAACCCCAGCTTTGTGACTGTTTAATTACACTGAGTTTGTCGTGCCTTGTTTTCCTGCTGTTCACCTCTAGGGATGCTTTCCACTTGGGCAAGAAACATCAGATGTGCTAAGAGCCCACACTCACAAGTGCACATGAGTGCTTTATCCCCCACTGCATCCTCTCTGCCTGGTTACACTGAATCTTGTTTGCTTTTCAGAGTAAGGCTGGGACAGCTTGGCCCTGTTGCACATTTCCATAGCTGCAGAAGTCCCCACCTTGGCCAAGAGACCCCCCTTGCTGTGGTTCCAACTCCATGGTCTAAGGACAACAGCAAGGATGGTCTGGCAGGGGGTGGTAATATCTTTAATTGTACCCATTAATAGAGATGGAAAAGCACAGGAGGGCATTTGGGTGCATTTGTTGCTTTCTTTCAGACCTGAGAAAGAGTTGGTACATCCACAAATGCATTTTTCCACCCGAACTGTATACTACAATTGGTATAATAAAAGTGTATTTCATTTGCCTACTAAAATCACCCTTCTGGGCACTTTACAGCTATAAAGCATACTGGTTTCTATTCCTGCTTGCCCTGAACAGTCCAGGTTTACTGCTTATATTAGTGAATGCACCAGACACATGTTACAGCCAAATGAGCACTGGTGTAGGAGTCTTCACATTACAGTTTTCTAGGCTTGATCCTCCACACACTTAAATTGATTTTACACTCATGGCACTCCTGGGATGGACGCAGGCAGCTGCTTCAGGTTTTTTGTCAGTTTAAAGTAAGAGCAGGACTGGGCTCAGGAGCTTGTGTGCCTTGCATCTGCCTGCGTGTTGCCTGCTCATATCTGTGTTTCCAGAAGACAAAGTGTAGGACTGGGATCCACAACTGGGATACATGCAAAACTGATGGCTGGCTGTGGCAACAGACAAGCAAATCCAGAGGAAAAAGGGCAAAACTGGTTTAGGATTTGGTTGTGATGCACATGCCAGCAGGAAGTGTTTGTTCCTTTTGGCATCTCTGAGACACAAGATGGTTTGGTCAATGTGTATTAAAATCAGAGCCTTAATGCTGCCCACATTGGTGTTCTGTGGGCTTAAGGCTGCTCCTGCCACCCACAACCTCTGAGCTGTTCTTCTGCTCTCCTATTACCGAAACAGCCTAAACATCATGTTTTAGTTATAAAGTGAGTTTAGTGGATGGAAGAAAGGGAGGGGAAGGGGGGATTAAATTTACTACTTCAGTGACTACAGATCTGAAATAAATCTCTGATTCAATGATAGATCAATAACACCAAGATTGGGTTTAAATTATTAATAATCTATGAGAAACAAGGATAATTATTCTATGAGTCACAGCTCTCTAATGCACTGCACATTTTTTTCCTCAAGACATCTGCACTGAAGCACAACCTCCCTATCTTTTGGCAGAAAGCAGTAGCCAAGAAGTTAATGCTTTTTGTTTTGCTAGCTAAGCATTTCATAAACCCTCCTGGGCTGAGACAGCCTAGTGACAGCCTTGTGCTTCTCTCACAGAGAAACCCTTAGGCCAGGATCCCCTAAAACATTTAGTTGTTTAATGTGCCTTGGACAATGTCATGTCCTTCTGAACTTGAATGGCTGGAGATGGAGGAGTTGCATTGGCCTAAAAGGAGATACTGGTCTTGAAAGGTCACCTTGGATGGTTGCAGAAGCCCATCTTACTGGTGCCAAAAAGGAAGGACAAACTTGTGGCTGCAGGAGGCAGGGATGGGGGGAACATTGCTGGCAGTGACAGTACCAACAAAGTGCTTGTGAACTTCAAGTGAAGTTCACTCCCTCTCTCTGGGCAGTGAGAGAGGGATTCATCAGCCTGAGGAGGCCTGTTAGGTTGAAGAAGCTGAAAACTGCAGTATTCCTTCATTCTGCATTGTGACCTCCTCTGCTGAGTGGGACAACCCACGCTGACCCCGGGTGGGCTGGAGATGCTGAGCACTGCTGGGCATCCTCCCCCCTCAGCAGTTGCCATCCCTCAGCTCCAGCATCATGGCTTAGGGTGGTGATGGAGACCAAGTCCAAATTCAGGGAGCAGCTCCCTGAAAAATCAGCTCGTCTTTGCTCCTTGACAGAGTGGGGTTGGGTTGGTAGAGGATCGGAACACTCTTGCTGCTGCTTGTCAGCTGCTGGGGTATCAGGTGAGGTGCTGAGTGTGGCCTTGGCTTACCCCTGGGCTCTTACTGGTGTCTGACCAGCTCTGTGTAGGGGGCTGAGCATTTGCCTTTTGCCAGTTTCTACACAAAATCCTTAATAATATGGAAAATGAAAAAAGCTGGGTCTTTTCTACATGAAATCCTTAATAATACGGAAAATGAAGCAAAGCTGGGTCTGAGTGAAAATGCCATAAGACATTCTGTGTCATAATAATAAGAGGGGAACAGAACTTAGGATATTGGTAATGAGAGAAATTTATCTTTGTCACTTCTTCAACTGAAATCAACATTTCTGCTGAGTAAAACTAACCTTGTGTTTTTCAATTTTTTTTTCCTAACTGATGTCAAAAGCCACATTTATAAAACCTCTACTATTTTGAGTGCTTGGGATGTGAGACAAGGCTGCTTTAAATGAACTCACCATCCTTCCTGGCAGCCAGGAACTCCTCTGAATAGCTCCACTCCATCTGGATCACTCTGTCCTCAGTGTCCTCCCTTCTGCTGCAGCAGGAGGCAAGAGGGCTGCCCGCACATCATCTGGGAAGAGGTGCTACTGGGTAGGGTGACTTTAGGTGCTCATGGCCAGCAAGGAAGAGTGATGTGGGGCTTAGGAGCAGACAAGGTTTCCCAGTTCTTTCCAGTGATGCTCCATGGCACTATTTTGGGCAGGTACCACCAGTGACTTTAAGTGAGTTCTGGCTCAGAAGCTGTGAGCATTAGGTCTTGCAGCTTGTGGAGAGGAGAGAGGTACCAACAAAAATAAGGGCAGCAGGGTGGAGGGGGATAACTGGGGCTTTCCTGACCCCCTCCCACTCTCTCTTTTCACCTGAAGTTGTCTAGCAGGGTATGAAATTATTCCCAGCCTATGACACAGAGCTATCAAGGAGTCCAGATGCTTCCATCTGTGCAACACAGGGAGAATTTTTTGATTGCCCCTGTGATTTACTAATTTAAAGATGGCTGTGGCCCTGGCAAATATATATAAAAAAAAAAGCACAGAAAAAAACATGCTGAACAAACTGTGATTGGGGCCTCACTTAGTCTGATTCTGAGTGAAGGGCTTTTGATTTTTTTGTTGTTGTTGTTTATCTGCATTAGTAATTCAACAAGGCCTTTACACATCACTGCTTTTTTATTAGTTACCTATGAATTTTAAAGGATTCTGGGCACAGTGTGTACAAATTAATGCATCTGCTGCTGAAAACCTTTGAGGACTAGGGGGAGCAGTGATGCTTTGCTGCCTTCATTGCATTTTTGCTCTTGGAGCTCTGCTGAGGCCATCACCTCTGCCTTACACATGAGAGGCAGAGCAAAGGGCCACGTGCAGGTTAACTTGGACCCAAATGTCAGAGGAGCCCCTTTTCCTGGGAGCTGGGGGTTCCTTGGTGATCTGGGCTGCTCCATGGGTCAAACTGGTATTTTCTCCAGGACAAGGTATGTGCTAAGACCAAGCAGTTGCCTGCCCATGAGAGGGGTGGGTGCATCCCCAGTGATGCACAGGCACCTGGCTGCAGGAACCCCAAATCATGAGGAGAGCTTAGGGCAGAGCTGGGATGCTGGGTCCCCTCCAGCTCCAGCAGCAGCAGTTCTGCACCTCAGGGGAAGTCATAAAGCTCTCTAGTGAGTTGAAAAATCTCCTTTTTCATGCATTTCTGCAGTGACTTTCTGTTAGCCTGGAAACTGTAAGGCTAACTTCCCTCAATATAGTAACAGAGGTTTTACCTCAGCCGGTAAGATTTTCATAATGTGGGGAAAAAAGAGAGCCTGCACTCTCTCAGGCTGCAAATTATGAACTCTGAACCCTGTAATGAAAAAACCACCTTGCTGCATGTTCCTATAGGGATACAAAAGTTTTCCCCTCCTATACAGCTGCTTATATCCATTTCCCTTGGTGCAAAGTGTGCGTGGTAACATCTTTAAAGAAAAAAGCCAAGACACCCTTTAGATCTGCATATAAGGAATGTTAGCAATGAACTGAGTGCCATTTAAAGCACGCTGCAGAAGAATTTGGTCTTTATTTGTCTCTTGAACAAAAGTGTCTATTCAATTGCTTTTTCTCCTCCCTTTTCTGTGTCTTCAAGATTAGATACATCTAACGTTTATATTGGAGAGCTGAAAAGATTGAGCTACATCCCCGGCTGATGTAAATCGGCCTCGCTGCAGCAGTGTCAGTGGTGTGAAGGGTGGTATTGTGCTGATTTACTGGGGCTGGGGAATTGGACTTCCCTTTCCTCCCCAGCTGGAAGAGCCTGTGAAATAAAAATTATACATCGCATCTGCTTTGAGGGATGCTGCGTGGGATTTATCTGCCTAACAATAAAAAAAAAAATAAAATAAAAAAATAAAACCAAACCAAAAACTTCCGCAGGGGCTGGCAGAAACCATTTTAACACAGCAAATGTTGAGGGACCCAAAGGCAGCCACTCGGACAGACATAACTTCCAGTTTATTAATAGCAGGGGGACAGCAGCGGCTGCCAGGCTGTGGATGTCTCAGTTGCACTGTAAATCTCTGGTTGTTAAGTGTTCCTGCTGCTCACCCACATATGGCATAAATACAGCCTAACGTGACTGAATTATATAGAAAAATGTTAACAATCATTCTCCTTACTTGGATTCCTTCAGCTTAGAACCAGTGGGGTGAGGTGATGGGGAATCTGTCGCTGGTGCTGGAGAGGAGAGAAAAAGCTTTCTTTAAAAAAAGAAATCCTCTTTTCGTATAGAACAGCAGGGTTTTCTCCTTACCTTGAGATTTCTTGCCATTTTATTATTTTGTATTTCAGATAAAACCTTTCCACCTTAACAAGGAACATTTTCCCCCATCGGTTTTAATGGGGTAATAAATTGCAGGAGAGCGAAGAAAAATCTCCCAAAAATAAGCTGTAAAAAAAGTTGCTGGAGACCCAGGGCAGGGTTTGCAGAGGAAGAGACAAGAGTTACAATCTAATTTACTTTGCCTTTCCGCTCAGGTTTCATCTGTAAGAAGCTTGGGTCTCTTTATTTCACTGACTCTTTAGGAGGGCATATTCCCACACATGTTTCACCTTCACTGCTCATGCTGGTGCAGCAGGATGAGGAGACTTTTGGCTGCCCCTCTGTGGAATGATGCCACAAGAATGGGGCAGAAACTGGGGGTTTTGGTCACAAGACCTCACAGAGGCAGATCAAGTGCCCTGGGGAGGTTACTGCCAAAGCAGTACCTTTCTTCTCCAGGTTTCCATTGATTCAGGGGTCACTGAAGCTGATTCCCTCTTCATCAGTTCCCATCAGATAAACACCCTCTTTTGGAACCTATCTCGGTGACAACATCCTCAGTGGAAATATTAAAAAAAAAATAAAATCAGGGAGGACAAAGGGAGAGACTTAGGACAGGCATATGCACAAGGTGGTGGTGGGGGAGGTTCCTGTGGGCACGCAGAGGTCTGGGGAAAGAACATGCACATGGAGGGATTGAGAGAGGGCAATTGGGGTAGCAGAGGAGATGGTGGAAAAGAAAATGTAGAAGAGTAAGAGACGTGGAAAAAAAAAGAGGCATGGCTGTGACCGGGAGGCTAAAAAACCATCAAAATGAAAATTATATAAAGAGCTCTTCAGAAAGACAAAAAGCAGTGAAAAGAGGTTGAAAAAGGCCAAAGAAGTCCTGTGAATCACTGCACTGTACAAATTCCTGCAGATGTATTAACTGCTCACGTTTGGTCCCTAATGAGTCATTCCATTCATTTGATTTTCGTTGGTAAATCTACTTGTGTACTAGCCCTCTGCTGAGAGAAACTTTGTATTTCATCTGAATTTTAAATTGTGATGTGGAAAGCCAGCAAGCAATTGCTTGGGATAGCACTGAGAGAGGTGTCTGCTTACATCTGCTTCCAGTCACTTGTGTCTGCTTACATCTGCTTCCAGTCACTTGTGGCTGTTTCAGATCCTCAGCCTCTTGCCAGGGCAGATTTATCCTCAAGGATGCAGCTCACGTGCATCCTGGCTAAGAATACTTGATTTCCATGTGGAGAGCTCTTCAAAAATAAACCTTACGTGTGCAAACAGTTGATTTTTCTCATTCTTGGGAGATGGCAAATTTGCATCAAGAAAAATGCAAAAGTGAGCAGAAAACATGTCTGTTGGCCACCCCCCAGGAAGAACAACGCATGAATTCTCTAGGAAAAAGATAACCCTTTGCTTCAAGGATTAGCATGGTGCTTTCATGCCAGCTGGGCTTTTCTAGCTGTGCCAAGGCTGGGCTAAGGACTGACCTCCAGCAGCTGGAGAACATGTTCATAGTGTGTTCTAAGAAGAAATATGGGGAAAAAAAAAAGTCTAATCTTTCCTCTAAAAACCCAATTTATACTTAGGATAAGGCCAAGCTGTTCCCCTTGGGCCCCAGTGTGGGATCCAGTCTCTGTTGCAAAAAGACAATTGCAATTCCCCATGGCTTCTATGTGGCCATTTCCCAGTGTCTTTTGATGGGGTCACTTGTCCCTTCACCCACTTGCAGGGGATAGCTTTGGCCCTGTCCTGCAGAGAGCAACATGCCACATCCTGATGGAGATGGGCTATGTCACCACAGGCAGCCAGAACCAAGGTGGGACAAGCTCTTGCCCAGTGTATAAAAAATTTTGTTTCCTGTAATTTAGAGGCCTTTCCTTTCCATGGATTGCCTACATTTTTGTCCTTGCCTCCAAACAATGGCTGGGTTACTTAATGAGCTGTAAAATATTATTAAAAGCAGGGAATACATATTGAAAAGAAAAGGTGAACATAGCTTGAGATATCTAATAAGAGATAATTGCCTAACATTAATTGGCTGGCATTTACATGCAACAGAGCAGCTCTGCCCCAGAAAAAAATAAATCACAGTTTTTGGACTCTGAACACCTCAGAAAGTCAGGAGGGATGCCTAAAATGGATGAGTGAGTTTTCTGATATGCTCTATCTTAGCTTTTCATCTGTTTAAATTACTGGCAAAATCCCCCCTTTTTTTTTCCAGCTGGGGCATTTGTGATGAGCTCTCTGACCAGCTCCATGGCTGGGATTCAAGTCTTCACAGCTCAACAATTTTGACCAAAAGATGTTACAAACCAGCCCAGCAGTCTACACAGCTGCAGCCCTTGCTGGCAGGCAGGGAAGGGCAGGAACACCTTGCTCCTCAAAATCCATCACCAATTTAGGTGACCATGCATAGGACTCATATTTACCATATGCAAACAGAAACATGGAGAAGATCAGCTACAGTTATCTCAATTTCTCTCTTTCCCTCTATCAGACTGCTGAAAAATACCTGTTAATAGCTTATCTTTCCTCGAAATGTCTTCAGAGGTCTTCCAGCAAACTTCTTTGCTACTTTCACTCCTCTTTGCAGTAGAGTGTGAGGAGGCTCCTTCAGGGTCTTGATCCCAGAAAAACTCTGTGCTGGTTTTCTTAGTTGTGTCTTTGTTGAAGAGCAGCAGATTAGTCTGCTTAATGTAATCCTGTATTCTCTGCCTATTGAAGTCTTTTTGAGAAGTCATGTATTCCTGTTCCAGCCTTTTCACGTTTTCCTCTGTGAGAGCAGAGCTGGAATCTGATGACCCAGTCCCTGGGGGAAATATTTTTGGTTGGGACTGGTTACTGCCAGCCCCTGACAGCTTGTGTCCATTAGGCATATCTGCAATGCATTAAGGAGATGAGAATCTTCAGCAACAGGCAGTCAATTCATCATTCTGGTAACAAAGAAAGAAAGAAAAGAGAAATCCCATTAGTCACTTACTCCTGACGGGCATATTGATTGATGTAGTTAAAATGTTCACACTAAGATAACCTTATTAGATTGAAAATCACTTTCTTTTCAAGAGGATCTACTAGGCTCCAGTTCAACAAAGCACTTAAACAAATACCTGATATTAAGGGCATGCCCAAGTCCCCTTGGTGGGATTTTCTTAAATGAATTCCACCTAATGCTTAAATGCCAAAGCTTAAAATAGCTAAAAAAGTGGCATTATGCCTGTCTGTGCTCAGAGAGGCCCAAAGTTGAGCAGCCACATACCTCACAGATGGTACCCTCATCCACACTAAGGCTGTACTAAAGATTGCAGCAGTGATTTCATTAATAACCCAATTAGCTTTGGCTGTAAAATGCTGTACAACTGAAACTTATTGTATGCAGGCTGACACTGAGTGCACTTTATATTCATTACTAGTACTCAGCCAAATTATTTTGGACATTTCATGCTACACACTGATAAAGAAAAAACCAAAGCCATACAGTGGAATCTATTGAATCTGTTTAATTGGACCTGCTGGTCGCCATCCGACCGTGCCAATTAAATAAAGACAAACAAAAGGAGCTCTCAGAGGGTTTAAAGTGAATAAACACAGGGTAAATACTGCATGATTTTTGTTATTGCATTATTCTGTATATTTGTGTGCCTGAAACATAAACTAGCCATGAAGAGCAACTCGCTCTCCTGTTTGCACTATCTGGTTAATTTGTGTCTGCATCTTCCCTCTATCCACTCAATCTCTCTAATGTCAAGAGAGGAAAAAGGGAAAAATAATAAGGTTAGTCTGGCAGAACTGGTGCTTCACAACCTCCTCATCTCCTACGTGATCCTACCAGTCCCACCTGGCACAGTTCTCCTCTGCTCTGACTGACTACAATCTGAGATGACTGTTTCCAGGTGTTTTACCAATGCAGGAGAACCAAAACCTTCCAGTGTTCTGGGTCACAAATCTTGTGCACCCACGGATTGCCTCCAGACTTTGCATCCTGCTCCATCCACGTGGGCAAAGTGGTCTCTGACGGCTTGGAGCCCATAGACACACAATTGGGGGGCACTGGGGGTACACAGGTGACCACTTAGTGGGACATATTCCTCACTCTTTGGCTGGGCATCCCTGGCAGGACAGAGTAGGCAAACACCAAGCAGGAGCAGCACAACACTATCCATGGTAGACACTGTGTAGGGGAGATCCCTACAATCACCGTGTCTGTGGTACTCTGGCAATGGTCACCTGTCATGACTTGTGGTGTCCTGAAGACCTTAGCTCTGAGACCAACTGGTTAGCACATTTCCATCCACAAGGCTGACCTACTTTTTGTTTTTTAATACAAATATCAGGCAAATGCTACAGAGAAGCATATAGGGTATAAATACTTATCCTTTGGTCAGTCTCACTAAAAGAAATCACTCAGCTGGTCTTGCAAAAGCTGTATTCCCTGACTCTAACCTGATTCACACCAAGATCTGTCTTTAATTCTCCTCTTATCATTCTCTTAGGAAAAATTTTTTTCACTTCTCTGGAACTTCCGATTCAGGACCAATAGCAATGCCCAGAGACACCCCAAAGCCTTCTCTTTTTCTACTGTTTATAGTCTGAGCTAGCAGTCTACATTTGATTTTATCATAGAATCATAGAATTAGCTGGGTTGGAAGGGACCTCAGAGATCATCAAGTCCAACCCTTGATCCACTACCGCTGCAGTTACCAGCCCATGGCACTGAGTGCCACATCCAGTCTCTTTTTAAATATCTCCAGGGATGGAGAATCCACTACTTCCCTGGGCAGCCCATTCCAATGCCTGGTCACCCTCTCCGTAAAGAAATTCTTTCTAATATCCAACCTAAACCTCCCCTGGCACAACTTAAGACCGTGCCCTCTTGTCTTGCTGATAGCTGCCTGGGAAGAGAGACCAACCCCCCCCTGGCTACCCCCTCCTTTCAGGGAGTTGTAGAGAGTGATGAGGTCTCCCCTGAGCCTCCTCTTCTCCAGGCTGAACAGCCCCAGCTCCCTCAGCCTCTCCTCATAGGATCTGTGCTCGAGTCCCTTCACCAGCCTGGTTGCCCTCATTTTAAAGCATCTAGCCTAACCAGTGGCAGTCTAACATCACTGCTGGGACAGAAAATATCTCATTATCATGCAATCTAATTACATCACTTGATTTTAATCTCCTTAAACAACTAGCTTTGGAAAAGTATTTTCTTCCTGCCTTTCATGAATTATTCTGTAATTTCTCTCGTAACAAATCAGTGTTAAGATTCCCTTGCTTCTTCATCATATTTTAAAGCATCTCTGATGTCATTAACTCTACTGATCATTGCACTGCTGTCCTTTTGCTTTTTGTTTCAAGTTTTCATGGTCATGGACATGTAAAACAAGGCAGGCTGGAAGGTGCCTCTGGACAATATCTAGTCCAGGTTCCTCCTCAAAGAAAGTCAATTAGATCAGGGACCTTGGGCTCTTGCCCAGTGAACCATTAAATATCTCCAAATATTAAGATCCTATAACCTTTCTGACTTAGCCACCCTGATGCTGAAAATATTTTTGCCATTACTTAATTGGGATTTCCCATAGTCCTGTGTCCTTTGCCCCCACTCCTACAACCCACACAGCTCTCAGAGGAGTCTGTCTGTCTTCTCTTAACCCTTCCATTTGGAAGCTCCAGGCCAAGAGCAATAAGATTGCCATGAGCCTTTTCTCCTCCAGACTGAACATTCTCAGCTCTGTCAGCCTCCTCTTTTGTGCAGTGTCCAGCCCTTACATGCCTTGGTGACCATTTGCTCCAGTACATCCGCATCTCTTGGACTGGAAAGTCCCAAACTGGACACAGATCTCTGGATGTAGCTCACCAGTGCCAAGCAGAGGGTAGTAATCATGTCCATCCACTTGAGGTTTGGAAGTCAAGTCCCACTCATCTGGCTTGGCTGCTGCTTCTTCCAGTCTAGTGTTGCCTTCATCTCCCCACTCTAACTCCTTGTAATTGGCATTTCCCTTGGACTGCAGCACATGGATCCAGGCAAAATCAGGGACTTTTCTAGGTAAACTGGTGCTATTTTTACAATGTCTGAGTGGCCTGGTGTCTGTGCTCAGTGTTTGTCTTCCCCTACTGCTAGGTGCCATTTTTCACCTAGGTAAATCCCCATACACCATCATCTAGAAATAGGCTGCCACTCTTCCTCTTTCATGAATGTTTTAAAGGACATTTTATAGCGTATTCCTAGTAAGGCTTTTAAAAAATTTTCATTTGCAGCCTTGAAAATGGAGAATTTGAATTAATAAAAACACAACTGACATGGGAATTTTTCAAACCCAGTGGAAGAGTGTGAGCCATGGACGTGCCTGGCTCCACGCAGCAGCAGTGCCTGGGGGCAGGATCTCATCCTTAATATACAGCTTGTCTATGTTGTCTTGTCACCCTTCCTACCCTGAGGTCCCCCTACAACAACAAAAAAAGAAACATCAGCTCATAGCAACTTCTCTTCCAGCAGTGGAAAGTGACTTCAAATGCACTTTCCCATTCTCCCTGTGCCACTCCACACAAAACCATAGGGAATTGTACATCCAGGAGGATAAAACCTGCAGGACACATGGCCTCTGGCTCTGTGCTGGTTCCATACATACCTGTCAGGTTGAGCTTTCATACTCATCAGGGCAGTCCTACTGAGTAACATGAACTACCCTGGCTTTTAGAAGGTCCTCTCTTGGCACTTGGCACCTCAAAACTGTGCAATTCATGGATCAGCAGTTTCCCCACAAGCTGAAGCAATGAAGTGCCTGAATGTTCATGTTGAACTTTTCCAGGAAACTGAAGAGGATCAAATGAAGCATTTTATTGAATTCTAAATAGGGGTATTTTTTTGTTTGGATGCCTGCTTTCATCAAAAGAAATGTTCAAAACAAAAAGCCCATGGAAAATTAGAGGGATGAAGTGCCACGTTTTGAAAGTGCCAAACTTCTGCTTTGGAAGTTTGCCTCCCCCTCTCCATCATGAGTCATTCCAGGATTTTTATATCAAGCCATCACATTTTTCACTTGACCTGATATATAGTTTCATTACAAAAGACCATTTTTTTTTTTTAAATGCAAATAAACATTTTGCTAATCTGGCCAGATAGGATCACCACACAAAGAAGAGTGCTCTTGCTTTTGTGAGCCTGTAGTTTATGGGTACTGATATTAAATAGAAAAATCAGCCACATCAAAATGACAGACACAAAAATCTGACAGATAATGGTAAGATGCCCATTATAATGTCACAGGAGATTGTCCACTAAGTATTCACATACACATCTGCAGCACAGCAATGCATCTCCTCCAAAGCCATATCTGTCCCTGACATCAGAGCTTGCCATAAAAAGCAAGTGAATTCAAAGCAACACTTACTGGCTATTTCCTCTGTGAAGCTTCACTTTCTCTATAGCTCTTCTGTTCTCATAATAATATGCTGAAATCTAGTCAGAATATATGAATCTTAGAGAAACAAAACACAGCTGAAGGAGCTGGAAGGCGAAGGACTCAGGAGGCAATTTCCTCTGATTCATTGGGAGACAAAGGCAGAGAGATGACTCTGTTTGTGCCAATGACAGTGGAATTGCCTCTCTGGCACCAGTACACCCATATTTCTTTGGCTCTTGCTGTCCTGCCCCATCTCACAGCCCTCCACTCCTCTGCTCTCAGCCATGGACAGGCTGGATGTGTCCATGGGAGATCATGGCAGGACCTCCTGCCATCCCCATCCTGGGGAGCTGAGCTGCCCAGCCCCCTGTGGGTATTCCCATTGTAGCTGCCAACTCTGCCCTTAAAACCTTGTTTTCCTTACTCTGAGCTCTGTCACCATCCCCTATTACACATGAAACTGAATTTTCCATTTCTATCACCATTGCCCTTGGTTTGAAGTCCCCTGCTGGGTGGAAGGATGGCAGGGAAAACACCAGCAAGTTTTTTCTCTGAGGATGACTGGTGGAACCCAGATCCCAGGCAGCTCCACTGGGATCTGCAAACACACAGTCAGAGATGATGCTTTCCCCACAGGAAAGTTCCAGGGGAAATAATACTATTTGCATGGTTGTAACTCCCCAGGCAGCAGCAGAAGGCAGAAAGTGCAATGCCATCAAATGAGGATTAAACTCCACGCCGTACTGCAAAATGTCAACTAAATTAATTCCAATCCTAAGTTCTCTGCACATATCCCAAAAGGTAGAGCAGTGCTAGGTACACAAGGCTCGAGAGGCTTTCATACACAGACATTTCAAGGGAATTTCCACACTGCAGTGGGTCTGGAGAGAATACTATGTAAATATGAGTTTAGTCAGCTTCTGCTTTCCTTTGCTATCTTCAAGATATTTGTGCTTGTAGAGGGAATCTTTCCCTCTAAGCAATGCCTGCTTGGTCCTAAGGGATTTATTATCTCCTGCAATGAAAAGCATCTGACGGTGCCTCTGCTTTGTTTAGATGTGACTTTGCAGCAGGGTTTTTACAATGCAGGATTTGATTCCAGGAGCTTTCAGACCCACAGCCCAGGCAGGGCTGAGGCCCCCAGCAAAGTGCTCCTCTCACTGTGATCACCCTGTTTTTTTGGAACAGAGGGGTTTGCTGGCACCAAAGGTGCTGTGATGTACAGAGCTATGGCTCAAATACAACCCACCAAGGGCAGGTTGGGCTGGTGGGAGACTGTGTTACCTTAAATGCTGAAGAAGCAGTTATATGTATGTATATATGCATATACATATGCATATATGTATATATGTATCTATTTACAGACCCAAGGAGGGTAATTGCCTACTTTCCTAATAGTGTGTACATTTTACAAACTAATCTTGTTATATATATTGATGTATATAATATCTATGATATATATATATGATATATAATATCATATAATACAATATAAGATTATATTTACAGAAAAAAGCATGTATGGCCCTTACATTCTCTACAACTAATTGAAAGGAGGTAGTAGCAGGGTGAGTGTTGGTCTCTTCTCACAAATAACAAGTGATAAGAGAGGAAATGGTCTCAGGTTGTGCCAGGGGAGATTCACATTGGCTATTAGGAAAAATTCATTCACCAAAAGCGTTGTCAAGCACTGGGACAGTCTGCCCAAGGGAGCAGTGGAGTCACCATCCCTGGAGGTATTTAAAAGACATGTAGATGTGGTGTTGAGGGACATGGTTTAGTGGTGGGTTTGGTAGAGTTAGCTTAATGGTTGGACTTGATGATCTTGAAGGTTTTTTCTAACCAAAACAGTTCTATGGTTCTATGACTTAATTGCAGAACAAGCCCATCAAAAGCAAGCAGATGCTTTCCCTATTTCTGCCATTGCAGCTGTGTCCAGACTACATCTCCAAATTCTGAATCACAACCACTACTCTTGTAGCAAAAACAACCTCCTAAAATAACTCTGCACTTTGCAGTGACGTTGGAAAGCAATTGGTCACTGTAAATCACACAGAAATCTTCTGAATGGTTTCCTGCTGTGCAGCCCTTACACCTATTGCATCCCATCAGTCCCACCAGTGCCAGCAGAGCAGCAATGCTCATCTCAGCATCCTCCTGCAGTTTGAACTGCTGCATCCCAAAATGTGCACCTCCCATAGTGACATCTGCTCTGACTGAGGCACTGCCTTCATCTCAGTGGCCCTTAGCAGATATTTAGGAAAAACAGAAGTACACAGCAAATACACAGTGATCAAGAGTTTTGTGAATTCATTCAGCCACAAGGTTATAAGAACCATACCTGTTTCTGCAGTTGTGGATGAGAATCAGCTGCCTTTACTTGCAGCTACTAACACCTGCAAATTAAGAGTTATAACCTCTTATTCTGATAAATCAGAAAAGTTACTTTCCTTGCATTAGTGACACCTGGGTGTAAGCAGCATTCCTGCTTAGGAGAGGCATGAAGAATCAGACTATCAACTTCTCCCTCTGGGATTTGCAAATAAACCTGATTTTAGCAGACCACGTTGTCTGGGCCATGGAGTGGACATGGATGTCCATCCAGTTCATGAATGTTCTTCGGAAAGCCTGGCTCTTCAACAGGATAGCAACTACATGACACAGTAAAATGAAGTGGCTCAAGCTGTAAATCACAGTTATTAGTCCATGTTCTGTGATTTGTGTCATAAGAGACAAGAGGTAAATGAAGTTAGATTTTCTGAAAACATAGAAATCCATGATTAAGCTGTCAGTGGTTCCAGCTCTTTCCTGCTCTGGAAGGGAAAAGGACTGCTCTCAGAGCTCAGCCAGAGCTGAAGTTACTGTCAGCTGTGCTTTTGATTTCTAACACTGCAGCAAACTGCAGGTAGAAACATTTTGTGCTTGTCTGGGCATGCAGGACCTGATCCTCTCATCCAGGTCTCCCATCAGTAAGGTCCCTCCTGCTGCATGTCCTGCTATGCAGGAAGGAAGCCCAGGCACTGCTGCCTTTTTGAGCTGCCCTCCACAGACACCAAATATTTTGGTAGAGATAAGAACAGCATTTCTTACAGGCAGCAAATAATGCATAGGTGATCCATTGGCCCCTAAACACAGAGCTCAAGTGTACTCAGTGAAACACCAGTGGTATAAATTTGCAGCAGTGCTGAGTAACTACCCTTAGTGGAGGTTTAAAGCAGAATAAATCAAAGAATCACAGGTAGCTGCATTGAGAAAGAGTTGAGAACCTCTGAGATGCCTCCTCCTTCCTGTGGAGACCTCCTGTCCTGAGGCATGGCCCTACCAAATGCCCTAAAAACTACTCATCTGTATGTTATCCACAGGCACCCTTAGCAAAAGTCACCTGCAAGGCTGGGTTGTCCCTGTTATTCCATTTGTAAGGTCTGCCAGCCCCACGGTCTGGATCAGTGTCCTGGGGGAGGAGGTAGAGGGTGGCATTGACTCCAGCTCTCACCAGGTCTGTCTCAGACAATTTTGGAGCATATAAATTTCATTTATTTGTTTGTTTTTTCCTTAAAAAAAATTAAAAATTAATTATGCTATAGTATTGTCTGGCCAAGTGTTTCTCCTACATTTCAGGGAATTCTGACTTCAGAGAGAGCTGAGGCTCTGAAGGGGAAGGTCAGCTCTGTATCTCTCCCCTCTCAGCATCTACCTTTGAGTTTCCACTCCTGCCTGCTGTGGGGAAGATAAGACCCCTAGGAGCACCCTGCAGCTTTCTTCTGTCCCTCTGTAATCTGCTTTGGGTGCTGGGGTGTTTCAGGCTGGGGTTTGGTTTTCATCTCCCAGGTGAAAAGGAAAATGGGGGAGGAGAGCAGCAACACTGGGGGAGCAACAAGGAAACATGGAGAAAATGGTAAAACAACACCTGACAACCACAACAGGGCCCCAGAAAAGCTCCCCTGCCAAAGAAACCCCAAACAACCAAACAACCTGGGTGGGCATCCCAGGATAGACTCACCTCTCTGGGCAGAACCATGCAGGGTAGTGAGAAATGAACCCCTCAAAAAGAGGCAGGCAGGAAACTGCTGAGAGGGAGGTGTCAAGAACAGCCTCTTGGTCCCTGGTTGGTCCCTGAGTGTTGGTGGTCCTCTTCTTCTTGCTGTCCCATTGTTCTCACGTTCTTTCCATCCACTGGTGTCATGGTTCCCAGGGCCATAGCAACAGGGGCAGACAGGGAACTGGGGTCTCCTGCCACTTTGCAGGAAATTTTCCCCTTGGAAGATTTGCCAGGGCTGCAGGAGTCTGGCTTGGGGGATGAAGGTGACAGGGATTTGCTGGGATGGAGGATGTGCAAGATTGCATCTGGGGAGATTGGGACTGCCTGTAGTTCTGGAGGAGGGATGCTGACTTGCAGAGCTTGAGTCAGGCAAACCCAGAGAGAGGGAAGGTGAATTGTCCTTATGTGTTTCTCCACAAAGAGATCCTGGGTATCTCACTCTTGGAACCATCCATCTCAGTCATGGCGTATGGTTTCCACCCAAGGGTTCCCTTGCAGGAATGTTTTCATCATGTGTTGCATCCTGAGCCCTTTGTGCCATAGCTGTCCCCATGGTCCCCAGCACACCATCAACTTACCACTGTCTGGCTGATGGTGCTGGGGTGTGGAATGAATCAGTAACCCCTCTTGTCCTCAAAAACGGTTCTCCAGCTTGATGGGGTTTAGATCTTTTTTATACACCTTTGTTCCTTCTACTCAGAGGTGTCATAAGGTTGCTGCTTATTCTGGCAGCAGAGTGAGCTGAAAGGGTTTGAGGTGCTGGGGAAGTTGCAGAGGCCAATGACTCAGGCAGAAACTGCTTCTTCATTTCATTGAGAGATTTCTTGAAAGGAAATCCAGACTGAAAGGGAACACCTGCTTAAATCCAGCTGTGAGATGTACCAGTGCTGCTAGGAAGTTTGTGGCTCCATCTCTGCTGTCTCCAGCTGTCATCTCTGCAGCCAGTTCCTCTGAAACCCTCTACCAGACTCTCCAAGACATTTTCCATGCCAGCAACTATGCTTGTGGTGGGCCCTGGGGATGACCTTACAAACCTCACTGTGAAGAATTTTCCCTGTATTCTGTGGTGTCTTGATGGTCTTTTTTGTTGGTTTTTAAGGGAACAAATGACAATAGATGTAACAAAATGTGACAAGGTCAGTGTTTGCCAAGCTGTCCCCAGAGCCCTCTGCTTTATGTGCCCTTCAACTTGCCTCTGCAACTGGTTTTCCTGTTTTGTAGAGCAGTAGTAAAAATTGAACCTAAATATAAGGGGGTTTGGCCTTTGCATGTGGTCTGGGAAGTTGCAGCTGATAAGGTGGTGGGTGGAGGGCTGGTGGGGATGGAGGAACTTTCCTTCTCCAGCTGTCAAAGGGCAGAAAGAAAGTGCCAGATGATGGTCAAAACCATCGTATCTGTGGCCAGAGCCTGTGCTCAGCCCCTCTCCTGGACAGTTATGATTTAACTTTTCACCTTTTGTCCCCAGAATTTCCCTAAAAGATCCCACATGGAAAAATTTTGCATGCAATTGTGCTGTCAGAACAGGGCTGGGGCTCTGCTTCCCATTGCAAAACACTGAGTGTTTTTGTGGAGGCAGGGCGCAATCCCTAATATGCAGTAAGTTAAATAAAAACCATATATTGTACAGTTCATACCTTTAATATACTATAGATTTTATAATTTACTTGAATTTCTCACAAGGAAAAAGTCAATTCCTGCATGGTAGGGCAGCCAGAGAAAAGAAAGCTTTAGTCTGCTCAGCAAACAGAGACCTATTTTTAATCCAAAGGCGCTCTGTTAGTTCTTACCAATTTAATGTAAAAGCAGGATTTACTACACATACAACTTAATCCCCTTTTTATATTTGCATAGAGATCCTGGAGCATGTGTATGAACAGTTTTTGAGATAAGAGAGGGAAGGCCTCAGGAGTCAAAGTCATTATTTTTGCATGAAGTATTTAATGCTAAACATAAATATTGAGAGGACTGAATTCCTATGCACTTCTTGCAGACTTCACTCTTGTGCTCCTGAGGATTTTTGCTTTACATTCTATTATTAAAAGCATGGTTGTAAGTGAATGAAAAAAAAAAAAATACAGGAAGTCTTTATAGATAAGACACTTAGCAGGCCTCATTTTCCATTAAAAAGATTACAGACAAAACAGAAGCAAAGGTGGTATCTTACTCATCTCCCCCCACCCGTGTGTGACTGAGGAGAGGCTATGTCAGGCAGTAGGAACCCAGCCCTAAGAAAGGACTCTCATAAAATCATAAAACCATAGAATTGTGAGGGTTGGAAGGGACTTTAAAGATCATCTGGATGGGCAGGGACACCTACCACCAGACCATGTTACACAAGGCTCAATCCAACCTGGCCTTAAACACCTCCTGGGGGGAGGGGGTACTTTCCCCAGTTATCATTTTCCCCAGTGATAACTTTGAATGGGATTGAAGCTGGAGCTCCTGTGGTGCACATTCATCAAGGCTGCTCATTGTAATTCTCATGATTTACGTTCTCACAATCATGATTAGGTGGTGAGGAAAAAAAAAAGGTCTACACGTGGGTTGAATTTGGAAAGTGACATTCTTTGTCCAAATCCAATCAAGCCCCACGGCAGGCAGTCCTTTTGATTTAGCATTAATTTTAATACTTGTGGCCCTGAAAATAACCCTCCTGGCTTTAGAAACCCTGGAGATGAAAAGACAATTGGGGAAGTTCTGGGCAGAATATTATCTCCGAGAGCTGTCACTCCTTGCTCCAGAGGCAGTTTTGCTGAAGAGTGGGATTCTGCACTGGTGTGAATTTCATTTAAAAAATGTAGTTCAAGGCAACTTGGTATGTAAAATTACTTCTTCAGACATAAAAGCAGGTCCAGAGGAGCTCCATCATAATGGCTCGTGGAGTCATTGTAGGCTCAACAGTGTGATGCTGTGATGAGCAGACTTTTCTCTTGCTGGGGGCAATGTAATTGGATTAATTTTCCCACTCTCTGGCTTCTAATAACTGTAATAAGACTGGCAAAATGCTTTTACCTTTGGATGTAAAAATCCCTGACTCACTTGATGCCGTTGTGGGTTGATATTTAATACTGGAGCCTCCTGCTACTGTAACTCAAAGCTTTCTAAAGCAGTAAAATAACAGTCTGGTTCTTCCCTGCTGGACAACTGGGCTCTCTATTGCTAATGAAAGGACACCAGTAAGCTGTATGTATACTGGTCTGATTCTTACTCTCAAACCAGGGTGGAACAAGAGGGTTAAAGCCCAGGGAGCATCCCTTCATCATGTCTTTCTATATCACATAGCTACTTCAAACTCCAAAAGCAAATCATCACCAGCACTAATGAGCAAGGATAGTTTGTGGTTGGTCATCCAGGGAAAAGGCTCATGGGTGTGGGGCAGGAGGAAATCAGGAGCAATGTGTTCCTTAACTACTGCAGGCTGAGAGAATGAGTTTGAACCCAAAACATGAGTCAGATTCAATCAGACAGACAAATGAACAAGAGCGTTTTTATTACCCTGCTACATACTGAAATTAAGGAACTGTTCTCTCCTAATAATATCTTTGAAACCATTAACAAGTCACACTATGCTGGTGACAGCTCTTTCCTGTGCTCTTGTGCGGTTCTCCCACCCTACAATTTTTCTCCTATGAACAGAAAGCTCTAGTGCTGATTGCAGAGGACAGATACCTAATTATAGGGCTTGCTATTAGCAGAGACTTGAAAGGAAAAAGTCTGCAGTTCATACAGAGGGTGATGAAGCATCTCAAATCGATGCGACTTAAAATGGGGTCTGTTGGAATCTTCACATTTTTTTCCCTCATGAAATCCATGGGGAAGCCTGTTGGAAGCAAGATTTGGAAGGTTATGCAGTTCCTTTTCTTGATTTTTTTGCTGAAACCAAACTTTGACTGTTTTCTTGATGTCTTTATCCTACCAGTCTGTCAGCCAGGCTCCCAGTGTCCTTCATGCAAACCTGTCAGGGGATTTATAATGCAGCATTTAATACATGACTTGAAGGAAGGCAATGTTTGACAACACCTCAAAGGCTTGAGATCCCACTGCACCCAGGCACATCCCAATCCATTTCTGGCATCTGCTGTCCCTTTGCTTCCCTTGTTGCACACATGTGGCTGATCATGGCATTGCAAGCTCATTACCCGCACATGGGGCTAACGGGGAATGACCTTGGGAAGGGATGGGAGGGGGGCTGTTCCCAGTCAGCACACACCTCTGTCCCTGCTAACAGCCTCCTTTATAGTTGCATTCAACCCAGATAAATTGTTTAGATTAAAATGGGGATTAAAAAATGGGAGAGAAAAGAAAGTGTCCGACAATAAAGATGTGAAGTGAGGGGAACCAGGCATTTCTTCCTGTATTGCTGAAGTCTTCATAAAGATAACAAGCCATTAAACTTTATGAGCAAGGTCTCAAAGTAGTAGTGGTTTGGTTTTTCATCCTGCACAAATTCTGGACTGCTTTTGACCCCATCTCTATTTTCCTCCCTCCCCTCTGCCTTTCTGTGAAGATATTTGGTCCTTGGAATAAAGTCCACAAAGCTGCTTCTCACAGGCTCACTGTCAGTCCATCTGTCTCTTAAGGACAGTCCTTCAGGGTGAGTTCACCTCTTCTGGTGACAAAGGAAAGGACAACTGGGCTTGTCCCTTTGCTGTGGGTGTTCCCAGAAATCTTCTGTGCTAGTATTTAGTTAATGAGTGCTGTGATATCATAGCCTGAAATATCCAACTCCAGGGTCCCTCTTACATGACACATGGTATGCATGCAGATAAAACTGTGAATTTCTGCATCATTTTAATCAGAACAAAAATATAGAGGAAAGGGTTATTTGTAATTTCAGGTTTTTCACTTGTCACAAGAAAAAATACAGATCCTCCAACCTTTCTTCTCACACTCTCTCTTGGGACTACTATATCTTAGGCCACTTCTAAGCTTTGGCCAAACCCTGGAAGAAACTGTTCATAATCAGCAAATTACAACTTGTAAAGATAACAAATACAAAAGGAAAAAAAAAAAAAAGGGAGAAAAAGAAGAGAGAATGGTACATTCTTGAAACTAGAGAAAAGAAATTATACTTAATGTGCAAAGGAAGAACAGAGCAACTAAGGTTAGAGGATGCTACAGCTGAACCCACCTAAATATTGGAAACTGTGGAAAATTACTGGTAAGTTCTGTGGGAAACCCAGAAGAGGAGTAATGTGGTCCTGACATTGCTAATGAGGAGGTGGCTGTGAGATCCCCCCCAAAAACTGAGGACAGGAAGAAAGCAGAAAGTAGACAGAGAGACAAAATTATGTTTCAAGGATTCTGGTTCTCCTTGACATAACATGTCAAAAGCTGGAAATATCCAGGCATGGGCTGTAAACAGCTTGACAATCTGATTGATGTGGGCATTAACTGAAGTTACGACATAAAATATATGATCCTGCAAGTACTTGTTTTTCCCCATGAAAATGATTACTGCAAGCACTTTGCCCAGTGACATGTGTGTGAACTTGTACCTGTGGTTTCTCAGGCACACTACAAAAAGATGTCATCATAATGAAGAGCCATAAATAATAATTTATTTTAAATGTATATGCAAGTGACAAGGCATTTAAAGCAAGTATATTTATAAGAAACTTCAGAGTCAGACTACATTTTAGTTCAACTCTTGTTACCACATCTGTCTTTTCTTACTTAGGAAGTTTTTCAGTGATTCTGTCTTTTGGAAAAAAAAAAAGGAAATTCTGGTGTTTTACGTGTGTAATCTGGATAAAATGCTGCTTCAGGTTTCTCTGAGTGCCTGTACTTCCAATGATATGTGTTTTTCCTTCCTAAGGATACAGGCATCCCTCAAGGACGCATTTTCACTCGATATTATGATCCATCTATATCTCAGAAGCAGCTTTTTTAGCAGACCCAGTAATCATCCAGGTATGTCTGTGCTTTGGTGGCAGTTGTGCATCAGAAATGTTGTGTTTCAGCAACAGGGCAAGTCATTACTGGCCTCATTTGCTCAAGCATGTTTACTGCATCTGAATTTTTGCCTTTAAACAGTGTTGCCTGTGGCTTCCTGAAAAGAGGAAATGTGAGGGCTATGTGTAGGTGCGAATGGAAATGGTGGGAAGTGGTTTCTAAGGACTGAGTGTTTGGGAGAGAGGAGTTGGTGTGATGTGGATGCTCACCGTGTGGTCTTCTACTCTTTACATAAAAAGGAAGCATATTCTGGGAAGAGAATCACAGAGCAAAATTAATTGTGAAAAAACAAAGACAAACTATTAGGCAGATGACTCATTATTTATAATAGGTCATCTGCTGTTACCAGAAAGAAAGTAACTTGTTGTCTCCCAGGGGTATGAAGGAAATCTGACCTCTGTAAAGATCCAGAAGTCAAATCAAAAAGACCCTCTTTTTTATTATTTTTATTTTTTAAACTGTCCTTATTTTTAGCAAGTTTTATGATTGTTGAGGTCTTGGGGTTAGCAAGACTGAACTTAGTCAATGAGACTGTAGAGTACAGCAGATAATTATCTCTTTGATCAATAAGTCAAAGCAGATAAAGATGCACCGCAAAGAATTGGCCCAGGAGCCACAGAGATATCTTTTTTCTGTCATTCATCAATTCTGGAGATGAGAAACGTAGAAATTAATCAGCATTGGGGTGGGAGGTGAGTGAGATCTGGGCAGATGACATGTACCTTGGCTGAAAGCTTATGACAGGCTGTGGTTCAGTCATTTCAGATGAGACTTCCCAGGTCACTGGGGTGCCCCTTTCTGCCTCCAAAAGGCAGCATCGGGGCCCTGTCTTCTTATTAGTGTCAGGTAGGAATCTTTGCTAGTAATAGGAGGACAGTCTCCAGGTACCTTGTTAGATACAGAAGACATGACAATCACTGCAGCAAATAATACAAAGCATTTCAAGGCTCAGGAAACACTTTTCTGTCTCATAAAAAAGGACTTTGCAGAGGTTTTGCAGCCAGAGCAACTGTTCTTTCTTATGCAGTTCAACCTGCAGGATACAGATATTTATATAAGCAGTTGTTCAGCTTCCCACAACCTACAGACCAATGACACCTTTGCTTTAGATGGGAGCTATTGACCCATTTTGTCTTTCTGTTATTAGCACAGGACCCAGTGTCCTTGGTGTTTGTCAATCCAACAGTGAGCACCATGGTACTTGGTCCGTGATAACCTACAAAGCACTGACAAGTATAAATCATATTCCCAATACTCAGCAAGCAACTTTGATAAGATGGGAATAGTAACATCAGCACAATGTGTAACCTCCCTGTTTGTATTATGCAAAGTGTTTTTTCAGTGGATGGGCTGGCTGCCACATGCTGTGTGTTTATCCAGGTGGCTTATGGTTTCTACCACAAGGATCAGGTTAAATACCCTGCAAAACACTTTAATGGTCCTGGCATATTTCTCTCATCTTACCCCTGTTTACAGATGGAAAGGGTTGAGCTGTCTCTTCCTCAAGCAGAAGAGACTTAGCTTTGTTTCTTACACAGCCAAAACTGCTCAGTCAGACCAGGAGTGATGCCTGGTGGTGCCTGAGCCAGCTGGAAGCTGAGTCACATAACATGGCTTACGTTGTAGGAGACACCTTGCAGAAGAGGCAGTGTCCCTTACACTGTAAATCAGAGACCCAAAGCTTATGTATATATGAGTGAGCCTGTTAGGTGGCACAAGTTATGGTGTTCTGCACCATAGGGCCATCATACCAAAAACCTTGCACGAGGGATGGTTGCCATTGCTTGAGTGTACTGGGGAAGACCTGATGTAAAAAGGCAACTGGAGAGGAGCCCAGGGCATGCACAATCCAGCAGCACACAGGTGATGTACAGCTGCATGATCACAGATCCTTACATTTGGCCCCAAAACAGTCACCTCTGATACTCTTCCCATCAGTTGTGGTAGCAATCTGA
The DNA here is from genome assembly GCF_003957555.1 of Calypte anna. NCBI lineage: Eukaryota > Metazoa > Chordata > Aves > Apodiformes > Trochilidae > Calypte > Calypte anna. The sequence continues at coordinate 169,074,185 of NC_044244.1, forward strand.
CTGCAGTTCACATTTGACAAGGTGGGATAAGGTCACAGCTGTGTTTGAGGAGCACCTCTCTCCATCTCATCACAGACTTCACCCCACCTATACCTTTTTCTCAGGCTTTCCTCACTGCATGGTTAACATTACAGCAGTGTGAGCATCCCCAGGGAATCTGTCCCTTCACTTAGCTGAGACCTGTCCTTTGACTGAGATCTGTGCTTTTATTCCTCCTGGCTGGTTAAGAGTGAGAATGCTGCACAAAGTAAGGAACAGCAACAGTGATAAAAAGTAGTGCAATAGTTTTTAAAGCCCAGTAACTCCATACTTGCTCCTGCTGGGATACACCTTGCTATAATGCTTGTGCCACCGATGGGACTGATCGTTTGAGTGAGGCAAAGCAGCAGGGACATTATAATTAATAATGCTTAGCAGGAAAAAAGTTATTGTGCTTGGGGTGAGAAGGGTGAAAACTGTTCTCCATTATTTTTTTAAGAGTTAATTGGTAGGAGGCAAAGATTTGCTGCCTTGAGCCAGCAGGTGCTGCTTTATGACTACATTAATGTTAATGATAACCTCCAGACACATATGAAGACAGCTTAACCTATTTCTTTCTCCTTGCCTTTCTCTGGGAGGATGGGTGTTTTGGTTCCAGCTATTTTTTGAGTGCCACCACAGAGCACTTGGACAGACAGTGAACCCAGACTTGCAGGGATGTTTGTGGGTAGTTTTAGAAGACTGGGTAACTTTTGTAGCCTCCACTCACCCTGAGGCAGACCTGGGAGATTAAAAGTTGAGGGAAATGGGTAAAAGGGGCTGCTAATCCAGCACCAAGTCATTCCTAGGGATTGCATAACATTTCTAAAATTGCCTGCTTAACTGTTCCTAGGAGTGCTTAACACTACTACCTGGAATCTAACTGTTTATTCTCTTCTTTTACTGAAACTTCTTTTCACTGAAACCTCTCTTCTTCTGGCACACTGTTTAAAAAAGTACTCTGGCAGCAATTTAAACCCGGAGATGAACAGGTGTTAAAATTGTGTTCCTCTAAGCAAAGTGTGCTGGGGCCCATCAAAGCATGATATGTGCTGGAAAAAGTAAACCAGTGGCTCCACAGTGCTTGGAATTCTCTCATTTTATCACCACTCGACATTCAAAGCTTTGTTATGAGCCTATTTTCTTCTGTACTTTTTGCATATCTAGTGTGGAAAACCTAAGAAAAAGGCTTTAGAGACCTTCCAATTTATATTTTTCATAAGATGCTTGCTTAGCACAAGCCCATCAGCTCCAGTCAAAATCTGGGTGCAGCTGTAGCAGAGGAAAAAATGTTGTGAAAGGGCAGTCCTTAGGGCTGGCTGAGGAGATCTTTGCAAAACTCAGGTGACAAAGCTACCATTAGAGAAACCCACTGGGTAGAGACTGTTTCTGAAAGCCAAATCTGATTTTTAATAAGATTACCAGATGGTTCCTTTGCCCTGCTATAAGTCAAACCCCACAGATCAAGTGATAACAAAATGGGAGAAGAGATCTTGCATGCCTGTAAAGACAGAGAGAGTTGTATGAAGCAGTGTTTGCCCACTAGAACTTGGGGACAACTCCAAGTGAGCTCTTTCATAATTTCTTGAATGATGAAACATGGATATTTAGTGTATGAAATTTTAGGGAGACAGGCCAGATGTATGAGGCAACAAGGGGTGGTACATGGAGTTAAGATCAGAAGTTGATTAATGAGGTATGGAGGGAAGAGGCTGTATAAAACCACAGGAGGGAGAATGGGACCCTACATACTCATCCTTTTTGGGAATGGCATCTCTAGGATGTAATGCTGTTTTGGGAGCTGTAGAAGAGGAAGAAACCAGGACCGGAAGTAGCTAGGGAAGACAGAGAAGAGGTACAGAGCATCTGACTGAGCTGGGCTGTGGTGAAGAGCTCCTAGGAAACCCCATCCATCCCACAAATCTGAACCTATAGTTTTGTGGTCTTCAGGTTCCTTAGCAGTCAGCACATACCTGTAAAACCCATTGACAGTACAGCTATCTCCTTGCACCCTACATGTCTCCCTGTAGCATAGCTTTGTTGTATAAAATAATGACTTCTTATCACTACTGTAAAACCATCCTGTTTAATTCATATTGTGGGAGGGTATGGGAGGGATCGCCAGTCCTGCTGGTGACCTGTGTAGGAGTTAATGTGATTGTATATAATCAAATTTTCTCAGTTCATCTCTTTAAAAATGTCAGAAAACACACATGCACGAGCACATATCAATTGACCATTAAAGCTGTAAAGTCAACCAGTCAAGAGACAGGAAATACCTGAGCTTGCCACTGTTTCTAAATGAGGCACATCTTGCATTCCCTGCTAGGTTTCCACTGTGTTCTGCCATATAATCGTCTGGGTCAGCATCTGAATGGCTTTTTTACATTGCTTTCATGATTCCTCATGTAGAATTGTCTATAGCACAGTGTCTAGTAAATCCTAATTGGAAACTGATTTTTTTTTAAGATCTTAACTTCCCCTTCTTAGTGTCTTTTAAAATCAAATGAAATAGTTAGACTTCAGCTAAACAGATCCTTATTAAAGCAGGAGCTAGTCTGATAATGACTTCAATTGGTGCTACGTGGCCATCACATGTTATTTGATAAGCATTCCATTATAATTAAGAAGTGGCTAATGCACAATTAATATACAAGATTACACACTTAGCTAATTAGGTGATTTTATTTTTTTGATTTTGTTAGATTAAAATGTACAGGACTCCATAAATCACTATTAGAGTTTGCTTAATAAGCCTGAACCCTCAATTTTCTCCCTGTCAATCAGGAAGGGAGCTGCTGACTGTCCCTGTCACCCAGTGAGACTTGTCACAGGGAGGGCCCATTGCATTAAAAAGGAGCTGAAATGCCCTCTCCTCCTAAACCTCAGATCCATTTGCAGGACATTGCAGCTCAGGCTGGTGCTTTTATGGTCTGCTCTGCTTGTCAAGACTCAGCTCCTGCCCTGGCACAAGAAATGGGATGTTTTTTAGTGTTTCCTTCTTCCCTTCATCTTTTGCAGTCTGTTGCTTGATGCCTATGGGGTGGGGGATTTTTCACATGGCTGTTTGTAACCCCTGTGAAGATACAGTTTATTTTTAACCACGAATTTTTCAGTTCTGCCAAGCTGCCCACATTTAGGTGTCCCTGGACATGCACAGCAGCCATGGGCTCAGCAGCACCTTTGCTTGCAGGGTGCACAGAGCTTTTTGCCAGGCTGTGAGGCTCTGCTTTAACTACCTCATTTATGAGGTTAAGCACTGCAGACTTCTCTGCAGTCAGTGTAGGGAGGGAGAGCTACATCTTCATGAGGTGGCACACCATGCTCCTCAAAGCTGCAAGTCAGAGAGAATCCACCTCCAAACTGCAGACACTTATTTTGTGATGTCAATATATAATGGAAACAGAACAGTGGAGTTTTCAAGCTCTTCTGCCATCAGCAGAGACTTAATCAGTAGAGTAATGAGGGCTGGAGCATCACCTGACTGAGGAGCCACCAAGGGCTCAAGTCCCAGCCCATTGCCCTTTTGGGTTTGTGGGTATGAGAGATCAGGGCCATCACAGCACAGCCTCTTGGAGTGTCCCTGGAGGCCAGGCAGATACCTCATGGTGACACGTAGCATGATGGGGTGACCACATCCATGTCCTGGTGGAGGGGAAAGCCAAAGATCTCCTTTGGGTGCAATGTCAGCTTTGTTTCCCCATTGCCCTTGGCAAAAGTGCCTCCACCCTGACAGAAAAATGAGCACCTAGGATTATTGCTGCCAGCATTTACTCAACAATCAGCAACTAATGAGATGTTTTGTCAACACAGAGTGCTGTTTGTTGAGACAGGAGTAGGAGAGTGATATGGTAATTGGGTGGTGAGTATTTAATTGGCAAGGCTCACAAGCAACAGATCACAGAGACACAAAGCAAAGCTTTGGGAATATAACACACTTGTGAAAACAAAGAGAGAAGATGCTCCAAATTCAAAGAAACATTAGGCTTTAATTAAAAAACCTAACCCCAAGGAAAGAGCTGAACTTTACTGTAGGTAAATGCTACCATTCCCAATAGGAAGGAGTTTGAGATGGAGTCCTGCAAGACCTTCATGTCAGCAGTTTAGATCATGGAACCACAGAATCATAGAACATCAGGTTGGAAGGCACCTCAGGGATCATCTGGTGCAACCCTTCTGATACTGTTGTTTACATTACATCCCAGCATCATGTTGAGCTGAGATTTAAAGCTTTCCAGAGTGGAGGAATCCACCACTTCCCCTAGGAGACCATTCCAATGTCTGTCTGTCCTCATAGTGAAAAATCCTCCTCTTATGTTCAATCAGAATCTTGCCAGGGGCAACTTGTGCCCATTGCCCCTTGTCTTCTCCATGTGACTCCTTGTAAATAGGGAGTCCCCATCTTCTCTGTAGCCCCCCTTTAGATATTGGAACATCTCACCCTCTGGTCAACCTCGCGGCTCTTCTCTGGATCCTCTCCAGCCTTTCTGCATCCTTTTTGTACAGCAGGGACCAAAACTGGATGCAATGCTCCAGGTGTGGTCTGACAAATGCTGAGCAGAGTGGGAGGGTGACTTCTTTATCTCTGCTGGTGATGCCCTCATTGATGCAGCCCAGCACCCTGTTGGCTTTCTTTGCAGCTGCTGTTCACTCATGTTGAGCCTGTTGTTCATCAAAACCCCCAGGTCCCTTTCCACAAGGCTGTTCTCTAGCCAAGTGGATCCCAGTCTGAACTGCACTCCTGGGTTATGTGTTCCCAGGTGCAAGACCTTGCACTCCTCTACACTGAATTTCATAAACTTCCTGCTACCCCACTCCTCCAGTCTATCTAAGTCATCCTGGAGGGTTTCTCTCCCCTCTGGGGTGTCAACCTCTCCACTCATCTTGATGTCATCAGCAAGATGATGCAACTTCATCAGGGTGTTCCTGGATCCCAACATCCAGGTTGTTTCTGAAGATGCTAAAAAACATCAGGCTCAATATTGATCCCCAGGGGACTCCACTTGTGACCCCGTTGGAGGATGAACTATTTACCATCACCCTTTGGGTATGGTCTGTCAGTCAGTTCCCCACCCACCACACAGACCACTTGTCCAGGTCATGAGCCAGTTTCTCAAAAAGGAGGTGGCTGTGGGGTACAATATAAAAAGCCTTGGAAAAGTCCAAGTAGATGATGCCCACCTCTTGCCCTGCCATGGAGGTTACTCCATGCCCTCCCTCCTGCTTCCAGCTCATCACTGAACAGTGACCTCCAGCAGCCCAGCACAGAGCTGAGTTTCCAAACTGGAGAATATTAGGAGTGTGTGTGAGATTATTGACTCTTCTACTGGAACATCTCCAGAACCAGATAATCTCCAAGAAGAAGGACAGCAAGGTCAGCCAAACATCTTCATCTGAGGTGCGGAAGGAGAGTGGGGAACCTGGCTTTGGTTCCGATTAATATATAGTACTTTATATATTGAAACATCCTCACCTGAAGAAACTGAGTAGTCTGAATTTGCAGACAAAGCACTCAGCTGGGAAATTATTTCCAACCAGAGCAGGGGCTACTTGCTTCTTGGCAGGGAGGGGGACACACTCAGCATTATTTTTGCCTTTGTAATTTTTTGAATGACATCCCAGTTCTTTTGAGAGTCCAGCTCAGAAATCAGTGTGACTGCTATAAAAAAAAATCTTCAGTGAGATGTTGCAGCATTTCCAATTCTAATGTACATCTCCTATGTGTACACACGTCTGATGGTACTCACTAAAGTGGATCCAAATGTATTAATATTTGAAGTCTTAATTTTCTGCAAATAAAAGACTTGCCAAAAGAAGTTTATCCAACTTGAAGGAAGATATTGCATAAGAAAAGGCAAATGTACACTGCTAATTTACTTCTCAACAGCTCTTGATTAAGCAGACTTTGCTGATCAGCCCTATGCTGCATTTGTCTCTGCTAACTCAGTTTCCAGTTGGCTCTTAGACCTTAAAATGTTCATCAAAGATCTGTTCCAGTGATCCTTAGCTCTTCAGAAGTTCAGATGAGCCACTGAGTCACCTCTTCTGAAAACTGCTGTACCCTTAAATTTCCATCTGATGGAAGGCCAAGCTCAAGCACCCCAGGACAAAATCTTTCTCTTCCTCTTTTAAGGACATTTTCCTGCTTCTTTTCACAGGATCCTGGAGCTCTACTAGAGGAGAATGATCTCTGGGGAGTTGCCATAGTAACTTGTCATGCTTTTTTCGTTGTCTGACATTAAATACAAGGAAGGGACAAATTACAGAAAGGAATTTTATACCTGAATTGATCATCTTTGTCTAACACCAAAACTGAATCTTACCTCCAACTTCCTAAAGCAGTAAAAGTCACCTTGAGGCTGATGTTAAGTTGGTGATTTTCACTGGAAAAGAAACTAAATGCTATATTTATTATTCAAGAATCCTTATTAGAGAAAAAAATAATTCCATGTCTGAAAGATGTAGCAAATAAGAAAGAGAATGAGATCATTAGAAATGTAAAGACATAGGAGTCAAAATAGCTGCTACAAATAATATCTAAACTTGCAATGCATGAATGCTCTGCATATTCTATTTTCTTCTTAATAGGGTTCAATGGCAGTCTGCTCTTAAACTGATAGTCAAATAAAAGTCCAAACCCATGTTATCTTCGGAAAATAACTTCAGGTCTCAGAGCAGATAAAAAGAATTGATAGTTGAACGTATCAATACCAGTTCAGCAGCAAATATATTTTGAAGATTCTAAATAAAAATTTGTTTTAAGAGGGTGTGATAGGGAAAGAATCCACTCAAACTGCTCTCAGTTATGAGCATCAAAGGGAGATCAGGAAGTCTGGGATCAGGAAAGGGCATGAGAGCTGAGCTACCAGAAAGCTCATGTCCATGAGAAATAACCCGAAAATGTAAATCTGGGAAAAGTGACAGATAATCCTTGGAGGCCAGCAGGGATGGAGTGCAGAGGGGGTGCTCAGAAGTTCCCAGCCCACATGGGGGGCAGGGGGAGGAGCTGGCTCTGGGGTGAGGTGTTCCTCTGCTGCTTGTGTCACAATCAGTAACCACTGCTCACCTGGAGACCTGGGCAGCAGAACCTCAGAACCTGCTGCTTGAGAGCTGCATGGAGAGGGAAGATCACCAGCTCCTGTGACCAGGTGAGGGGGGTGCTAAAGGTGTCATTTAGGGCTGCCAAATTCCCCAGCCAGACTTTGTTTCTCCCCAGATGTCCTGCCTGCCCATCCCTCCTGCCCAGCACTTCCCAGGATTATTGAGTTCCGAGATGCGGGGGAAAGGATATGGGAGGTGGGAGAAGTTGAAGCTTTCTGCTGAAGCCTGGGTCAATGCCTCTCCCCTGCAGTGCAAAAGAGCTGACAGAGACTCTGTCAAGTTTAATTGTGCCCAAGATAATGTCCTTTGATGCTGTATGTTTTATACATTTCTGTTTATCCTGAAAAACTTGCCATCCAAACACTTTAAATGTGACTTCAACAGCTTAGCTGCCAGCCTGTGATGCTGGCAGTGGTATGTGGGGGGGTGGGCTGATGCTGCTGGGTGTTTTCTGCTTCTCCTCTGAATATTTATAGGGGTCATTTCCCCCCTTAGCTGATTTTCCTCCTCATCCTGGAGTTGACAGTAGAAACACTGGGACTGGGGCACCCCGAGGGACCAGAATGAGTTGGACAGGCTAAAGGGAAAGGGTGCAAGGGAAGGAGAGATATATGGCTCTGAATATGGCATAAGTAGAAAAAACCCCTCAAAACCAAGATTTTTGTGGGAAATCCCTTTTAGCAGAGGAACAATATTATGAAAACACAAGTCTGATATGAGATAAACCAGACAGTGGTGCAGAAGATAACCCTGGAAGACATGGGATCCTATTGCAATAAAATCATATATTACTGCAAACAGACCCATATTGCAATTTCCCTGCCCTGCATGAAGGTCTTTTGGATTTGAAATGCAGCTAATAATTCTCTGAGCTTTTGGACAAGTGTGGGAATAAGACAAAGGAAGCATCTATGGATGTTGGCTCTCAGAAGTAATCTGAAGGAGCTGGAGATGCAGTGGTGTGTGGTGGAGAGAGCAGGGAAAGAGTAGAGCAGCAGGATTTGGAAAGAAGAAGGCAAAACCAGGACAGGGGGTGCAGAGTGTGATGGCAGAGATGGAGGAGATGAGAAGCTTCTGTGTGGTTGTCACCCTACACCTGATGCCTGGGACAAATTCCATGAAGGTGAAGCTCTCCTCACCACCAGAAGGGTACACCTGAGCTTCACTTTGCCCCTGCACTCAACGCTGGTGAGGCCACACCTCGAGTCCTGTGTCCAGTTCTGGGCTCCTCAGTTTAGGAAGGATATCGAGGTCCTGGAGCAGGTCCAAAGGAGGGCAACCAGGCTGGTGAAAGGACTCGAGCACAGACCCTATGAGGAGAGACTGAGGGAGCTGGGGCTGTTCAGCCTGGAGAAGAGGAGGCTCAGGGGAGACCCCATCACTCTCTACAACTCCCTGAAAGGAGGGGGTAGCCAGGGGGGGGTTGGTGTCTTTTCCCAGGCAACTCTCAGCAAGACAAGAGGGCATGGTCTCAAGTTGTGCCAGGGGAGGTTTAGGTTGGATATTAGAAAGAATTTCTTTATGGAGAGGATGATCAGGCATTGGAATGGGCTGCCCAGGGAAGTAGTGGATTCTCCCTCCCTGGAGATATTTAAAAAGAGACTGGATGTGGCACTCAGTGCCATGGGCTGGTAACTGCAGCAGTAGTGGATCAAGGGTTGGACTTGATGATCTCTGAGGTCCCTTCCAACCCAGCCTATTCTATTCTATTCTATTCTATTCTATTCTATTCTATTCTATAAGGGGCAAGAGAGCAGCTGGGTGACCTCAGTGGGGAAGAAGGGTAGATCTGGGTGAAATTTGGCAGCCAAGCTCTATTTTTTTTTTGAACTAGAAAAATTCATATCTGTGTTCTGTGAAACACTGCACAGTAGTCTTAAGAATTCCAACAATTTGTTTATTAAAAATAGTTCAATCTCATTTCAAATTGGCTCATCTTGAAAAACACATAACCTCAATTTTTGGTAAAAACTGCTGAAAATAAGTTTTCTTTATCATAAATGACATTTTTGGTACCTTTTTTTGTATGCAAAAAGACTGGAAACCTTTATTTGCTCATGTTTACTTCTACTAGGAGGTGATTTAAGCCACAACCTTTCAGGCATAGAGAAGGAGAGAAAAGCGTTGAGCAGAGAAGTCTGAGGTTTCTGTAACTGAAATGAGAAGCACTGAGGGTACAGCCTCACATTATGTATTTTAAAGAGATGTGTTTTCTGGTGATGTGAAAAGGAGGCAGATGGACAGTAAGGAAGAGATGAACAATCACTCTTGCAAGGCCAGAAAGCAAAAAAATTAATGAAGCTATCAAAGGATATAAAGAAAAGAATGACTGGGGAGAAATAAGAAGGAAAGATGGAGAATTACCTATGGCTTTTGACAAGTTTTGGACCCTAGTGCTGGGAGATTTTCAGAAAAACATGCAAAGAGCAAGAGAGTTATCTTGGTCCTGATGTCCCAGGGCTCTGTTTTGGTGTTTTAATTATTTCTCTGTTCACAGTTCTGTGGATTTTAAAACCAAATGTATCTGCCACTGCATTTTTGTGGCACCCACTAGCAAAGGTTGAGCATGAACAAGAAAAAGCTGGTTTTGAGGCCAGGTTTTCACTGTGATCCTTTAAAAATGTTTTCTTTTGAAAACAGGTTTCAGCACCATAACAGCTTTTAACTCATTTGCCTGTCACTCAGTTGGGACGAACTACTCTGAGGTGCAAGATGCTCTTGCACTTTACCCTCTTACAAGTCTGTAAAAGTGAAGTAGAGAAATAAAAAGACAGCCCGGGTTTTTATGCCAAAGCTTGTGGTGTTGCTATAGAGCTGCTTTATCTACCAATGCCAATATTCTCAGCTTCTATTAAGTGTATTTCTGGTCTATTCCTTACCTTTCAGGGTCAAAGGGGCAACATGGTCGACCGTGGGAACTGACTGACCTGCTTGTTCCTGGCACCCAATGAACTTTCATTGTGAATTTTGGCAGTGATTCAATGCATTTGTGTTCCCTGTTCTTTCAGTCTTGATGAAGTTTCTCCAGCCCTGCTGTGCCATCTAATACTTGCCAGTGGACAGTGGCCTCTTGAAAATCTTGGAAGAAGTCTTTTCCTGCAGTCTTCCTCACTTTACTAAAGAGAGGCCATGTCTGCTTTTGATATGACAAACCAGCACGCCCAGCACACAGAGCCTGAGATGGACTCTATCGCCCCCCCAATGAAACTGAGGGATGAGATGTGTGTCTTTATTGATGGCAAATGGATGAATGACACCCACTGCCAACCACCCATTGCTTCCCACCAAAAATTCTTTGCCAAGAGGTCACAGAACGAGTGGAGCATCTGGGAGGAGAACAAAGCGCTCTGGGAGGAAATCCAGCTCCTCCAGGTTGAAAACAGAATGCTTTGGGAAGAAAACAGGGCTCTACAATGTCTCCAACCACCAAAAAAAACTGTCCAGGTCATTTACACTGATGCCCTCCAGCCAAGACTTCAGCAGCAAAATAATCCATTCCCATTCTTCCAAGATGGGAACGTAGGCCTTCAGGTCAGCCCAGGCAATAAGGCACTAAGGGAAAAGAAGAGAGTCTTAGAGGATTTCCAGCAGGTGAATAAACCAATCCCCATTATCTGCAAAGACCAAAAAGCTGTCACAGTCCAGGAAGAGAGCAAAGATACTGGCTCAGATCTTCAGGAGGACACTGTCTCCCTCCTATCCGTGGAAGAGGGTAACCCTGGCCAAAAACCCCAGCAGGAACATGAAGCTAACAAGAAGAGCACCAGCCCAGACCAGAATAGGATCAAATCATTCACAAGCACACAGGGTGAAGATGAGATCCTCCAGGCTGTCCAGGACTTATACAAACTCCTCCATATCTTCCTAGAAATGAACCTACTCCATGGGGAGAAACAGGACTCTCACACTCCCTATGATATGAACAGATCTTTCCGAGAAGATTACAATAAACTGAAGCAGCAGCTGAAGGCTGTGAAAAACACTGTGTCAGAGATTACATATCAAATGGAAATGTTGGAAAACGAGCTCATTGCCATCACTTGCCCTGCCTATGAAGCAGTAAGACAGCAGCTGACAACTGAGCATCAGCTTGGAGAAATGTGAAGCTCAGTGTTAAGACCTGTTAGTTCAGTTCCCTGGAAAGCTTCTCATCTTGTTTCAAGGAACCTAATAAAACACCAGTAGAGCCTGAAGACATCTGAGGATCCTTGTGTTATTCTGAAATTTTCTTACATTACTTGGATGTATTTTGCCTTCTGATTACACAGTGTGGGTCACTGCCATGAATTTGCCTAGCATCAGGAAAACATGTTTTCCAGCATTTTTCCCTCAGATTTTCTGATAATAAGGCCTGCAAGTTTGCTTTAACACTTAATTTGAGGTACCTTATGCTGGCCATACTTTTCATAAGGACTGGAAAATGAGAATCTCCTCTGTGAGATGAATTTAGATCCCTGGTAATCCCTTTCTTTCTTATGACTAAGTTGGGTGGCTGAACTCTTCTGCCATGCACCAGTCTTCCCTCTCCCATGTAGGGTAAGGAGTGGATCATGGAAAACATCCTCCCAGAGGAGGCAAGCCCATTAAAGACAACAGGACACAGATAGACACACTATAGGTGCCACCTATTGTTTCTGGTTTCTTTTCCCACATTTCCACTCAAATTGTTGTCTCTTTCTCTTGTTAAAACTCTTCCTCAGATGAGAATTCACCTCTTGCTTCAAACTAAAACAGGCCCATAAAGCAAACAGTGCCCACCAGAACTGCACATCCCCTTCTGCCTTGCTTCTTTGGAAATTACCTTCATCATTCTGTACCTTAATCAGGCCTAATTCTTCTCAAATGGCCTTGTTTTATACACTTGAATAATTCCACTGATTTCAAGTGAGATTATTATTTGCTGGGAAACAGCTCGTTTGGGGTGCAGAATGTATCACTATCCCTGGAGGTGTTTAAAAGATGTGTAGATCTGGTGCTGAGGGACATGATTTAGCACCAGATTTGATAGAGTTAGGTTAATGGTTGGACTTAATGATCTTAAAGGCCTTTTCCAGTCAAAACAATTCTATGAAGGTGGTGTTGTATTCAGGTGGGTGCTCAGGAGGTGCAGACACTACTGCTGGGGAGAACTCCCTGTTCCTGCACCTCCTCTGAACTGTTGTGTGCAATCACAGCCTGGGAGGACAAGAAAAGTGCAGTTTGAAATGTGATCCTGGCTTATAGTCCAAGGGTGTGCTCACAGCCCCCTGCTATGAAAAAATGCTGAATAAAGGAGGATCTCTCCTCCCAGACATTCTGATGAGGCCATTCTGATGAGAAGTGAATGGAGCACGCAGAAGAGTAACATCTGCACAGAGCAGTGAGGTCTGTTTTATTTCTTGAACAATCAGATAATGCAGGTTTTTAGATGCTCCAATGCAAGCAAATGCGTTGCAAAAAGCAGTGTTTGGTTGGCTGTTTGGTGGTTTGTTCTGCTGCTTGTGGTTTGTGGATGGTTATCTTCTCACACTGTGGTGGGACACACCAGTCTCAGGTGATCTGTTGACACAGGAGATGAAGATCCTCATGTTTAAAAATCAGCTCTCATCTCAGTTCTGTGGCCAGAGCATCTGGAAACACCTTTTTCTCTGTCTTGTACATCCCTGATGCAGTCCAATTTGTTGCAATCTTTCAGGCAGAATGTGGGAATCTTCAGGTGATCTAACAAGACAAGCACAAGGAGACTTCTGCAGAGCAATTGTAGGAGCATTGCTGGAAAGCACAGGGAAGGCTATGGTCAGGTTTACCTTTTGCAGCAGGACCCAAGAAGCAGGTTGTCACTGTGCTTTATAGGTCTTTAAGTGATTTAGCTCCAAGTTATCTAAAGGATGAATTATCTTTCACCTTGTATTTTACTCAGACAACACCAGGTCAAATGCCAGTGATGCCTGTTCACTTCAGAGACTAAAGGGGAATTTTCTTCTGCTGTTAGGGCTTTAAGATGTCGAGGCAAATGTCTCATGGTTGAAAGTAAAGGGATGGTTTTCAGTGGAACAGGTGGAGGGAGTGCTGTGTGTGTAAGGACCAGGAGAGAAGAAGAGGGCCTGGAGCAACAGGCATTGATAGGAGGTTGAACAGACAGCAACTTGCTCCTGCTTAATGACAAGATGACAACCATATATATGTACATAAACACCTCAGCTCCACACTGGGGAACATGTCCCTGCATCTGTGCCTTGAGATACACTCCTTTTCTCCTAGCTGTCTCTCTCACCATGGTGTTTCAGTGTAATACCTGTCAAGGATGGGGTGTATGGACACCCTAATGCCAAGCTCTGGAGGGGAGCAGTGGTAGTGACAAGCTTAGCTGTTTGCTTGTATTTTAACAAAGTGCTTTGTGTCCTGTTAGAAAAAACATACTGTTCCTTTTCCAATGATCAGGGAGCTGACTCTTACCATGTCCCTGTAAGTGGGCAGGAAAGACACACAGATATTTAGCTTGCCACCAGGCACTTGGGAGGAGTCATCTCCCCAGAAGTGTTCAAGGCCAGGTTGGATGGGGCTTTGAGCAACCTGGTCTGGTGGGAGGTGCCCCTGCCCATGCAGGAGGGTTGGAACTGATCTTTATGATCTCTGCCAACTCAAATCATTCCATGATTCCTGAATTCTGATGATATTCCTGGAGGGAATAAGGTTTTGTGAGATCTCCACACTTTGATTGCTGCTTTGGATTTTTGATCTTCCTGGTTATAAAAAGTCTCTATCACAGAGAGATAAAAACAAAAAGTATGTTTTTTGTTAGCCCTTATAGAGAAGTTGAATTCAGTCATGCCTTAGTAGTGTCTCAAATCTATCATGTGCTGAGACAACAGTGACCACAGGGACTACCTAGTGCCTAATCTTGCAGAGGATTGATTGTTTTATAAGCAAACACTCATATCCCAGAAGATACCAAATGTCCAAACTGTACTTACCTGTTTACAAACTGGGCAGAGTTGGTGACAGTGGTGGAAGATTACTTCTGGATGTTGGGAGAAAAGCAGTTTATCATGGGCATTACTTGCTCTACAAGAGTAGTGCTTGATCCGTGCCAAGGGCATGGATTGTGGCACTCAGCTGAGTTGCCTGCAGGGTGTCACAGGACTGCACAGGGTCAGTCCTAAGCTCTGCTCTTCTCTGCTTTGCTTCAGGGTCCCAGTGAGTGACATTAACAACTTGAGTGTTATCACAGTATCCTACAGGTCTCCATCCAGGATGGACACTTGTAAGGAGTGATGGGACAGCAGCTCTAGCAGGCTATTTGAAGTACAAATGTAGGAATATGCAGTAGATATTTACAGGAATTACTTGTTAATGATCATAATTTTTAGGCAGGTTTAGGAGAAGATTTATTTTCTTTTTCTAACCTCTTCACTGATTTACAAGTGCCTGGAAGCTGATAGCTATTCTGGTTTGAAATGAAGGGACATCATTCTTATGCTGCCTACTTTACCTTTTACAGAGAAACTGACTTCCTCACTATTTTCCTCTTGTTTCTGATTAGCTCCTTATTTTACAGTACTCCATCTTTCAGTAATACTTTTGGGCAGCTGAGTTTTTGGCAAGGTCACCATCAACCTCTTGCCACCCTGTAAACTGGATTATTGCCTATAGCTGGGCTCTGTGCAAATGCTGACTTTCCTGCTCTTTTCTTCTTATTAGGCAGTTTAATACAGCTGGTTTTGCACTGCCTTCATATAACACCCAGCCTGCCCTTTTGTGCTTGTCTGAGCAGACCCACTGCAGTCTTCACCCCCTAAATTGCATTTTAGGAATTTTTTTCAAAGTGTTTGAACTTCCTTGAGCCCTGACCAGAAGGCAGTTTTTCCAGAGTTGCACTTGTGATTTCATGAAGCTGGAGGTGTGCTTCAGAAGCTGTGGCACTGACCAGAGCCCAAGCTCTCTGTGGTGGTACAGGTTGTTTGTTGGGGTTCTCAGCATCCTGGTCAGGTCTCTGAGTGGCTTGGAAGAGGTCACTTGTCTTGTTCTCCTTGTAAGTAAAAAGTGAAAGCTCATTTCCTGAGCCCCAAAACTTCCCAGCCTGATCCCAGCAACTCACAACCATTCATCCAGCCTTGGAGCTCAGGATTTGGCCACCAAGAAGGTGTTTAGCATTGCATCTGCATTTTTGGTCTCGTGCTCTTTGAAGTCTGCAGCAGAACTCCAGCTGAGTCGAACTTCAATGGGACAGAGGATAGTCAGCAGACTGCACAAATAGCACAAAAATATCTCACCAAACTGATTTTTCAGACCTACATTTTAGTTTTACAGCCTCTCCATGCCTCTGGGTTAATAGCTGGTGTTGTTACTTGGGATGCAAAAGGAAAAATCGCAGAACTTTCAATTTTTCAGATCAACATAATAGACAACAATGTTTTCTAAATGCAAATTGAAGGGTTTTCTTTTGATCGTGGACTATGCCAAAGCTCTAACAGACATCTTTGATCTTACGGAAGTGTCTGGAGAAATTATGGGATTCTAATATGGAATAATAGATTCTCATCAAGACTTCTGGCTTTAGGAAACTGTTTAATCTCCATTCTCAGTGGCTATTTCTTTGATGCAGCTGTGACTGAAGGGTCCCAAGTGCTGGGGAAAAAAAGCTCCCCAGCTCAGAACAAAGCTGATTATGTAAATTGTGCATTAAGATTCAGCTTTGATTTAATTTTATTCTGTAAATAAATATCCCATTAACATCCATCTGTTAAAAGTCAGGTAAAACATTTTCAAAAACTCCATTGTTATGGCAGATATGATTGTACCATAAATAGTGATGGGGTGGTGGCATGAGGACATCAAAGTGTAGAGTGTGAGGCACATTTTAAGAGGCAGAGAAGGTGATAACTTTTAATTATAACCAAAGAGATCCTGCCTGATTGCCTGAGACAGACAATGCTTCCAGTTGTGGTTGTACTGTTTGCATGATGCACAATGCTTTCTCTGAGCATCACTTCAGAAATCACTAATAATTATAGCTCATTAATTCACTTAAAATACAAAAACATTTCAGCTGATGAAGGTCATTACTGACTGATGTCTATGTCTTTTGCTTAATAGCTTTTTATTTTGATAGCTTATTTGTGATTAGTTGTCTTCCCTTGGTCTAGCTAGGACCTCCACTGCCAGTGATGTGAAAGATGAGACTGATCAGGAACAGAATGGTGAACTCTGCCAGGTTTTCTAAATTGCCCTTCGAAGAGTATGAATGGGTTCAAGTGCTCTTAGCCCATAGATATTTTTAACTACTTTAAATAATCAGAGAATTCATGGGCACTGCAAAAGAACTCTTGACAAAGAAGCAGATGGGGGACTGGAGCAGATTTCACTTATACTGGAAGTATAAAGCTCTCACTCTCATCTGAAGAACAGAAGCAGGTTCCTTATATACTCTTTAACATCATAAGGGAAGAACTATAAGAGAGTTAATTTAATTCCATAGACAGAATGGGAGATTTATTTTCTACGGGACACACTGTAGGGAATGGTCTCAAGTTGTGCCAGGGGAGGTTTAGGTTGGATATTAGAAAGAATTTCTTTACCGAGAGAGTGATCAGACATTGGAATGGGCTGCCCAGGGAAGTAGTGGATTCTCCATCCCTGGAGATATTTAAAAAGAGACTGGATGTGGCACTCAGTGCCATGGTCTGGTAACTGCAGTGGTAGTGGATCAAGGGTTGGACTTGATGATCTCAGAGGTCCCTTCCAACCCAGCCAATTCTATGATTCTGTGATTCTATGAATGGTTAGAGGTAGCACACTGCTGTACACCTCTGAGATGGAACAAGCAAGAGAGAAATTGCAGTTCTTCAAGGTACTGTCAGACTTGAATGCAACCTGCCAGTGTTCTGTGCTATTCCACCTGGGCTCCTTGTTTATGTGAAATCTGTACCAAATGGGCAAACCCTCCCTGCTTGGCAGAAGCTAGCTTTAGGCATAAAATTTCTATGCCTGTAAATATCTGATTGCTGGTACAACAAAATACCATATGCCATGCTAAAGCTGACAGTCTAATTCCCAGTAAAACCAGTGTGCGTTAATGATGCACTGATACGTTTTCACCAGAGCAAATAAAAGCAGTGTCTGGCACCATGTTTCAAGAATGGTTTACTGCTCAATTTAAGCATATTTGCAAATCTGAGACAGCTCAGTGGTTCTCCAGGTATTACGTATCACAAACCGTGTCCTCATTCCTGTCTAATTTTCCAAAGAAAATGTGAGGTCATGGGGTCTGTAGATAAAACTGAAGAATGTGGCTGGTATGATGGGCTCTCCCCATCTATCAGGATGCAGAAGTCTGCTTTGTCTCTGTGTCTGCTCATCTATCTTAGGCTTCCATCTCCAGCTGGATTCAGTTGTGATATGGGTGTAGGGCAAGGAGCAGAAGACTGGGCAGATTTGATCCACCTCCCACCATCCCCAGCTGTCATGGGTGCAGTCAAGGTAGAAAAGAGAGGTTATTCCCACCCTACCAGGCCAGAGCAAGAGCTCTGACTGTGTATGAGTGACCTTAGCAGAGAACATGGTAAGAAGGAGCCCTGAGCATCCTTCCCATTGCTGAGTGAGGCTGGGAGGCCAGTGTGGCTCCCTCCTTGGATACCCACCCAGACGTGGGTACTCTTCTCCCTCACGTGACTCAGTACTTCTGCCTCCATACCTATAGGCATGTTTTGGACAGAAACATCTATTTTATCACATGTCCTCTGATCCTTTCGGGCTGCAGAGATACCAGCAGACTGGGGAAGTTTGACTGTAATAAGGGAAGATGTGTTGAATGTTGTTGCTGCATGCACAGCTTTGCTGAGGGGCAGTCTGAGAGACCCTGAGGGGTTTCTTGGCTCTAATGCAGCATTCCTCAAGAATTTTAGATATCTCATTCATAACTCAGGCTGATGTGCTATGAAAAGATGGGGAAGCAGCAAGTGACACTGCTAGAGAACATCTCCAGAGCTGGAGCATTGGGTTGACCAAGACTCACCAAGAAAGTCCTATTTTCTGGCATGGGAAGCCTCTGTGATGTGGGTGGAAAGCTCAGACTCCTGGGAATAGACACAGTGCATGGATGCACACAGGCCATAGAGCTGTTTTTCTCCAGGCAAATAAGTAGGCACCAACAAAACGTGTGTTTCTCAGTCTCTACTCTTTTATGACGTACAATCAAGGTTTAATCTGGTATAGTTTTCAGAGGATGCTGATACAAAACATAAATTAGTCTTCACAAAAATGCTTCTCTCTCATCTTGATAGCCCATGTCAGAGACTTCCTCTGCCTCTCTGCCCATGATGTGACACCATGGTTATCTATTTCTCAACATATTCCTAATCTAATTCCTCCTAATCTCACAGGTAAGACCCTTACTTGGGACAATTTACTGAATGTCAAAAAAAAAACCCTTATATTGAAATCAATACTTTCCTGAGGGATGAGTTTTCTGGGGATCCTTGCATCTGCGACTGCTTCTGCTAGTATCTAAAAATGGACTTCAATTGCAAGATCAAAACTGGTTTCAGGAAATAACTTGAATACAGGCCTGATCAGAGCTATTTCTGTTTCACTTACTTCTGGCAGGGAAGAATAAGCTTGCCATAGCTGATGGGTTTTGCATATTGCAGCAGACAGACAGTAGTAGGATTCCTGGGTCTGGATGGGCTTTGTGAATGCCCCCTTCACCCCATGCTCACAAAGGGGCATTTCAATTCATTACACTTTGCTTATCCAGAAGGAAAATCTTTTTAAAAAGAAGGTTTTTAGAAGACATGCTTTATCCTAATCAGATGCCTCTGTGATCTCTGCAGCAGAGAGGCCAGGGACTGCTAGCAAGCTTTATTGAGTATGACTTAAATGCATTAGATTAGAAAGCACTCAATTTAGCTGGTTGTTTTTCCTGATTTGCTTGGCTACTCCAACCATGTCCCCCTCCTCATTCCTTTATTGTAATGGAGATGCCATGAGGCTGGCATGCAGAAAAGGCAACATGTCAGCGCATTCAGGGCCCTGAATCTATGGTTCCATAGCACAGTGATGAACAGAATTCCAGGACTTCCTAATTAACCTGTCTAATTTATCTTCCCACCATATGATAAATAGGAAGTTAAATACAAGAGAGGAGTAATTCAAGGCCTCATTTCCAGAAGGTCATCCTTACAATTTGCACAGACTTTTTCGACCTGGGATTGAAAAGCAAGCTCAGATAAAACTGATGCCACATCCAGCTGTTTGACTGTGCCACGGAAGTGCTTTGCAAGTGCAAACACGGAGCTGCAATTTTTATAGGTGAAAAAGGTGATCAGGCAAAAGGGAGGGCCAGGCCTTGTCCCATTTGAAATGTTTCCTCTGAATAATTTAGCTCTGAGCTCCCTTCCACTGCAACTTGAGGTGAGTATGTAGGGTGGGTGCACCCACAGAGATGTTGCTCCAGCACAGTGGGACTTGATGTAGCTGTGGCTCAGAAGTGCAGAATAGTAGAGGGTTGTGCTATGTTAGTGGGACCTGCCTTCTCCTTCTAAACCTCTTTACTAGGTCTGAGCAGGACAGAATTGCTCCAACATGGACCTATACTGATTTCTCTGAATAAGTGTGGTATGGCTGAAGTCCCTTGTGGTTGTCTGTACCTTGCTAAGTTCTCCATTAAAAGGAATACATTGTGTTGGAAAAGCTAAAACCATAATAGCTCTGGCCCTACAAGAGGCAGTTTGCAGGGTGTGTGAGGGAGCAGGGGATTTAGAGGAAGGAGATGATGACAAGCCTCTTTCTCAGGGCTTGCACCCTCCTGGGGTGTCAACCATCAGTCCAATCCCTAACCTCATCCACTCCCTCCTTTGAGACCCCCAAGCCTCCTACCTCTATGCTGCTCCACTTCTTTTCTGGAGAGAAACAGAAAGTTTTTGTCACAGAAAGGAGGCAAAGGAAAGGAGAGAGCTGTGGGCCACCCCAGGAATTGCTCCCAGCCTGGTGGGTATGTCAGAGAAGCAGACAGCATCCTCTTGCTCTGAGAGAGATAGGGTGAAGACAGAGATCAAAAGGCAGCTCCCTGGTATTTTTTTTACAGTGGTTTAATAAAAGATATCCCCAGCCACAGAGTCTCCAGGAAAGGGATTTTAAACAAATGCGAGACAGTCTGAAGACCTGCCCATCTTACTTTAGGGCTTGACATGCCCTGGCAGTGAGCCAGGCTCCTTGACAACTGCTTCTTGATCTGCAGAAATTACTTAACCAGCTTCTGTGCCCAGACTTGGGGAAATGAGCCCTGGGTCTTGAGCTGCAACATCACTGCAGCCTTGTCCAGAGCTCAAGCATCACTCTGGGATGTCCTTGTTATCCATCTTCAAGCATGGCATCTTCTCTGTCTGCCTGGCCTCCAGCTCTCCTGCTGCTAAGCTAACCAGTATGTGGACCCAACAAGCATCCCAGGAAAAATTATGGTCGGATATGTCCAGGTCACCTGGGGATATAGGACCCCTCTTGCTTCCTCAGCACAGTGACTTCACCATCCCAGGTCTGTGTTTGAAGAGGTTGAGGTGTCACTAACACAGGCAGTGACAGTGGTAACGAGGAGCTTGTGCAAATATCCATATCAGAGTTAAATAGAAGGTGAAGAGGCAAGGATCATGCCTGGTTAATTGTTTTTCTGAATCACCTATTTTCTATGTAATTTCAAATTATTCTATACGCACACATATATATAATACTATACATAGAAGTCATATATGCACATGCATGTGTGCACACACTCTTTCTCTCTCTCATACACATATATAAAGAATTAATTGAAATTAATTTCTAGATCCTCTAAAGGTGTCCAGGAATGAACAAACAATGTTCTCTTACAAGACAGGTTTTGTGGCTGTTTACAAAGGACATTAATATGCTTGGGGATGCAGCAATAAGGTTGGTGATGAGCAATCTTGAAAACACAGTCCCAGTAACACTTATGCACCACTTTGATGCTTCAGAGTGAGCTAAAAACACAAATAGATCCCATGAGCTGAACAACTTATTAGCACTACCTGCCTCTTTCAGATGGATTACAAACAGAGAAGTGCAGGTATTAAGAGCAACTGGATTTGGTTTTTCACTGAAGAAATCAACAGCTTGGGACCAAAGTGGAAAACTTGGGGTTTTCAAATGATAAGGAATAATTAGGTTTACCCTTGAGGAAGAGGTAATTTGCTTTGTGGCTGCTGTGAAGGTCTCTACATCCTACACAGGGGACCTGTGGAGCACCCCACAAGTGCTTATTTCCTTGACTTCAAATGAAGCCACAGGAACTGGCTCAGGAATACACATCTAAAACTATAAACATAAACTTAAATGATAAAATAAAACATCATTTAAAACTATAAAGCCAAGTGAGAGATTCCTTGTCCTACAAGATTTGCTGCTGTGAAGTCCAGTTTTCTGCTTAAAGAAAAGCTGACAGCAAAAAATGAAAAAGGTTCCACACTCCTTTCATTTCTATTCTCTATGAGAAGAGATGGCTTTAGCACAGACACATTTTTCCATCCTCAAAATGTTTATGAACCGTTCTACTAATAACCCATTGAGCACTAAATGCATGCTTAAGTACTCTGCTGAATTAGGACTTAAAGTAAACAAGTTCAGTCTACAGAAAATTTAGTAGATTAAATGAAAGAAAAAAAAGAAAAATGACTAATCTGTTTTTATGTTGCTTGCGACAAGGACTAAAATAAATTATAGAACCACAGTATGGTTTGGGGTGGAAGGGACCTTAAAGATTGTCTGGTTCCAACCCACCTGGATGGGCAGGGACACCTCTCACTCGACCAGGTTGTCCAAAACTCCATCCATCCTGTCATGAAACCCTGTGGATTACATTTCACTAAAACAGAACGCACAGGAGAGGTTGCAAGGAAATGGTTGTGAGTCAGTGGGACACCTTGCTTGACCACTTCTGTCTCCAGTGTGCTGGCAGCTGTCAGACTCTGCACAGCCCCACCGTTTCCAGTCATTTATGGGGCTGATGCTACACTGACACTGAGAAGTGTTCCTGGTTGATCCCTATTGGCAATGTTATTTCCTAATGTGCAATTTACTTTTAGCTAGAAACCATTGGAGAAATTAAGTCACAAGCAACCACGCTTGAAGCAATACTGAAAATGGCACGAAAAGTTCCTTGCACTTTGGTATAAATTTCAGGGCAATAGCCTCTAGTTTAAAAGGCAGGTGACAAACCAAATTTTTCCTTTCTGCTTTATCAGCTCAGATAAATTATGACACGTCCTGCACTCCTTTCCCCTTTGAGTAGAACTTTAATTTTAAATTCCATAGTAGGCTGGAAAGAAAACAAACAAAAGCAAATGACAGAATAAATCTACTCAGGTAAAGGAAATGATGGAGTCACTCCAGTGGCTTTGAACATTAGGGGTATCTACTTGATTTCACAGTCTCAAAGTGGTCAGAGCTACCCCTCTGTGTTGCAGTCACTGCAGTTCAGGCATGACTGTTTGGCTTGCAGATTTGACTTTAACCTTTTTAAATCCAGAATGAAAAAAAAAAAAGACAAATGAAAAATTAAAATTAAAAAAAAAGAGAATTGCTCAGGTAACATATTTTCTGAACTTTGGTCTGCCAAAGCATACAGTCCACACTGGGGATTCACTCCATTTGTCTGAATGAGCAGGGACAGTGGGGACAGAGCTCTGAACACAAAATTAACAAATCATTTCAGTCTGACAAGGCTTAAGTTTTCTTCTGCTGCAGAGCGTGACCAGTACTAAAAAGGAGAGCACCATAAGCAACAGCCTTCACATTTTTTTTTAATTTTTTTTTTCCCTCTGGCAACTACAGAAAAAATTGGATGTCCCCCTAAAAAGAGTGCCATAGCTCAGCAAGGAGTTTTGATCTCAGTGTGAGAATTACTGAGTGAAATCAAATGTCCTTTTGTCTCTCAAGGAGTTCAGACTAGAAAATTAGTTCCTTTCTCACCCCAAAATTTATTATTTTGTTACTATCAGGTGGCTGGCACCAGAAGCTTTAAAGCCAGGAGAAAGTGTCACAGGGGATTCAGACTTTTATGGGAAACCAGAGACTGTTTGCCTTATAGAGAATGGCAAAAGTTATCTCTCTGTAAAAGATGCAGGACTGGGAGAGGGTGAGAGTATATTCTGGATGTCAGACTCCAGGAATAGCAAGAAACATCTCTTTCAAGGCTGTGTTCTTTCAGATGCGTAGAAATTCAACCAAGGTGCTCAGGCACAGCTTCTCAGACAGTGATTGTTGTGGTGTTGAAGGAGACATGATCCAAGCAGACGGTCACTGTGATGTCTCTGTCAGAAAAGGGAGAAATCTTCCTTGCCTGAGGGTCTCCCCTACCACCAAGATGTTAAAAGGGAAGCTCAAGCTACCTAAAGTGGAACTACAGAATGGAAATAATCCCCTCCATCCCTCAAACAGCATGTCTCTCACTCCTTCTTTGGGCCCCTGGGCATTTCTGATGCCATCATTGGAGAAGACTGATGTAGGTATATGCACTGGCTTCTTCTTTGGAGGATCTTGACAGGGCTGACCATGTCTGTCTGGATTTAAATGACAAGTTTGCAGCATAGATCTCAGGCTCAGATATGGCCAATGAGGTGCATGACCTCTCCTAGCACAGAGGTCCAGAAGAAGTCAGATGGGTTAGATGTTAAATGCTCCCTTGAGAGCATCTCATCCAGTGAGAGTAAGATGTTCAAGGTGGGGACAACAGCTCTGCTGTCACCCCAAGCTAGGTGAGACAAATCCCTGGCCTTTCTAGCCCAATTTGAACCTTCCCAACCCTTCAGATCAGCTTTACTGCTGGCAAGTTGTGGTGGTCCCCTCATGTCAGCATATCTTAAAGGTCAGTAAGAGCATCAGTCACTTCCTAGCAAAGAGAAAACATATGAAAGGTGTGCATGAGTATTTATGTGCATGAAGTACTAAGATCCAGTGCTCAGCTTTATCCTGAGTGTCTAATTAGGTGAACGTGCTCCTGGAGGACAAGGTGCACTACCTAAATCAAGAGCTTAAAATCCCCAACCATGTTTCTTTTCCAGAATAGTCACAGCTATGCCCCATAATACATCATTTGCTGTCCTCATGTGCACACCTCACAAGTGCATCTTAGCAAAGACAAAGCTATTCAGGCTAGTCAAACCAAGGAAATAATAATTACTTGTAAAATTACTACAAGCTGATTTTCTCATTAAAATTTCATTAATGTATTTTTTTCCCTGACTGTGCCAAACCCCATACTTTTAAAAGCATCTCATTCTATTATATTTCCATTAACACTGCCCACCATATTAATAGGCTGAAAACACAGGTTAGTACATTTGTGCTGCTAATGAGCACTGCCCTCCCCTTCTCAAAACATAGTTATTCCATGCAAAATAAATATTATGGCTAATGCTCTCCATTCCTCCCATGGACGTGTTCTAAAGCTATCAGCAGGGTTTCCAGTTGATCTCAAAGGTCTCATCTGTGTTTGGTTTGGAAACAAAACGACAGCAAGTTATTACTGTCTCCATCCCAGCACAGCCAGAGCCCAGCTAACAAAAGGAAAGTGCCACATTAATGCTGGCTGCTGTTTTATCATCATCTCCAGGCTCTGAGAAGGGTTATTTTACAGTAAGAGGCTTGACCTGGTGCCTCTCAACAGGGCTTGCTCCAGTGCCATGGGTGGCATGTGGTTGGTCCCCTGCCCCGTGGTGGCTGCATTTGTCCAGGAGGGTTTCTCTGCTCCACTTCATCCTCCAAAGCTGACCTTCTCCTTCTGAGAACCAGCTGCCCCATCCAATGGTGAGCACAGTGGCTCTAAAAGTTGGGGGAGGGAAACTTATAAAAGATGTGTCTTGCTGTGACAAGGAGCCCTTGGCACCTGTGGGATCTGGAAAAAGCCCCTCTTCTCTGTTTCATCCTTCCCTGTAGGTCAGGCAGAGAAGCCTTGCAGTGGTACTTCAGCTCTCCCTGGGGTGTCAGCCAGGAAAAAACACCCTGGGGCTTACTAGAGTGAAGGATGGAGGGAGGATGCCAGAGACAGGAATGTTTCACCATGTACCAACATTGAGCATCTTCTGAATGCTTATCTACTGGCTGCTCTCTCCATCCCCAGAGGATGCAACCCATCACATTCCCTGGTTGTGGGGTGCAGGCTTAGTTCCAAGCATGTAAACACACCCCTCGGAAAGCAACCCTCACCACCCTCCTTGCTGACATTAAAGGCAGCTTTTAGGGATGTGAAGGTTTGGCTGGATCATCAGGAGCCCGATGGAGAGCAGGATCATCTCTAGTGAATATAATCCCATTAGAAAAACTGGTCCTAATGACCACAGGAGCATGCAAGCCCTGAGGAAGGAGACGCCAGCATCATACCTGCTTGCTGCAGATTCACCTCAGTATAGATGGGAGTAGAAGCTGAGACATTGCTTCAGCATCTTCCAAGCCATCATGTAAGACCCAAGGGCTGTAAAAGGCCCCTTTTGCTCAGCCTCCCAGGCTGTGAGCACACTGATGTAGCCATCAGAATGCAGCCCCCTCCTCTATAACAGTTTCTATGCAAGCTGCAGTGTTTACTTTCTTATACTTTTCTAATTAGGGTCAGAGCAAAAGCAATATCCATGCACGCTGTCTCCTGGGAGAAGATTGATTTTTAAGATGTAACTTCAGGAAAAGACTGAGTTATCTTTTTTTTTCAGGACTCGGGCTAATCTCCCCTTTCCACAGGGAGGGATTAGGGTTAGGGTTGTGGGATTTGCAGTTTTAATCAGCGGCGCCTCGTCAACTTTCATTGTCTGCTCCAGATTACTCTGGCATCTCCATATCCTCCCATTCCTCTGAATAATGAGGAGCTGCAGTCTGAATCCTATCTTACTGATACTGCTGGACTTTTATGACCTTATGGAAATCAGCAGTAACTTAGCCTGCTGCCTCTCTTTTCAGAGGAAAAGGAAGGTTTTGTTGGCACTGGGATTTCCCCCTGCTCCTCTCAATGACTCAAAAGATCTTAATGAAAATCTTAATGATCTTAATGAAGTTTTTTTTTCTGCTGGTGGTGGGAACACTATCTTTGGTCCTGCCTGTCTTGAGCAATGATTGATAGATGGACCAGAGTAACATCTGGATGAGGGAGGAGGGAGGAGAGGAGAGGAGAGGAGAGGAGAGGAGAGGAGAGGAGAGAGGAGAGGAGAGGAGAGGAGAGGAGAGGAGAGGAGAGGAGAGGAGAGGAGAGGAGAGGAGAGGAGAGGAGAGGAGAGGAGAGGAGAGGAGAGGAGAGGAGAGGAGAGGAGAGGAGAGGAGAGGAGAGGAGAGGAGTTCTCAGCAGTGGAATATGTCTTCTCTGTCCTCACCATAGCTCACAGCTCATAGCCTCAGAGAACCTAAAGTTCTAAGGGGAAAAAATGCATTCTTCAGGACTGGGTGAGTCAAGAAATTGGTGAATTATTACACAGGGTTTGTTTTGTTTTCTTTGTCTTACCTACAAGAGCCAAGATGTTATTAGAGGCCGACATATTTTGTGTATTTGCACAGGATGGAAACAAAATCCTACTCCCCTTATTGAAGTAGAAACAAACACCCTTAGCACTCCCGTGGCTCAGAAATCCCCATTCTGCTGAGTTTTGTCACCAAAAGTCTCATCTGTGTCCTTGCATGGCCAACCTGTCACTGTTTCACTCACTCGTTGCTGCCAGTTCTCTTGTAGGGCAAATCTAAGGGATCAGCTCTTGCTTGTGCAATCAGAAAACCCCATGATCTGCCCTAACCAGCACTGAGCAGACCTTCAGATGAAGATAATTTTCTTGGTTGAGGACCTAAGACGGTGCCCACCTACTTGACAGCTGAAATAACTTTAATTTTTATTTCAGCTTGGATGTCTAGGAAGAAAATATGTTTAGGCAAGTTGCAAAGATATTTTAAACTTTTCTTATTTACAGTGATTTTTTGCTAGCTTCTATTTTTTTTCCCCAAGGAAGATGTTTTCTGGTCACATGTTGATTTTGACAGTGTTTTCCCATTCTGCTTTAGTGGAGTTTAAGGTGGTCTATCTGGTTATATCCTTAAGGGAGGGAAACAGAGGGGGGAGAAATACAAGAAGACTTGAAAGCCCTGACCTTTCCAATCTTCCTAAGGACCTTTTCAATCTGTTTGGCACAATACCCTGCTGTGGGAATCATCATGGGCTCTATGATTTTTTCTAATAGGAAAATTAAAGCAGATCTCAGAACCTCAGAAACTTGTGACACCAAAGTTAATTGCCAACCTCCAGCCACCTCTTATCCCTTGTTCAGTCAAATGCTTCAATGTGAACTATAGCTGACCTTATAGCTCACCTGTTGCCCACCACTTATCAGTCTCACAGAATCATAAAATGGTTTGGGTTGGAAGGAACCTTAAAGACCACCTGGTTCCAACCCCCCAGCCATGGGCAGGGTCACCTCCCATCAGAGCAATTTGCCCCGGGTCCCACCCATCCTGGCCTTGAACACACAAACTTAGGCAGCCACAAATTCCTTGGGCAAAGTCATCTTAATTAAATGAGTTTAGTAATGTTTAATATATTTAGTAGTTTTATTATGTTTAGTGCAATAACAACCCCATAGGAGCCTGAAAAGAGGAGTGGGAAGTGGAGTGTGTGTATAGGAAAGAGCCTGACTTGGAGGTCTTGGAGAGAGGACACAGGCAGGACCTAGCAGCTGGGGACACTCTTCAATCCAGGTATTTAGATGCTGGAATAGTGGAAAAACCAGCCTTTCATCTAGGGCTGGGTGTGAGGGTGCCTGCAGTCCCACAGGAAGGCCTCCGACTTGCAAGGGAAAATAGCCCTGAATGATTGCTCAGTACCAGCATTGATCCAGAAAGGGGAAAAACACTTGCACAGAAGGTTCTCAAAGTAAAAATATTCATTACTGCCTTGGCACACATGTATTTATACAGATTGCTCACAGATGTGCTTATGTTTGGGTTTGGATACTCTCAGATTAGGGATAAAAGGATCTCCATCCATTGGTGCATGGGGGCTGTTCTGTATTCCCCGATAGGGCCAAAAAAGGCCCTAAGAAGCTGGCATTGCACTTCATGGAAGAAAGCCAAAATTTGCACCCAGGCTCTCTTACAGCTGTGCAAATTGTTTTGGATTAATCTCAGTCAGTGTCAGTGATTCTGGCAGGATGATAACTGGCCTTTTTCCAATTTCTCCTATATTGCTTGATGTAGGACTGATCAGCTTTCAGTCAAAGCAGATATTTTTATAAATAAATCTGAAGGAAATTGAGTTTGCATTCAGTCTCTTTGTCTATAATTCAATTTTCATTGATGCAATAAGTTTGCAAAATGAATTTCTTCTGAGAGGCTTTATTATATTTGTTAACAAGAGCAAGGCTATTCCACTGGAGGTTTTCTGCCATAGTATTTTAAATATAGAGATGTCTTACTCTCTCAGTCGCTCTCATTAAACTTAGTGGCTGAAAACATGAGACTCCACGTGGACACTTGCAGGTATGAAGAATATAACATTTGTTCAAGAATAAGCCCTACTAATACCCTTCCTGAATCCATTCTTTTTTTTGTCTGTAGCTTTGGGAAACCACTTTTCTTTTTTTTTTTTTTTTTTTTTTTTTACAGATGTCTGCAGCCTTCTGCATTACTCTGTCACTTCCAGAAAATAGGATTTCTCACCTACAGATGGTGAGGAGAGAGGAGGATAGCCGTGAACATTAGGTTGAAATTACTTGTCAAGTTTGATCAATTCATAGGAAGACAAAATCCCTTTTGAAAAGGCACAGTTGATTTTTGAAGATTAGTAGCTGTGTCCTCACAGCTTCATTGTTTGGGAAATTATACAAGAGTGCAGTTTATTACCCAAATGGAAGATACATTTGCATGTAGATGGTACATCAATTATTTCATTCTGCTCTGAATGGTGCAATAAACAATCCCTCTCCTGTACACAGGCTCACACAAATGCATACAGGCTTTCACCTACCTGGGACTTGTGCCACAGAGGCTTGTTCTTGGTGGGTGTGTTTTCTTTTTCTCTTTATTGCCTTGTAAGTATTATTATTTGACAAAGAGCTGTGGAAGGAGTACATGAATCTGTTAAAGATAACAAAGCTCCATTATGAGCCAAAATTCAAGAAAGGAGACAAATAAATCTTTGATAATGTGGAATAGCTGGTCCCTGACTCTTCAAGCAAGGAGTTGATATTGAAATGAATGTTAATCTGAATCCTGCTGCTCTTTGTGGTGACTTCTTGTTGCAGCAATTTCTTCTTACAATTTAGTCATGTCATGATGCATTAATTACCATCTGTGTGGTTCTGTTTATTAGGAGCATTAGGAGACAATACCTGGTTTGTTCCCTTCTGGACTAGTATTTATGTGAGACAAGTGTGTGTGTGCCAGAAAACTGCTCCTGATCTGCTGCATGCTTTATGGTCCCCCAATGTGGGCTGCTAATCGGCAGGCAGTTGGCTGTCTCTGAGTGGAAAAAAGAAAGGTATGTTTCATAAACCCTTCCAGCTTCCTGCTCTGATATTTAGCCTGGTTTCCTTAGGAGATGTGGTTTATGCAGCACTGTGCCACGTGATGTCCTCATCGTGGCCAAAACATCAGGAGATTTTGCCTGGGTGCAGCGGAGCTGGGGGCAGCTCAGCCCCTGTACTCAGCGCTGGTGAGGCCACACCTGGAGTCCTGTGTCCAGTTCTGGGCCCCTCAGTTCAGGAAGGAAATTGAGGTGCTGGAGCGGGTCCAAAGGAGGGCAACCAGGCTGGTGAAGGGACTCGAGCACAGATCCTATGAGGAGAGGCTGAGGGAGCTGGAGCTGTTCAGCCTGGAGAAGAGGAGGCTCAGGGGAGACCTCATCACTCTCTACAACTCCCTGAAAGGAGGGGGTAGCCGGGGGGGTTGGTCTCTTTTCCCAGGCAACTCTCAGCAAGACAAGAGGGCATGGACTTAAGTTGTGCCAGGGGAGGTTTAGGTTGGAGATTAGGAAGAATTTCTTTACGGAGAGGGTGGTCAGACATTGGAATGGGCTGCCCAGGGAAGTAGTGGATTCTCCATCCCTGGAGATATTTAAAAAGAGACTGGATGTGGCACTCAGTGCCATGGTCTAGCAACCGCAACGGTGGTTCAAGGGTTGGACTTGATGATCTCTGAGGTCCCTTCCAACCCAGCCAATTCTATGATTCTATGATTCTATGATCAGCACCAGCAGCTGCATCCAAGGTTGGATTTGGGTTCTGCTGTCCCCAGGCTTCTCTCAGATGCAAGCAAGCCCTTCCCTCTGCCCCATCTCTCTCCCAGGGAGGTGGAATTTGTGATCCCCAGGGAAAACCCATGTGTGAGCTGTAGGGTATCAAGTATCCCATGAAAGCAAATGTCCCAGGGTAAGCTGGAGCTTCCCTAGGTGGGTTTGGAGAGGAGGGATGAGCAAGCTGAGGGCAGGGAGATCCCAGCAGTGCCTGCACTGCAGGGCAGGCTGCATCACACTTGGTCTCCTGAGGGACAGTGTAGAGCCTGGGAAAGGGCTGTGGATCTGCAGAAGTGTCCCAGGCTTGTGGAAAAGTCCAGCTGGGGCTCACATTCCATCTCTTACAGAAGCCACCTGTCTAAGCTTTGGGCTAGAATAAAAAAAGCACGGATGCTTCAGCCCTCAGTACTTACAAATCATGGAAAATCAAAGTTCTTCTCTGGGAGAAATACCCTGGTGTCCCATCTTGGGCTGTGTGGAAATCCACCTGAAGTGTTATGAAAGCTGTCTCTGACCCACTTTGTTTTCTGATCATGTGTGAGCAGGCTCAGGAAAGCAACTCTTGCTTCTATTTGTTTTCTCCTCTGTCCATTAACTTTTCATTTTCCTAAGAGTAAGGAGAAAAAAATGAAGACCCAAAAAGCCTCATGTATCTGAACACTTTGCAGCAGCAGAAAGAAACAAAATGAAACAACTCCTTAAATTATTGCATTCTCAAAAAGAATCATCATCTTGTCATACAGGCAGTGTGCACCAGGCCCTCATTAACATCCTGGGCTATTTTTAGCCACTGTTCTTGCTGTGCATGAAATTTGGCTGTATTAAAGGAAGTACCACACTGCCTTGCTCAAACATAATTTCAGTCCACAAAAAGCACTCTGACTCTTCCTGCCTGGTGTTTTCAAGTACAGCTGCCTCCTCTGCAAACCAGTGACAGCTCTGCAGCCACCAGTGTATTTCTTCACAGGGAAGCAGAGAAAAGTCACCTCTCAGATCTCCTTCCACCATCATCATCTCTTTTTTTTTTTTTTTTTTCTTGTGTGTGTGTCTACCATTCATAATCATAGAATGGTTTAAGCTGGAAAGGGACTTTAGAGGTCATCTTGTCCAACACCTTTACAGTAAGCAGGGACATCTTCAACTACATCAGGTTGCTCAGATCCTTGTCCAAACTCACCTTGAATGTTTCCAGGGATGGGGCTTCTACCACCTTTCTAGGCCACCAGTTCCAGTGTTTCACTACCCTAATTGTAAAAAATTTCTCCCTAATATCTTGTTAATCCTAAAAGAGGTGGAGTTCTCCTCTTTGGGCCTTGCTGAAAGAGTCTTGGATTGTGATGGCAGGCCAGAGAAAGCCAGGACTATGGAAATTAAATTCTGTTTGCTGCCAAAAAGGAGATCCAGACTTTGCCACAGCCCAGGATGCTCCTTTGGTAACCTGCAAGCACAAGGCACCCTTCACTTCTAGTCTGCAGTGTCTGGGGTAGGTTTCACTCTGATTTTCCTGGAGATTTGAACCCCCAACACAGAGCAGAGGTTGATGTGAGCAATGTAATGGCTTTGTTCCTTTTCTTCTAAAGTAGGTGCCTTAAGAGCTGGAATGGGCTACATCCCTACCTCTAATCCACACTTCTCCAAGGGAAACTACAGGCAGTCAGGACAGATGTAGGCACTTGTCTTCCAGATGTCTAAAGTCATAGGGGACAAAAATCATGCTTCATATCCAAGGGGAAAAGTTGTTTTTTTGTAGCCCCTTCAAGTTCACTTCCATTTGCACATATGGCAGGGAATTCCAGGTGCCTCCACCTGGACCAGATAGTTTTCTTTCACTCTTTTGCTGAATTATTTGACACAAGCTCAATGTCATTTGCAGCTAGGTTCCAGAGGAATGAGTGGTAATGAAGCAGTAATTTGTAGGAGAGACAACAGGTCAGATGAAGGTACCCTGCTCTGAGAAGAGGGTGGAGGTCATTCCAATAAACTGTGAATATTCATCTGGCACATCTGGTCAGTTCTGATCACTCAGCTCTTTTCAAGGCAGTTTGTATCAAGCTTCACGAGTGTCTGAAATGGGCTTTGGCAATAAGAAAGCAAAGACAAAGATTGATGCTAAAAGGAATTGACAGGTAATAAGGTTAGAGATCCTGCCCAATTCTGATCTTGCAAAAAACCATCTTGAAATTAAAGAATTAATCTGTGAAGGTTCTTGACAACATATGGAGTAGTGCTAAAGTATATTCCCCATTGATTGTCCAGAAGAAAAAACAGCAACTAAACAAAAAACAACTCTCCAAATCTGCAAGTGTTGGAGGAGCAGCATCGTGTTGCCTCCATTTACTGAAATGACAAAAGGATTGGAAAATGTCACAAATTATTTTCTTCTTCTCCCCACATGCCCAGTGTTGGGATAGACACAGGACCAAAGATCTGATTCCCTCATGGGTTTTCAAGCTCTTGACAGCAAATGCAGATGGTGCTGAACCCAGCTCATGAGAGCAACTGGGGGCAGCCCAAGCTGGGAGTACTGGGACCTGGGTTTTGCCTTTGGTGATGCTGACACTTTTCAAACTGGTTGTGACTGTAGAAGATTAAAGGTTGGCAATAACAAATTGTAAGGCAAGCTTCAGCAGGCAGTGCACTTTGGGAATTGTTTTTTTCTTCCTAATATTTCATTTCTACCCTCTCATGATGCACTACCCTTTTCATAAAAGTAGCCCTCCAACACAAGCAGGAGGTACAAGCTAAGAATGTCAAATAGGATTTAGTGGTGTTTTTCATGGCAGGTACTGTGAAATGCTTTACAGATACCAATAGAAGGGTTTATTGCTTCTCTTTCATGCAATACCTCATCATAAGGATTTTTAGAAAATTATATACATTGGTTCAGCTTAAGAAATTGTCTCTGAGGTACCAATGCATGCTAAAGCAGAGCACTTCTTACAATGTAATATATTATGTCAACGTCAAATAGTTGGGGATGACAGTGGAATATGAATGTATTGAAGCTTAGGATTTGTAAATGTAAATATTTTACTTATTCCTATGCCACTTAATTTACTTAAATTCCAGTCTGGCATACCTCACCTGGGTTCAGACAGGCTATTGATGCTAAACTCTGGGTGTTTGCTTAGTTCTTCCCTGTTAATTGAAATATTTCAGCAGATGTGTAGATGTCCTGACTGAAGTCCTAGGAAAAATTGCTATGCATAGGTCCTTAAGTGAAGCATCTTCTTTTCCAGCTTTGCCATCATAAGGGTCTTAAGTGGCACAACTATTGTGTTGTTCATCCAAAAAGGAACAGTTTCAGTTTCTCAGAAGATTAATTTTCTTGAGACATTAGCAGAGTGATGCTGCTTGAATTTTAGAAGAAATAATGGGCTTTTGAACATAGTGTCCTTGGTGGTCACAGGTGGGTACACCTCAGCACTAATCTCAGAGGATAAGTCAAGCATTTGGATTAAATAGCCTGAGCAGTAATTAGATTGTGGAGTAGGTATTTCAAAACCCCCTCTTCTCCACAGTCCTCAGCTGAGTTTCAGGGATGCATGCCTTACCATCCCAGCTCCAGGTATTCCATGTTGTACTCCTTGATGCTTCTTTCTAACTAACTGGAAGTCTGTCACACACTGGAAGTTTGTCACACAGCCTCTTGCTGGTTTTCTGCCTGCTTTCCACTGTCTTGTGCTCATTTGCCTTGGGGTTAAATGTGTGTGTCCTGGAAAATGACACTGTGTTATGACACGTGGCATGTAACTCTAGGCTGAAGAGATACACAGGATCTCCTAACCCTCTGGAATTATGTAGTGCAATTATGTTGGCATAACAGAGAGGTCATTTGGGTTCACTTTGTCATCTGGAAAGTTTGCTTTTTAGAAGAATTGAAGTGAGGGCCTTGGAGCCCTTCTAGGGGATATCTATGGAGGATTAAGAGAGGGTTTACAGGGTGTTTGGGCTGGAGGCAAGACTGCTTCTCAGGGAAGGAGACTGCTCTAGGATGGAATGATGAGGGGACAGCCAGCTCTTCTGCCTGAGGGGTCATGGTACCCAATGATGGTCTGTGAGCTGGAGCTGCAGCCTGAAGGCTGTGGCCCAAGGGACAGAGGATCAATCTCAAGATCATGAGTCACCATGGCCAAAATCAAAATCTCCCCCAGAAAAAGTGACTTGAATGTAGTTACCACCATTGGAAGAGGAGAAAACAGTGAGCCATCTGCATTTTAGTGACAATGAAAATATTCCCCAGTATCACCACCATTATATTTCTGCTTTTCTCTAGAGGACCCAATACCAAACATTTGTGTATCTGAGGAGTCAGAAGGACCCCTCCTGACCACAGTCACATGTGGGAACCAGCCAAAAGCTCCACTGCCCCTTTGCTACACACTCCTGCTTGACAACAAATAAGTCCCCAAGCTAGTTTGATTAGTGCTTCTCTGGTCCCAGACAACTGCCATCAAGTCTTTTAACATGCAATTATACTTTGAAAGGTCACTCTGTGAAAATGGTGCCATGAGGGTCCATGTTTATTGACTGCCTTTCCCTGGGCAATTTGCTCAGTTTGCATGTGATGAATAAATGCTGTTCTTGGCTGCTGCCCAGCCCAACAGGTCTGAAAGCCAAGCTGTGTCAGCTTTCTGCCAGGGCATCATCACCAAAACTAAAGGTTACTTCAGAAAAACCTCTTCACCTGTAGCCTAGGATTGTCTTTTTCTGGTCACATTTGGATTTGGGCACCTTTCCATTACCCTTCCTCATAAGTATCTCTTCATTTCATCTCCTTTTGAGCTCTTGATGAACTCCACCTCTCCTTGTATCTGAGGTAGAATTTTTCCAGTCATCAACTTTTGCCTCCAGTGTAACTCTAAATTTACCTGGGATGGTTCAGACCTATCTCTAGAACTGGCTGTTGTGTCTGCCTGACACAATCAGGAGAGGAAAATGACTTTTTTTTTTTTTTCCTGTCAGTATATCAGCATTGCAGATGTCTGGCATCGGTAGAGTTAACAGCTCCAAGATGGGCAGCTGACCCACTGGGAGCTGAGACAGTGACTTAAAGTGGTGAGACTGTCATGGCAGGATGGTTTCTGGTGTTTGTGCTTGGTTACAGGGGGTCAGATCAAGGACCTCACATCAAGAAAGAGTGAATGTAAAGGCTTCAGACATATAGGGCTGGGAAGGAGCATTCTGGTCTTGTAGCTGAATGGTGTAGATGTGTTTTCTGGAGTGAGCCTGATCCTGGAAGATGTCATCAGGTGTGGAGAAGAGCTACATGGCACCTGCAAAGGAGTCATGTCAGTCACTGAGGAACTGGGAGCCCAAAGTCTGGCCCAATTGAACTTGGAGCCATTGAGTCTGAATGGGAAATATGGGAAATACAACCATCACTGCACAGGGTAACCTCATGAAAGCCTTCACTTTGGTTGCAGCTTGAGTGGATTCAGCAGTAAAGACAAGTGTATTCTTCAGAAAAAAATCCTCTGTTTCTCTATGCATGGGAGGATCTCTGGATTTAAGGCTTATTTATTTCACAGACTTCTCAGCACTTCTATCTGTGCTGTTTGGAGGTTTTCTCTCTAAAGAGTGGTGAGCCCCCTAGAACAGACAACCCTGTCAGTGCATCTGTGCTGGCCCAAGTGGCCTGGACACCTGCATGGCTGGTGATTCAGCTCATGTTCCTCCTGGTTTCCAGCTGAGAGGAGAGTGAGATGTGAGGAGCAATCATGGCTGAGATGTGACCCAGCACAGACAGTATGGTAAAGTGCTCACCCTCAATACACAAAGAACATGTGGGATGCAGGAATGTTTTGCTGGTTTTTTTTTTTGACATGACTTCCCTGTGCAGCCAACATGTGTCAGTCCTTCATGAAAGGCTATAGGAATGGTGTCCACAGACTGTCCTTCAACATCAGCTGGTACAGATGTACACTGCTGGAGGGCTCAGCTTTAATCCAGGGCAATTTTCAAGACAGGAGTTATCACACACAGTGCAAGAGCAACAACAATTTAGAGACTGTCAGGAATGCAGCCAGTCCTCCTCAGACCTGGGGCTGTCTCTGGCTTCTGCCAATCTAGCAGAGGAGCCATGGTGGAGGCTTACCCAGGGGAGGCTGGATAAATCTCTTTGGCAGCTCTCACACTAGTCACACCGCTCAGTGGATATTTATCCTTTTTTTTTTTTTTAAAGTTCTGCTTCAGGTTTTCTTTGTGAATACTCTGGAAGTGACAGAGCAAGGGCAGTAACGTGTTGAAGTTCAGCCCTCTCTGCCTGCTGGAAATCCTTTTCCAAGGACACATGTCACAAGAAAATGTTGCCCGGAGGCTAGAGCAATATATTTCTGCTTCACTCAGGACTCCCCTAGCTCATTATTTATTTATTATTATTTATTTATTTTTTAGTTCAGCATTTGTTTGAGTAAGCAGGGTGGCCCTGAGACTGTCATTCTTCTGGGTATCTTCTTCCATATCTCAATAAGGCAAAAGCATGGCTTCACCTGAAGCTCATTTTGAGTAATGATGCCCTTCAATGTCAGCTGCTACTTCTATATATCTGCTCTAAAAACCCTCACTGCATTATTATTTTATGTTAGTATATTATACTATTATTCCTTTATATTATTGTAGTTCCCAGAGACCTTTCTGTGGATCAGAACCCTACTGTGGAGGGTACAGTAGCACCTCGTCATGTTTTGAAGTCTACTGTAATTCCAGAGAGGAACCCACATCCTCAGACTCAGCTGATAGAGATATGAATGAGCTTAATGTTTCTGTTCAAGATCTTCTTTTAATTCTCAAAAATAAGTGAGGGGCTTCCACCAGTTTGGGCTGCTGTCAAATTGAACCTCTCTAGAACTGATGGTACCCAGTTCATTGGGTGGCATCCAGTGGTCCAGTCACTTGCCAGCGTTTATTAACAGAGACCCCCACTAATCCTTGTGTATGTATCTTGTGCTCCTGCTGTGACAACCAAAGGCAGAGAAGGGTTTGCCCACGTTCCTTCCATGCACAAATACCCATGATCATAGCAGAGTCTTGGTGAAGCCTCACTGTCTCATGCTGTAAAATCATCCTAGCCTAGAAGTCGATACCAGTAGGTTTTTAGAGAACAGTCTTAAAGCCATCAAAGGCTTCAAGCCAGCTGCCTGACAGCTGCTCTCTTCAGTAGTTCACCCAGGGATTGTAAGATGAAGAAAGAGTTGACTTAAGTTGTGCTTGTGACTCTGGATTCACCCTGAAGAGGTGGGAGATGTAGTGCTGTCTCCTGGCTGCTGACCAGCCAGCCCACTCTGAAAACAAAGATCCTTTTCAGCCTTGTTTCATACATGACAATGTTTGCTTTACTTTTTAAAGGGGTCTCCCTTAGTAGAGAGACAAAAATATCTGAATTTCTCTTAAACCCAAGCCAATAGGACTTGACTGACAGTGAAGTGACTTTTGCTATGCAGACAAGTCTGCATCAATAAGGAAAATACTTTTAAGATCACCTGAAAACCCTGCCCTAGATCTCCCGTTTGCATTTGAATAAGTTTATTACTTTGTCTAGAAGCTCTGATTTTTCAGCCTGCACCACATGGACGTCAAAGCAGTTCATCACTGTTGCCACCAAAGTTCAAAGGCATTTATCTTCAATAATGTTACTTGATGCAATTTCTAACAGCAAGAACCCCTCAGTCCTGGGGCTTTTTACAAGATTAAGTGATGTATTCAGATAGACAATGTCTCAGGAGGATTTTCAGTACCTGGAAGATATAAAGCTCATTCTAGTTGAAGCACAGCAGGCTTTGCAAATTTTGCAATTGGTGTTTCCCATTTGCCTCCCACTAAGGCTTTCTAGGTCCTTTTTTTGAAACCTGGCATCTCTTTGTGAAAGCACTGGGGAAACAGCCATCTTTGCAATGAATGTTAGTCCTCATCATTCTCTTGTAGGTGAGTACTGCCTTCTCATGCGTATTCTGGAGGGGCAGAATCCAAAGACGGATAAAAGAAGTTACATATTAGACTATTGCCTTTGTGGAGGGAGAAAGTATGAATGATGATAGTCCTAACCAAGGGTATAGGTTTAACTTGATGCTCTGCCAAAGATTTTTTGGGTGGTTTTCAACAAATATTTTCCTACCTTGGTGGGAGCTATGCAGCTGAAAGACAACAAAACTGCTGGGTGGGAGGGCTTGGAGGAAGCACCAGCAGCTTGATGCATTTAGGTGCCACCAAACCCAGAGGAGCTGTGGGGCAGGATTGGGTCTGGGTGCCTGCACCAGCATGCAGACACACGGTGCCAAGGGTTGATCCTCTCATTTGCACTGCTCTCAAGACAAGGCTCCCAGCAGATGAGAGACCCTTTGGATGGGTGGAAAGTGCTGGTGTGAAGAGACACCTCTCTGCAAAGAGCCTCAGCTTCCTGCTGATTTGCTTCTCTCAGGAGGTTCCATCATTTTCTTGACAGCCCCTGCTGTGACCTCACTCCAAGTGCTTTCTGTTGAGTAATGTTCCTGTCCAGAGGCTGAGCTCTGCCCTCAGATGTGTGTAGATACCTCCAGAGCCCACAGGCGCTGCCCTGCTGTGAAACCCCCTTGTTTTCTGCAGGGTTATGTCTGCAAAAGATGAATCATTATTTAATGTGAATAGTTCTGGTGATGGTACATGTGGCAATCTTTGTTTACCTCTCCTCACTCAGAGGGTGTGAGCTTGCAAAGTTCATTCGATTAAAAAAAAAATTAAAACTTACACCTGTGTCTGAACAGTCCTGAAGCTGCAGCTCCTCCAAATGAGAAGTTGTTTCTGATCCAGTTGGAGCAGAAGTGCACCTCTGAGTCTGTTCTGATGGCCTCTGCTCTTTTCAAAGTGTTTTTCAGATATCTTATAGGGTAGAAAAGCAGACAAATCACCTATACTACAGTACTATCAGGCTTCATTCCTCTGATACCCAAATGAGAGAGCCTTGTAGCAGTATCCAGCAATTTCTTGTAAACCATTCACTTTTTTCCAACCCTTTTGCTGTCCAGGATTTACCATTGCTCCTTTCTTCAGCAGCTCACTGTCCTGTATTCAGCAAGGATGGTATGAAACAGAGGGTGTGACATCTGAGTCCAGAGGGAAGAGGACTACTGCCCTACTTCTCAGCAAGCCCTCCAGCTGGCACTGGCACAGCAAGATCCTTTGTCATCTTCAAGATGATGAGACTTGAGATGCTTTGGCTGATTTATAAGGAGCCATGGATATATGATGTGAGCTTAATTCATAATGGGATTGAGCTGAAAGCACTAATGCTGTTTTACTGCAGATCTGACATTAACATTCACACTGTGTCTGATGGATAGTGCAGAAGAACCAAAGTAGGTTTTCTAGTAGGTCTGGTGGCAATCCATCTGGCTCAGCCTGATAAAATTATTGTTGCAATTTACTAATCCAGGCACCAG
This sequence comes from Calypte anna, assembly GCF_003957555.1. NCBI lineage: Eukaryota > Metazoa > Chordata > Aves > Apodiformes > Trochilidae > Calypte > Calypte anna. The sequence goes on from NC_044244.1 coordinate 169,113,959, forward strand.
AAAATCCATCCATGAGCACAGATATGTGAGAACTCTAGAAAACCCACAAAACACCATTTCGTCTATGTAGTAAAACAAACAAAATAAAGAGGGAACACTACTCTCAGGTAGGTAGGATCACAGAATTTTGCCAGCACCTGCACGTCAGTTTTGTAAAACCTGATTTCCTCCTGCACTAAATGAAAGGTACTTCCTTACTTTGTAGAGATGTAAGACTGTATTCACGTTTTGAAGGAATTTGGAGTGACTGGATATAATACTTTATAAAGATGCAAAATACTAGAGTACGAAATTAATTCTAGAAGCCCAAATTTAAGGCTGGATTTGAGAAGCCAAGGTACAGCTGCCTTTCAACCATGAGCAGAGCTGTAAGAAGTGTTATATTATGGGCACTGAAAGAGTGTGTGTAAACTTAATTTCATTGTTGATCCTGCTTGCCAGCATTTTAGGATTTATGTCCCACCATGCAGAGTATTTGCTTCACCTTTGCTTTATAGCAGTGAAGGCTTGCTCACAGGCTTTGCATTATGACAGAATTATAATCTCTTCCAGAGCAAAAAGCCCTTAAATATACCCTTAAGCATTTGAGTTTCATGTTGAGATGCTGATGAAGGCTGGATGCAGGCACCCCTATCTCTTTCCCCCTGTGTTCTCCTTTTCTGTACTGCAAGTGGTTACTGGGCAGATTTTCATCAGTACTCCAACAAATCTGGATTTCTGAAATCTCTGCCAGAGCTGGAGCTGTGCAGCTGTGGAGAGAGATGAGCAAGGAGGTTACTTGATTGGCTGCAAAGAGCAGTGAGAATAATTTAAACAACGGCACCCAAGAGACAAAAGTGGGAGGTGGAAAGAAACCCCATGGGCTCTGCAGGCCAGAGGGTGAAACCCAGGATGAGAGCTGGAGAACAGCCTAGAAGGGTGGCCAACAGATGAGGGGGAGGACTGGGAAGGAAATGGAAATGCTGAGCTGCTATTATGACCATGAGAAAGCTCTGGGAGAAGGACACATGGGATGTGAGGAAGTTTGTGTTGGGGGGGTCATGTTTCCATTGTGCCTCCTGCCCCTCTGAAACCAGAAAATCAGGATGCTAGCAAGGGGTGGAGGTGGCCACCCCAAAAAACCTGTTGCTGTCTTACTCATCCTGTCAGAAGTACACCTGTCCTCTGCAGAGGGGCATGTCCAAAAATACTGACAGCCCATTCTTCATTCCAGTAGATATTTCAAGAATAAAAATGCCAACTAGCAAGAAGCAAATAGGCTGGAACAAGTGAATACCTGAGGAGTATCCCACCCCCTAGAACTTGTTGTGACCAGTCAACAAAACCAGCATGAGGTTTGGTCTCTACCAAAGAGCTCAGGAAGTTTGAACCAGAAGAACTGTTTTTATTGGGGTTTTATTGCTTTTTCTTCGTTTTAATTCTGCAGCAGAATATTTGCCGGAGGAGCTGGAGAAGCCAGTTTCAGTCCACAAAAATGCCAATGATTTATTTATTGCTATCATTTAGAGAAAGGGCGGCAGTTGCTGGTTCTGAATATTTAACGTGGCAAGGAAAAAGCAAGCCACTCTGAAGCCTGAGTCTTCCAATGAAGCACTACAAACCACCATAACCCCCTTGAACTCCCCAATTCAGAGGTTGAAGAGCTGTGGAAGTATGGCCCAGCATACTCACAGGAACTAAGACTTCTTCAGAGAGCAGCTCGTGTGGTGATGAGCAGCCTGTTGAAGAGACCCTTGGCTCCTCTGAGAGCAGTGACCTGCTGTGAAAGCCCAGGTAAGGAGGAGAGGTGCATTTGCAACTCAGAAGGCATTACCTGAATGATATTCATCTCAGGAAAATTGCAATTTCTTTGACTTCACGCATCATTTATAATAATTCCCAGGAGAGCAGCAGGTGGGAGAGGTTAGTGATTAGATCAGTGGTTTTGCCTGCCCAAAGCAAGCTATAGAGAGATGCTTTTTGAAACTGAAGGACTGTTCTTAGCTCACTTCCCCCCCATTCCTTGGCTTTCCAAGAGTCTCAAGCAACAATCTTCAGTCTCTCTAGCTACTGACTGACCCAACCCACCAGATGTTTCTCAAAAAAGCATTCAGGAGCAGCCAGGCCACAGCCACACAGGGGCAGAAGGGAAAAGAGGAAAAGACAATTTCCCATGCTTCTCATGTGTCGAGCTCTCTGGTAAAGCCCCCTCCTTCCACGTGTCACCTACTGCAGTGGGATTTCACTGCTGCTGTTGTCTGTGGAGGAAACATTCCTGGCTGCAGATGGGGCCAAGTGTGGTCAGCATCTGCTCTGACTCTCCCTAAGGAGTCATCTGAGGCAGAAGCTCTTAGAGCAGCCCATGCCTTATTCTGACCATCGCCAGCTGAAAAACACACTCAGCAGACTAAAGGGACCATCACCACCCCCAAAGTGTACAGAAGAAAAAAACCTCAAAGTTATTTTCCGAGGAGAACATTTCAAATCTCATAGCCAATTTGCACACAGATATATTCTGTCTGCATTGTTGTAAATCAATATTTAGAAACACACACTGTGGGTCTAAGGGGCGCAGAATTCAATAGCAAGATCAGTACACAATTTAGGATTGGCTTGACACTTCATTTTCTGAAAATCCCTTTTTGAATGCTTAAGGAAATAGCAATTGAAAAGGTGAATGCCCTGATGACTGGCTGTGGTTATATCCATCCTGGAGCCATACCATCTAGCAAGCCTCTCTCTGCCCATCATGACACAAGAGTGAGATTTAACCATGCTCGCAGTGCCTATCCACAAGCTGTCATCCCTGATTTAATGCTGGATGAGGTTTCCCAGGCCCCAGCTCAGCGGAGGTGGTGCCATTTTCTTCTAAAGCTTCCATTGTCCAGGTGGTGAAGGTTTCTTTCTCAGAAGCTGCAGGGAGTTCTGAAACTGCAGGCTCCCTGGGGCTCACTTGTGACCACAGTGTAAGAGTTAAATCACTGTTGTTGGTATGGAAACCCGGATGCTCTCGTCCCTTAGTGGAATACTTTATCTTTTACCCAGCACAGGGGCCTTCTTAATACCAGGCAATTAGGCATATAATGAAGGGAACACATTTGCATAGCTTACTCCCAGTAAAGGTTTCTACGAGTCACCCTGGGTGCACTTTCCTGGAGAAAAGCGTTGTTTCCAGAGTTGCTGGAAGGCAACAATAAATTGATTAGCCTCTTTAAAATTTCTCATAAAATTGTATTAACAAAACAGTAAATACGTTACACAGAGACCATAACCACAGGATGTTTACATAATGCCCGCTGTGGACGAGTACTAAATACCAGAAAAGACCTGAGACCCCCCCCGAAAAAGTCTGCGAGTTCTGGCTCTGACGAGGCAGCTAGAGCACCAATGGTGGTTGTTCTTCCTCCTCCTCCTCCTCTTCCTCTCCCCCTTCACATTTCAGCTTCGGCGCTGTGAACTTTGCTGGTGGTTATTGCAATTCCTATGGCTAGGCTTCCATTGTCGGAAAAGAGCTGGGCCAGGGAAGTGTTCAGCACGAGGCAATCCCCATCTGAAATGACAGAGTCCACACACTCCAGAACCGACCTGGGGGTCGCCTCCCACTTCAGGCGCCTCTGGTTCCGGTTGAGCTCCAGGCGGTAGGTGAAGTTGTCGGCTTGGGTCGGCGTCCCGATCAGCATCATGGTAGCAAAGAACTGGGGGTGGCCTTCATACTTCTCCTGCTTCCTGAGGACCAACAAAAACTGGTGGCCAAGGCAAGAGTGCATGATGATCCAGTCTGTGGGGGCGGGCAGGTGCATGTCCGTGGCCAGGAAGACGATCTCTGCTCCCTGAAGGATGCTGATGCGGTGGGTCTGTCTCAGGTGGGACACCACCACCTCCAGGTGGCCTTCCCAGGGGCAGGAGAAGAGCGGGCACGGGCAGGGAACCAGCTGAGGGTCGTGCACAGCTTCGTGGTGATGGCAGGGAGGAAGGGTGCCTTGCTCCGAGGAGGTCGGCGCAGATGCGCAGCGGGTCGGTGCATACTGTGAGAAGAAAGAGATTACACGTGATGGGAGGTGGGCCAGGAACTGGTGCAGATACCCAAGGTGCAGACCCTACAGACACCAGTGACCCAGTATCCCACTTTAGGCAGCACTGGTGAGGCCACCAGCAGCTCAGCGCTGCTGAAACCAGGCTGAGATCAATGGGGATCAAGGCATGAATCTGCACAACAAAAGGTGCTGGCAGCTGCCTTGTTCTCCAGAAGAAGAGAGAGCCATGATAAGTCAGTTCAAATGAAAGTGATGTATGTGTTTAAAGGGTGATTTCATTAGTTTTGGGGAAAAAAATCAGATTAGAAAGATAAAAAAATCCCAACAAAGCAAGGACAGCATGGGGCATTTTATATTCTTGCAACTCAGAGCAAGGAAATGAAATATGTATGACTTTATTATTCTTTAATGAAACACACTGGCAAATACAGGCATTTCTCCTGAAACAATATGTTTTATAACACCCATAATTTGTGAAATAAAAGTTGGTTTTTATTGTATTCAATGCTTTCTTTCTTTCTTTTTTTTTTTCAGTCTCTTTGTACTTAATTGATGAGCTCACATCCATAAATCTTAAATGTCTCTTGGAGGTGGACGGATGGCAAATTAAGGGCATTTTCATATTAAAGTTAATTTGGATTAAGGTAGGGCAACTAGCTGAAAAGGCAGCAGCTCTTGCAGAATAGTTCCACATGAGAACTATGAAGCAAATCACTCTGCATCTGTTATGGGGATGTTGTTGAAGAGAAATAAGCCAAAAGTGTATCTACATGTAACGCTATTCAGGAAGAGTGATGGTTGCCTGCAATAACTCTGTGCACAGACAAACCCTAAGGCACAGGCATCCTGGTCATGATTCATCCTATCCAATTTTAAGCCTTTACTCCAGCCACCCAAGACAGAAACCTGGTTACCTTGGACTGCCTCTGCAGCCAATAGAAGGAGGCATCTCTTCCCAGAGGCAGGTTCAGATCTTAACTGGAGTAATTCACCTTCTCATGGTGGCACTGGCTGCTGCCAGAGTGCCTGAGATCCAATCTGTCCAGTTGTTCCTAAATTTTAGATACTTAATTATAGGAGGACATTGTCTCCCTTCAAACTCCTTTGGAGATGCTTATAAGGACTATAGGAGTTGAGTATATATACATATATATATATGTATTTATATGTATATATACACACATATGCACATATATTTATGTATGTTTTGCTTCAACATATTTTTAGGAAGAGTCATATAATTCCTTGAATAGTGCCCCACATCTGCTCACTTTAACAAACGTACTCAAAATTGCAAGAACAACAATATGGTTCTAACATCTCACAGCTCTTCTCCTCCATGACACATTCAAGTCATAGCAGATCTGGGTTTTATTCACCTGTTTCTAAGCAGAGCTTTGTTTTAACTGAGGGCAAGCATCATCCCATATAAGAGGTGCCAGATATGTTGCCAGTGGCACGTTGCCTTCTTTCTCCATGGCTGCCACTTCAAGCACTCTTACTTCAAGCAGTTTATCTCATCAGAAGTTTCACTTTTGCTTTCCAAGATGTCTTGGAGGACAATCTCTTGGGTCAACTCTCCCAACTCTCAGATGGCCAGGAATTCTTTCTCAACCAGGATGACAAAGTCCTGGACCTATATTATCATTTTGTCAGTAGCTGCCAAGGGGCACAGTGGGCAGAGCAGGGCTGTGATCGCTGCTGCTGTGAAATTCATGGTTCCTCCCAAGACCCTGGGTGTCAAAAGGAGCTCTTTCTTCTTCCTCTGACATTTGATATGAGGAATAATTGGCTACTTAATCCAATATTATTGACCCTTGCATCTTTTTCTTTGGAGAATTATTACCTTGGTAGTACTGCTCTACTTTTTCCTTCCTCGTATTTTATTTGTTTTGCTGTATAAAATCCAAGAATATAAACTTTTCAAGAAGATAATGAATTGAGGACAGATAAATGACTCATTGTCTGGGAAATAAAACAGGTCATTATAAACTAATCGAGGTTTGTGGCTTCAGCTGCCTACTTATCGCGGTGGGATTACTGGTGGGATCACTTAATTCTACATTAATTTTTGCATCCCATTAGGATGAAAGTTATGGTTAATTTAAACTCTTTTTGGTGAAGGAGGCTATTGCAATGGCAGATTGTAAAAGCCTTTTAAAAAATCCCTGAAATGCTAATTGCCTCATAAAATGACTTCTAATCTCCCAATCTAATACAGTGGGTGTGAGCAATTACTTTCTCTCACCAAACTGTTAATGCAACATTAGTGATTATACTAATTAAAACTAATGAACTCATACTCACATGCTGATAAACCTCTCAACCACTGGGCAACTTCCATCCTTCTATCAGGTTTATTTAACTCCTCTTTAGTAAGATGAATCTTAAATTAACCTCTTGAATAATATTCAAAATTAGGTTTTGAAATGTGAAGCTTTATAGACTGTATATAATTCCTCTCCAAAGATTACCAGAGTAAGAGAAACCATTTCCACTAAGGTTGTAATTGAATTTAGAAATGCATTCTCCTAATTTGATAAGCATGCAGAGCACTGGTAGCTCATCCATCTAAACTGTATCTAAGGTAAGAAAATACAAGTATCTTCAAAAATCATTGTGTGACAAGTATGTTTCTATGGCTCATGAACTGGAAAAATAATTTATAACGATCAATTTATCCAATGTATTGAATGTACAATTCAATTCTTCTTTTTTGTACAATTTCTTCTTTTCTTCATTTGTGATAATTTTTTTTAATGTATATTCAAATAATCAAGATTTCCCTTTCACAGCTTACGATTTTGAAACATTTCCATGAGTCACTTCAGTAAAGAATTTTCTGGTCTGAGTTTGTTCATTTCAGGTTTATTGAAAATTCTGAAAATCCAGCACAAACCATCTAATCTATTTTTATTCTCTGACTCAATGAGAATCATCTTTAAGATTTGGTTTCTGAATTATTCAGCATTTCTGTTTCTAAATTCTAAATTTTGTAATATTCTGAAAGAATTACTTAAAATATTCCTATCTCTGAAATAAGAAGTCTCACAGAAAACTACTATTTCACTTTTACTTTTGAGGTATGAGTGTAACTATTGTGGTGCCTGTGCCCTTGTTGGTCTTTCATGCCTGTGAATTAAACCTCTAAAACTGATATGCAGAACGGACACAAGATGGTCACCTTGAGTGCATTTAAATCCTTGAATAAATATTTATGAACATTTTTTCCATGTTTAATCTGCTCTGCTATTGACTTTCCATCATTTATTACCCGATTACCTAATAAAATTACATTTATTATGTTGTTGTTTTAGTCTGGTGTTATTCTCAATTATCCTTTAGCCTGTTGGCTGATTTCAGTCAAATTTAACTATGTGATGGAAGTCTCAAAGACTTTCAATTTTTAACCAAAAGTATGACCTCTTTGCATCTCCAGGGAGGAACAGCTTGCCAATATTACGTTGTCAAATATGAGACAATCTAAACAATAGCAGTTTGATCCCAAATGTATTACAGGCACCATAGAACCCACGTGAGACAGTGTCTTTATGAACCAGAGAAAAAGCTTCAGCCAGCATTCTCCACATTAGACATGAGATAATCCCACCTCGAGACACCAAACCGCAGGAAACCAGGCTCTGCCACTCAGAAAAGAATTTCTTTTTAATGATGCAGCTTATTACAGTGTAATTCTCTTTCAGAAGAATTAATTTGGCTAAGAGTGATTTATAAACACATGGTGCTTTGCTTACTGGAGGAAAAAAAAAAAAAAAAAAAAAAAGTAGAGGTTATATTTGGACTCTGGACACAGGGCTTCTGGGTTGTGTCCCAACCTTTTTAAAGACTTTCTGCTAAAAATGCAACAAACTGATCAAAGTGTGATTCATCTGACTATGAGAAGGAGAGGGCAAACTCCAAAGAACAGCAGCTCCTTTCACAGCCCATGAGGAGCCCCAGAGGGCAATTCCCTTTATCCCAACAGATGCTAAAGGAACATCCCTCTTGACACCATATTCTACATGTCATCATGACCAAACTCAGGGCAGACCCACAGAGTTTTTACTGGTTTCAAGACGAGGAGCTGAAGGGCAGCCCTATTCCAGACAGGAGGGAGTTGTACCACTATGGACTTCTGCTGCACTTCAGATAACACAGTACATGAGGAGAGAGCTGGATGCCTGGTGACACAAGGGTGTAAATGTGTGGCTTCCTACAGCCATTACACCTAAAGTGTGCAGTGACTTGATAGAAAATCCAGGGGAGCATCAAAGAGGTAGATCCAAGAGGCAGAGATCTCCAAGAGGTAGAGAAGACACAAGAGTATCTCTCAGTTTACAGCTGCAAAGCTGAGGCACCCACCTAGGAGTAAAGGCTTTGGTTGTGCTCCTCGTGCTCTCAGGAACCTTTTGTATTTTAAACAGCAAAGATTTTAGGTCAGCTATGTTAAATATAGTGGAAACAGAGGCAGCAACCCACATGTCACCCTTGCTGGCTGAGGTCCTGGAGCTGTGAGGTGCAGGCACTGGCTACACCATGACCCCTCAAGCACTCTTCATCAGCTTCAAACAGGAGAGGAAAGGTGGTTGCTGCCCTGAGCAGCCAAATGTCTTGCAAATAAAATCCTGACTTGCAGACAGGGAATTTGCTAGCTGCAAAATCACCCCAGGGGAAAAGATCACCCTGGGGATCTGGAATAAAACAAGGGTGTGTGGCACCCCAACATTGTAGAAGAAATGCTGCTCAGTTCTTCAGAGCAAAGGTTAAACATCACCTTTCTGTGCTTCCCAGTGCCCCCCAGTGTTGTAATGGGACCCTGGATGCCTCATTCATACTTTACAATAATGCACATAATGTGCAAAAAAAAAAATCAGCCTTTTAAATGCCTATGATGAGTGAAGAGTGTGCAGAGGAGAACATCCCAAGGAGTGAGAAGGACTCATTTGCTGCCCAGTCAGTAAGAGTTTCTGACAGCAAAATAGGTACTATGAATAACCTCCCTTTTCCAGACACCTTACATCTATGCAATGTTATCCAGTGATCACAAGGAACTTTTCAAACACTCATTAAATGACCCATGGGCTGGGCTGTTTGCTTGGAGCACTCCATGGTGCAGTCTGACGGTCACCAAGGTAGAGCTTCTGAGCAAGGTCACAGATAAAACAGCAAAGATGAAAATAAAGCCACTGGACACACCAGCCAGCTTGAACTAGCAGAGAGTGGTCCCTCTCTCCCACAGTCCATCCTCAGCACACCTTGAGACATTTCAACCTACTCCTCCTCCAGAGAGGGAACTCACCTCCTCCTTCTGTTGATTCAAATTCTTTCTTCTTCAGCTGAGGCTTTCTTGACTGGATTATAGGAGGCTTGGTAGGAACCATGTGTGTTCATGGGAGCTGTGACCTTCAGTGGGAGCTGAGGTTTGTGAGGGGCTGTTCACACCCCCTGTTACAGACCCAGCACCTGTGCTGACACTGCCTTCTGCTCACCCCACTCCAGGATTCAGCTTCCTATTGTGCACAGCTTCATAAAGCTTACACTGGTTGAGATAAAGTCCAATTCAGGTATAAATTTTTAAGGTATACATTAAATTATATATACACTTATGTAAACACATATTAATGTCTATATATAGACTTATAACATGTACAGGTCTGCTTCTAATGTTTTTGAGAATCATGCAGCTGTGGAATCACAGAATGGTTTGGGTTGGAAGAGACCTTGAAGATCATCTACCTCCAATCCTCCTGCCATGGGCAGGGACACCTCCCACCAGACCAAGTTGCTCAAAGTCCCACCCAACCTGGCCTTGAACACTTCCAATGATGGGGCAGCCACAACTTCCTGGGCAACCTGTGCCAGTGTCTCGCTATCCTCAGAGTAAATAATTCCTTCCTAATACCCAATCTAAATCTCTTCCAGTTTGAAACCATTAACCCTTTAGCCATTAACCCATTAACCATTCTGGTACCATTTTTATTTAACAACAATGTGAGCTGGATGGATAGATACCCAGGCATTTTGGTTATGAGATTATTTTTGCTGTCTTTCTGAGAGCAATCCCAAATGTGGCACTGCATTAAAAACAAACAAATCAACAAACTCTGAGAAGAGTTCATTTTGTCATGTATTTTTTCTTCCTTGAGGGTCATTGCCATGGCTGTCTCTCTTTGTGCATCACAGGCATCTGTCAGCTGACACCTGGGATGTTGAGCTGAAGTACAAAGGCATTATTATTTACCAGTTTAGGATCAAGGAATTTAGGCATGGAGAAAGTAAAGAGCCAAATTTACTGACCATATTTTGTTGCTTAGCTTACATCAGAGCCCCTGATTTTTCATAGAATTGCCTTCTAGAGCACTTGATATTTTCAAAATGCAGCCTCCATTAACCTCAGATGCAGCTACAAGTGATTAAACTACGCATAAATCAGGTTTAAGAGTTTAGGTTGAGCAACTCATAAGCAGAGATCAATTGACTAGAAGCCATCCATGAAGAGCTCACTGTAAATTACTCTCTGGTATCCTACAGGGCTTTCCAGTCAGAGGCTGTAGTGGAGTCCAGCTCTCCAGGACAATCTGTTCTTCTTCCTAGCCACAGACACCATCTTTCTGACCATCTTTCTGACCTGCCACCTCTTGTCCTCCATCCTCCCAGGTGTGACAAAGGACAACAAGGGATGCAGCCACCCTGGGGGTAGGTGAGCAACCTGGAAACATGCTGTGAGAACTTGGTGGATTTTTAGTTTTGACCTAAAAATTTCTGCAAGCAAGGAGGGACGTGGGCTTGAAGCTTTGGGATGCTTTGGCGGAGAGCTCCATGGTGCCCACCAGGGTTTCTGTTTAAACAAATAGGCATTTCCTTTGCCAGTGACATGGGCCACTTAATCAGTTTTCTTAGTGTCTTCCTCCTCTTCCCTGGCTTCTCAGGGTCTGATTGTTTCTTCTTATCTGTATGGAAACTGCCTCCAACAATTTTCTAGCTCTCAGCTCCTTTCTGTCTCATAAAAGCTTTGCCACCCACTAACATCCACCTCCATATTACTTACACCCACCACACAAGGGCAGATGCTCAGGAGAAGTATAAAGGTGACATGAAGAAACTAGTGAGTCTTTTAATCCTGCTCTTCATTTAATACCACTTTTACTATTTTTTAGTATGCTAATGAGGTTTTGTAAATCTTTCAGATGAAAGAAAAGAGAAGGAAGGAGAAAAAACGCCCCTAACCCTCAACCTATTTTGTCAAAAGCTGTACTTCAATATCTGAAAATAAGAAGCCCAAGCCAGCATCATGTTGGGGATTTATTTAAAATTTTAATTACACAAAATCCTATTTATTATGAATGCATCAGTTGAATTTCTTAAGTACTGAATATTAGCTGCAGCTTTGGCTGTGGAAGGGTTTGTTTTCCTGACTATCAAATGGCAGCAAGAAGACAACATCAAGCTCATTTTGCTAATCTCTTTTTGCAACATAATCAGACACGACTTGGTGACACAGCACATGGGATGTGTTAATGCCTGTCCTCATGCTAATTACACACCTCTAAGTATGCAGAGAAAATGCTTCTTTACTCCATGTCTGCACCATAGCATCACATTTCTCTGTATCAGAGGACTTTGAATTTCAGATGAGGCTATACAGTTTTAGAAGTATTTTTGAGAAAAAGTTGTTTGTTTTTTTTTTTCCTGGTAGTTCTAGATGTAGAAAAAATATGTTACAGCATTTTAAATGGAGCCCAGATGGAAAGAAAGACATTATTCTCAAATTAAAATCCCTTGCATGTTTCTCAAAAATCAAGGTTTTCAGCAGAAGCTGTCATGCAGTCTTGAAGTGCAAGCAAAAATTATCAAGAAACTTGACATTCTTCACTATATTGAGAACAATATAATTATAACAAAGCATAGCCAGTATAAAGTATAACAAATATAAAGCATTTCAGTCTTGCAGATGCTTTCTGAGAGACACCCAGGCACAGACACCAACGGGGTGGAACAAGGTCATGCTCTGCAGCTCTCCAGCTTTAACACTGTGCTTGGTGGATCATTCCCAGCCCAAGTGGGGGTATACTGAAAGTTCACATGTTTCAGGCTGAAGGGAAACCCTTCAGTCACCCCTGCACTGACTCTCAGCCAAAGATGGGTTATGGACACCCAGGCAAATGATCCTGGTTTAGGTGCTGTGTTGCTGTGTTTGCTGGACCTTACCTGAGATCACTTTCTGTGCTTCCTTTGAGGAAGAAAATACACTGGGTGATTGCAAGCAAAACCAAGCACACCAGCAATTCCTGGGGAACTTCTGGCTGTGTTTGCTAACCAAAATAAATTAAAGCCACGGAGGTGAAATGGAATAAATGGAAACATCTGGAACTGTGGAGGTCTGGCAGGTTGGCAAGTTGGAATGTATCACCTACCCTGGACTAATTGCCCTGTGGTAACTCTGAGAGGTTAACTGAGGATGAACCTTAGATTTAAGATCTGTAACAACAGGAAAGAGGCACACTGGCTTTGAGTAAACACAGTATGAGACCATGACTGGGGGAACAAATAGGAATAGACATGCTCAGAGAGCCCAGAGCATCCTTGTCCAGTGGAGTTTATCCTGCATCCATCCTACCCTCACCTATATTGCCTTTCTGCTTTCTGTTACTTTGATTTGGGACAGAACCAGTGGCTTCCTAGAAAATTTGGAGGGCTTTTTAAATGAAGGGGAACAATATAAGAAGACAATAAACTGCTCCTGTTCCTCAAGGAGAAACCCATGAGGGTGCTCTTGCCACTAACTTTTAAGACTTTGGCAGAGGCATCCAAGAGAGGAGCTGAACTGAGGCTGTGTTGGTGCAGCAGTGACTGACTGCCCCTGTCACGAGGAAGTGCAGATGGTACTGGGGATGAATCCAGATCCTGCATTCTGGGTTGCAGCTATAGTCAGTAATAGAGGTGGAAAGGGTGAGTAGCTGCAGGTCAGAAACAAAGTCTTCTTCCTCTGCTGGTAGTGTAGGGTTAGTCAATTTACCTCTCTGATTCAGTTCTGGGAGACCCTGAAACACCTCCTGGCAGACTGCCCAGCCTCACAGAAGGGCTGGAGCCAGTATGGATTTGTAGAAGGTGGGCTGGAGAGTGGGACATGCCCTTGGGTACTGATTTACTACTTGAATTCCCTTTGCTGCATTTTAGGGCTGGCACAATGCAGTGATAGTGAACCAAAGCACAGTGTATCTGATGTTGTATTGCAACCACTGGTGCACTTGGGTATGGAGACATTTACCTTTTCAACTCTGTGAACTAGAAGATTTTATACCTTGTTTAAAGCAAAGGTGGTGCTTCTAAATGCCATTCCCTTTGGCCACATAGGGCAAGTATCAGCAGCCAAGGCTCTTGCTCCAGAAGGGCAGGTTCTGGCCACTGTTGATCACCAGAGCACTCATGAGGCAGTGCTGGTTATGGACCTGGGTGATGTAGTGAAGTGAGTGGCCTGCATATGTAGAAGGAGACAATCCAAAATGTAAAATTATTTGAAGATTTATTTCACCATTTATCCACTTTGTACTTTGGATAAAACCAGTTAACAAATTGCTAAACCATTATAGGCCCTAATTAAAAGCAAAGTTATAAAGTAGTTCCAAGCTGTATCTGCTCTGTCTGATGGGGGAGGTAGAGTTCATGAGAGCCCTATATCTGGCCTATTGGTTTTGTGGTTTATATTCACATTGCAAAAGAAATTAATATGGAGAAGAATTAAAAAAAAAAAAAAAAAAGGATAGGAGAAATCATTGCCCACTGTGCTCATAAACTTACCAGTTCAGACTGCCTTTAACAACTCATCATCCAATATTCATTTACAAGTTACTACAGTAACAGCATGTCCCCAGGAGCAGCAGATTTGCTGGTGTCATCTGAGATAATTAGACCATATCCACCCCGAGACAATCGAAATGCTTTCCTTCCATCAGGCAACCTTCAGCTATCACAATTATATGACATTTAAATTCACTAACTGCTTTCAGGAACACACCCCAGGAGTGCCAGAGGATGGCAGAAACATTCCCACTCTGCTGGAGGGAGGGGAGAGATGAAGTGGTGATTGTCGAGCAAGCCTGCAACCTCTCTTGGTGGAAACAATGCCTCTGATCCCATCCACAGCCACCTCCTGGCTGAGGACCTGCTTTGTGGTCTATGGCACATTTTGCTCTTGCAAGTGTCACAGGGTAATCTGCAATTAAACCCACTCCAGGCAGGTCACAGCTGAGTTCAGATCCTGGGCTGGGGCCACAGAGGTGGAGCAGGGAAGCAGCACAGGGCACATGATGCTGCTCACGTTGGCTCCTGTCCTCTGTCTTAGGCTGTGAATGTGATGAAAAAGTCAACATGAGCTGGCAATGTCAGCTTGCTGCTCAGAAAGCCAAACATATCCTGGGCTGAATCAAAAGAAGTGTGATCAGCTGGTCAGGGGAAGTGATTCTCCCCTTCTACTTGGCTCTCATTAGACCCCACCTGCATCCAGCTCTGGGGTCCCTGGCACAAAATAGACATGGAGATCTTGGAATGGGTCCAGAGGAAGACTACAAAGATGATCAAGAGGGCTGGAGGACCTCTTTTATGAAGGCATGCTGAGACCTGGGTTGTTCAGCCTGGAGAAGTGTCCAGGAAGACACTGCAATACCCTTCCAGTACCTAAAGGGGCCTAAAGGAAAGCTGGGGAGGGGCTTTTTAGAAGTCATATAGTGACAGGACGAGGGCATGATTTTTAACTGACAGTGGGTAGATTTAAATTGGGTATTAGGAAGAAATTCTTTGCTGTGAGGGTGATGAGACACTGGCATGGGATGTCCCGAGAATTTGTGGATGTACCTTTCCTGAAAGTGTTCAAGGCCAGGCTGGATGGGGCTTTGAGCAATCTGGTCTGGTGGAAGGTGTCCCTGCCCATGGCAGGGGGGTTGGAATTAGATAATCTTCAAGGTCCCTTCCAACCCAAACCATTCTGTGATTCTATGATCTCTGTAGCAGCCATTAAGCAAAGTATGAGACATAATTTTCTGTTAAGACTTTCTCTGAGAGCTGTGTCTGGAGGAATGCAGGAGTGGCTTAAAATTTCAGGCTTCAGTGGCAGCTACTTGCTGGGTGAAGGCTGTAAGGCACCTTCATATTCCTATCAATATAGCTTCCAGGTACCTCCATACCATAGCTTCCACTGGTACCAGCAAACAACGGGCATCTTAAACCCATCCACAACAGCCTGGTGTTACAGAGGTCATGCTCAGGTTTCACTAGGAAGAAAATAGGTAAAAATAAATTGTGCTGGACTCAGAGCAACCCTGCTTTCCCCCACACATCCCTGCCCCTTCCCCACTAGTGACATAGCCCTGACCTTTCAGCTTATCCTTCCTCTGGTGCCTGCAACTTGTCTCCCTGTGACAAGAGATCAAAAATTCATCATCACTCTACTGTCAGCTGATAGCTTGGCTTGGTTTGTGCAATCTTAAGAAAGGGCAGGGCACAAAAATCAGCCCAGAAAACCAAAGTGAGACATTTACCATGAGTAAGTGGAATAATAGAACAGATTGCCCAGGGAGGTAGTTGAGGTTCCACCCCTGGAGATATTCAAGGTGAGGCTCAATAAGGTTCTGAACAACTTGATGTACTTGAGGATGTTCCTGCTTACTGCATAAGGGTTGGAGTAGGTGACCTTTAGAAGGTCCCTTCCAACCTGAGCCATTCTACAATTCTATTATTAGCTTTGGGCATGAAAAACAAACAGTAAGTCTGGGGAAATTTTTTAGTTTGTGCAATGTATGTTGATTCTTTGTTGATGTACTCTTTACAGTAAGGAAAGGGACATTTCTGTGGGAACATTTGGCTTGTGGCACAAAAGCTTCTAATTTTGTGCAAATCATATCCTGTTCCTTCTTCTTCCTCCCCCTCAAACTCTCAAAGAATGGTTCTTCTAGAAGTTTTCTGCACACAGGGAGGATGCAGGTGGAGAAAAAGAACAGAAAGGGAGGTTCAGCTTAGTCAGAAAAGACAATGTTCCACCTACAGAAGGAAAATTATCTCTATTAATAGAATGAAAGTTTAAAGGATTTTGTTGGGGAAAAAAGATCAAAACCAAAAAACAAACCCTAGAGCCCTGTAAGTTAACACTCATACTTGTGGAAGGTACAGTATTTACAGCCTCCAAGTCTGCAGAGCTTTGCCTGAAGAAGGATGGTAGCACAAAAAGCAAACATGTTCATTTTCCTCTCCACCTGCCCTGTCCAAATGCCTCAGATCTGAGACCAAATGTTCTCCCCTAACCAGGAGAGAACAAGTCAGTCTCCATGCTGGGGAGGGAATCTCCTCACATGCCCTGCCAGCATCTCCACTGTGACCCCATGTGCTACCAGCAAGAGGGATCACAGAATCACAAAATGGTTGCATTGGAAGAGACCTTTCAAGCTCATCTGGTCCAACACCCCTGCCACAGGCATCTGTCCCCAGATCAGATTGCTCAAAGCCCTGTCCACCCTAGCCCTTAACACTTCCAATGATGGGGCATCCACAGCTTCTCTGGGAAGCATGTGCAAGTGCTTCACTGCACTCTTTGCAAAAAAAAAAAAACTAAATTAAATAATTCTTTTATATGTTAAATCTAAATCTACCCTCTTTGAGTTTAAAGTATTGCCCCTCATACTGTCACTACAGGCCCTGATGTCTTATAATCTCCCTTTAAATGTTGAAAGGCTATAATAAATTCTCCCCGGAGCCTTTGCATCTCCAGGCTGAGCAGTTCCAATTCTCTCAACCTTTCTTCACAAGATAGGTGTTCCAACCCTCTGACCATTTTCACAGCCCTCCTCTGGACCCACTACAACACATCCATGTTCATGTCCATGTCCATATCCATGTCCACATCCATGTCCTTCTCATGTTGGGGACCTCAGAGCTGGATGGAGTACTCCAGGTGAAGTCCCACCAGAGTGGAAAAGAGAGGGGAATCCTTGACCTGCTGGCCATGCTGCTTTTGATGCAGCCCAGGATGTGGTTGAGGTTCTGGGCTGCAAGCACATCCTACTGAGTCAGACCTATTTTTGTTCCACTTGTACACCCAAGTTCTACACCATTGGGTTGCTCCCAGTTTATTAATAGTTAATTAAGCCTGTATTGACACCAAGGATTGCCCTAACCCATGTGCAGAACCCTACACCTGGCGTTGATGAACTTCATAAGGTTCATGTGGGTCTACCCTGGGTGGGTCAAACCTCTCTGGGTGGCATCCTTTCTCTCAAGCAAATTAGCTGCACTAGTCAGTATGGTATCTCTGCAGATCCTACTGTCTATGTCACTGATGAAGATATTAAATAGTGTTAGTCCCAGTATGGATCATTAAGGGACACCACTTGTTACTGGTTTCCAGCTGGATATTGAGCCATTGACTGTAACTCTTTGGACACGAGTATCCAGTCAATCCTTTACCTAACAATCCATCCATCAGTCTCATTTCTCTCCAATTTAGGGGTAAGATTGTTGGGGGACACACATGGACATTTTAGAGTCTTTGCACTGACCAGGTAGATGATACCCATAGCTCTTCCCTTGTCCACTGACACAGTCACTTCATTGTAGAAGGCCACTAAATTAGCTGGGCATGATTTGTCCTTGTTCAAGCCATTTTGGCTGTCTCTAATCACATCCTTGTCTCCTATATGTTTTGACATATTCCAAGAAGATGTGCTCCATGATCTTACCAAGAAATGATGTGAGGCTGACTGGTTGGGTGTCACCAGGAGATGAACAGTCCAGAGGGAAGAGACCTGTCACCCAGTGGACCTGCAGCTCCAGGGGTTTAATTATTTTTAAAGTCAGGAAGGTTCTTGTTGGAAATCCATTGGTGTGGACTGTACAGCTTCTGGTCATAACACCACAGGCTCCTTCTGTTGGCTCTGGTCTTTCTGTCTCTCCATCCTAAAATTTTATATTTCACTGCAAGTGTAGCATTGGAGAAAGGGGGCAAAAATGACACATTTCTTATTCAAAGCCATTCTTGCATGTTAATGTCCTCCCCTCACACTCCCATTTGTCTTATATGAAAGTTTTATGTTTTAAATTCAGCCAAGTCCTCTCCATGCAGGCAGTTTAATATGTGTTCTTATAAACTTGTCTAGCTCTACAATACTTCATACTTTGGATGTCATAAAAGTGAATAATTGCACAACGATTTGGATGCATTTATGGGTTTTGAGGATTTGAGAGAGGGGTGGTTTGGGGTTTTTTTTAGGGTTTGTTTGTTTGTTTGCTTTCTGGGGTTTTTTGGGTTTTCTTTTTTTGTGTGTTTTGCTTTTTTGGGGGGTTTTTTGGGGATTGTTTTTTTGTTGTTGTTGTGTTTTCAGCTTTCTATAGAGAGCTTTTTATAGAGCTTTCTGTGTGACATGTTATTGAACAAGATGCCAGACCACTCCTTTCATCACATCAAAGGCATCTGAGCCTTTCTTTCTCAGGACAAATCTCTCTCCTTCTTTCCAAAGAGCTGCCAGGGCTGGAAGAGGGAGGGAGCTTGGTGGCTCAAGGATGGGACACAAGGGAAGATCTCCTCCCTATCTCTCAGGCTGCAGTTCTGCCTACCTGCTCCTTGGGCCAGGGTGCAGGGGGGTGAGGGTGCAGGGGAGTAAGGATGCAGGGCTGCATCTCCCAGGGCTGAGGCTGCTGAGGTCCCAGCTGCAGTCCCCACTCCCTGTTGAGATGTTATCTGGGGTGGACAGCATGGCCTTGCTGCAAGGACCACCTGAGTCAGCTGGGGTGGGTGTTCCAGCCATTTGTGGTTTTCTATAGGTCTAGGAAAGCCCTGGGACCATGCTTAACAAGTAGGAATGGCTGTGGGGTGTTTTACACAGTCTGTCAGGCCAAAGGTATGGATCAGGTGTGTAATTACTGCAGGAGGGATGCCCACACTTCCAGGTGGAGCTGCTCAAGAGTTCCTGAGGCAACACTGGAAGCTGCTTGCTCCGTGAAGGCTGATAGGACACCTCCATGCCCTATCAACATATCTTCCATCTGTCTTTAAAACCCTCCTTTTCCCTCCTTTCCACCATCTGAGCATGAAGGGATGGCTCAGCCCTGCAATTTCCAAATCAAAGTCAATGCATACTCAGAATAACATCTTTTAGACACATGGAGCTTGAAAAGCCTTCAAGGAGAAGGTTAGTGTTACTTAGCAGAAGAAACACTCTTGAAAAACAATTGGATAAATTCTGGGTGGGCTTTGCCTCACCTCAAAGTATGTATCTAAAAAACCAGACATGCTACTTACCTGCATCTCCCTGAACAATGAAGATGAGATGGAATTCCACAAAGCAATTCATCATCCCTATTTTTAAACATGTCTATCTTCAGGGAAAGGTGAAATTACCATGCAGAACCTACAGGAAGGAGGTCCTCTCCTCTCCTCTTCTCTCCTCTCCTCTCCTCTCCTCTCCTCTCCTCTCCTCTCCTCTCCTCTCCTCTCCTCTCCTCTCCTCTCCTCTCCTCTCCTCTCCTCTCCTCTCCTCTTCCTCTCCTCTCCTCTCCTCTCCTCTCCTCTCCTCTCCTCTCCTCTCCTCCTCTCCTCTCCTCTCCTCTCCTCTCCTCTCCTCTCCTCTCCTCTCCTCTCCTCTCCTCTCCTCTCCTCTCCTCTCCTCCTCTCCTCTCCTCTCCTCTCCTCTCCTCTCCTCTCCTCTCCTCTCCTCTCCTCTCCTCTCCTCTCCTCTCCTCTCCTCTCCTCTCCTCTCCTCTCCTCTCTTCTCCTCTCCTCTCCTCTCCTCTCCTCTCCTCTCCTCTCCTCTCCTCTCCTCTCCTCTCCTCTCCGAATACATAGAATCACTGGGGTCACTGGGCCAGGGTTGGACATCCCTTGAGCTGACACATTTTCCTCCCAGCTAAGGGCTAGGCATCCTAATTTTCAGGCCTCTAGATTTAGCAATGAAATAAAACTAATTTACAGCTCTTGCCATTAGGAGAACAAATTTTCATCTCTGTCCTTTGGGTGAGAGTCACCATAACAGATGAATGATTACTGACCCATGATACCTATTAGAGATTTCAGTTGGGTCATCTCATTTGTTGTTTTAACATGAGAAATTAAGCCCTAGCAGAGCTGTCACAAAAATTGAATTGATAATGAGATGAGCACTGCCTTTACCAGGCCCTCTCTCAAGAATTACATGCAGTAAAAGCTCAGTGATGAGAGGACCTTGAGCCAATGGCCTGAATCACAGAGTTAACTTCAGGGCAGGCAGTGGAGAACCTGTTTCCACAGAAAGTTCTGAAGCAATTAAACTGGGAAACTTCCCACTCCCTTTCTGTCACTGCAGTTGTAACACATTAATTGAAAATGCTCTTTTCCCAGAACTGTTTTGTCTTTCTGGTGGACCTGAGGATGTGAGATCAGCCTTGCAAAGTTGGACCTGCAAGTCACATCTCTTTCTTTCTTCCCATGTCAGCTTTCTCCTCATTCCTCCTGTCTGTGTTGCACAGAGACTTGCTTTAGCTTTTGGGCTTGCTCCAGCACCATTCACTAAAATTATATCAAGTATTGATTGGTAACAGATATATTACAGGGGCAATGCTATTGAGGATACATTAAGTAAATGGAGGAGCAAGTCCAGCCTGTTTTCTTCCTTTCTCCCTGTTGCTGTTTATCAGGAAGGCAATCAGCAGGATCTGTATCTGTCATGGCTTAAGCTGGTCAGAGATCATCCAAATTAATAGGGTATGGAGAAGATTTGGTGTTGTGTTAAATAGCTCTGGACCTGGCACTGTAACACAGTAGTTACACAGATGATCTTTTGAAATGGAAACAGTTCAAGGAAAATCCCCTTGTGATTCAAGAAACTCCGCATTGTGGTGATCTGCCACACTGCTTCTTGCTTCATTATAACTTATTATTGCTCGGTATTTTATTTTCTTTCTGTACTTAGAAAGGTGTCAAACACTGGTGGCAGTGATGGCTGGATACTATTTTTCAAGCCATGCAACTGGTTGGTGAAATAGAAGTGACAGTAAGGGAAAAGGAAGGGGAGACAGCTGCAGCTACAGGCAATAGACATCAGGGTGACACTGGCAGAAGATGAGAGGAATGTGAATTTTTCAGGCTGAGAAACTGAGGTAAAAAACAGTTTTAAGCAGCAACTTTATACTAAGATATGTAGCAAAGTAAACTACAGATCTTTCTTAGCAGTCAGATATGAAGATGAGCATCAGTGACACCAGTAAACTGACTGGCAAATGCCCTTATACTGTAGTTCCTTGCTACTGGCCTTACACAAGTATCTGTAGTTAGAGGAACGCAAGCTGAACATTCAGACAAGCCTGTATATGAAATAACATCCAGATTAAGTTAAAGCATCTAAAGCTGTAGAGCAACAGAGTTACAGCTAAAACTTCCTTCCCAGCTCAGCCTGCTCTTGTCCTGATTCTGGTATGACTTGGCTGCAAGGGAGCTGAGGGTGAAGAAGCCAGACTCAGAGGAGGATGTTTGGTTTTCAACACCTACACTCAGCTGAGACAAATCCCACCCTGCTCCTGCCTTGGTTCCTGAGCCTCCTGGCCTTCCTCAGCCCTTTGATTATGTTTCTTGCTGCCTGGCTCCACACTGCCTTGTTCTTGCATGGTCTCAAACATAGCCCTTCTGTTGCCCCCATGTCCTTCTTCTTATGAGTACCTTTAGGAACTTAGACTTTTCTAGTAATATATCTGCTCTTCCTTGAATAGCTGAGCCATGAGACAGGATCAGTAAGATCTCACTCTAATCTTTGCACACTTTCAGAGTCTCAGCTGGCCAGCTGGAGTACCTCCATGCCCTCTTCTTGCTGTGTGAAGATGTGCTTTATGGAAGACATGAAGGCACAGACCCCAATTGCTGTGCACAACCAGAATCAGTTGATTGTGTGGTTTGTTACACATATACAGCATCCTAATATCTATTGATTGATCTACAATTTGCACCTCAAAGTGCTCTCTCTACTACCATAAAACCTTATCTATCCATTCCCACCGGAGGTACATGGTACCAGGACGTAACATCAGTCAGATGGCAAATTCCTTAAAGTTATTTACAGCTCTTTGTTCTTCTTCAGGGTCAGTGAGTGCCAGGGAATTTGCAGCACTCCTGTATCCCACTCAACCTTCTCCTCTCCTCTTCTCCTACATCTGCTTTGACACTGACTGTCACGCTGACAAACTCTGTAACACCTGATGCCTTGTGTGAAAGAGTCCAGTGCCAAAGCAAGCATCCCTGTTTTCACCACGGCTTGCAGCCTTTAAAGGACAATGATGCACAGGTCTTATGTGCAAGGCCTAAACTGCCAAATAAAGAGTGTTTAGGGGCAGGTCTCTTCCCAAACTCAGGTGACACTGCCTAACTTAGACACAACCCTTGACTGAAGGGACAAAGGCAATGTGAGCCCTGAAGGTGATCAAGGTCCAGACCTCAAATTCAGACCTCATCTCTAATTTATCAGCCTTTATCCAGGTCAGAAAAACAGACCAAGAGCCATTCCCTGACACTGAAGACAAGTGGTGCAGCTTTTCTTCATGTGGTTTTACTCACCCTTCACACAGAGTGGACTCTGCATTGTGCCTGGTGGGAACAGTCCCTGGTCTCTCTGAACCAACCCACCAAAGAGACCACTTGCTAGCATGGGCCATATCCAGGGAGATGCTGGGCATCACACAGCATGGATAATTGCAAGCTGGTGCTGTGTCCATGGCCTGCTACAGCTTGGTGGATAAAGTCATACACAGATTTCCCATGGCCAGAGGTGGCTCAGCTTGTGCAGGTTCACATCACAGGAGTTCATGTGCTGCCTCCCAAGCCCTTGAAGGTTAATGGTTGCACAGAGACTGCCAGCCTTCAGGGACGTCTTTTGGCACCTTTCCTAAGCCCTTGGCCGTTTGGAAGGGAAAATAATAAGCACTTTCCTGTGGAAGGCTCTTTTTTTTTTTGGCATCTTGTGACAAGATGCAGCTATGTGCCACGTACGTGTTTGTTTTCATAATGCACTATGTAAAAAAAACCATCTTTTCCTTCAAGTGCACATTGTGTCAGCAGCTCTTTTGGACTGATTTCAACTCCTCAGCCTTGCTGCAGCTCTCCTACAGCTAGAAGAGGGCATTCAGGCCTTACCTTCCCTGTCAGCTGAAGAGTCATACCACTGTGCAAACTGCCCTTGAAATCAGTGTGGTTGCTATATTAGAAATACTTAGCACATAAGTTGTAGGACATGGAGGCAGAGCATGTTACCAGGCATGAGGAGCATGCAGTGAAGCTGCTGTACAAGATCATTTCAGAATCCTGCACAGGCTCTTTGCCCTCTGACCTGCTTGGCTCAGAATTTTAAGGGAAGGTGTTCTTGTGAGGGTATACAGCTAAACCCATCCAAACTCCATTCAGCCAGAAATGGAACTGGGATTTTCAACGTGTTAGATTTTGATCATTTTTTCACACTTTAAATCACAGGAGGTGTCCCTCCCAATGCATGGGGGGTTGGATCTTGATGATCTTTAAGTTCCTTTCCAGCTATAATTCTATAATTCTATATAATATTCTATATTATATTATATATGTTGTATTATATTATAGAATTCTATATTATAGAATATATATTCTAATATATATTAAATTCTATATTATAGAATTCTATATATTCTATATATAATTCTATATAATTCTATATAATTCTATAATTCTATGATATTTTTATTTTTTTAATGCTGATATGCCCACACTCCAGGTTTGATGCTAAAATGAGTTTTCCCACCCGATTTATGCACTTTCACCTGATTCTGAGGATTACAGAATTACCTTGAAGATCATGAAGTCCAACTGTTAACCTAACATGACAATTCCTTATCTAAAACATATCCCTGAGTCCTATGTCTAAAAGACTTTGAAATATCTCCTGGAATGGTGACTCCAACACTGCCCTGGACAGTCTGTTCCAATGCCTGAAATGTTAAAGGATGTTACTAGGTGGGCAGTGGTTAAAGAACAATAAAACAGAAATGGAAGTGGCATACATACATCTCAGTATGTGGCTCCACAGGGCTTGATGGTGTACAAAATGATAAATAATTACAAACGAGCTGTCATTATTGCTGTATGCTGTAATAGTGAGACGAGGGAAAGAATGGGAAATACCTGTGTGAGTTTTCATGTGCCCAAGCATTTGAAAGCCAAGAAGACCACTGTAAGGATCCATACAGAAGGTGGTTTTATAAGTCCATCAAGGAGATCTATGTCTATGCATGTAACTGATAAAGGTGTATCTTGTGTGTTCACAAACCTGAGCCTATAAAAAGAGAAGCTCATTTAACAGGGAAGGTCTTTCTCTGTGAAAAATGTTAATGCTCTTTAGATGTGCCAAATTGATTTCTTTGTCTTCAAGCACGAATATCAATTAAGCTGAGGTTATGTCCTAGCTTAAAAGCAGGATGAGATTTATGTGAACAATCAGTTTCAGTTACAGGGAATTAATCTTAAGTGTATAGTACAGGCATAGGAGTACATCACTTTCCTTTTATGTCATTTGTTTCCTGATACTGGCACTCTGGAGCAAGGGTATCTCAAGTAAATGTGGCTCCTCATTAGGGATCCAAATCCCATCAGCACAAGTACAGACACCTGGCAAAGGGTCACATTCGGTCAAACATGCTCAGCTGTGCAGGTGACATCATCTTTTAATGAAGGCACCTCAAGGTTTTATAGACTTTGCTGGTAGAGGAGCTTTTGCTCCAGGGGGAAAAGCAGATGCTGAGCAGCCAGAGCAGGTTTCACGTGCACTGGAGAGGTACGTTTCTCACTTGGCTGCTTTTGCTCTGCTACCAGCCTCGTTGTTTCTGCTGTTCTTATTTCTCTGGGACTGAGCATAAAAGGTACCTTGAAAAGGGGCCACACAGAAAGGGTGAACTGCTATAAGCTCAAATTCTTTGCTGAACAAAGTCAGCACAGCTCTACTGCAGCCACTGCACCTCCACTACAAAGCTATGCTGCTCGGAGCAGGAGAGTCACAGAGACAGCAGAGGCTTTCACAGGTTGTGTGCTGACATGAGGGAAGATAAATTAAGGATCCAGTTGTAGTTTTTGAGGATTGTATTTTACAGGAGAGAGTAGCTAAAAAAATCCAGGCTGCAGTTCACTGCAGCTCCACAAGATGTGTGGGTATGGTGTTATACTTGTAGCTTAAGGCACTTGTGGTTTCAGCTGAATAATGACCTTGCTTCAACAGGAACACGAGAGAGTGTTGCTTGCCCTGACCCCTTCCACCATCAGGATACTGCTGTGAGAAGTAGGAGATGTGCCTCCCACCCATGGGAGAAACTCCTTGTTTCTAGGGTGCTCTGCAGGCAGTGAATGAAATGTGGACTGAAAGCTGCTGCTGGAGAGTTGTCTTCTCCTGCCCTCTGTGCTGTCACTCCATTGGATACATTCACTAATTAAATATAGGATCTAGTTCTTTGGGGAGCATGGAACTGCCTGCTTTTACACCCAGAGGAGTACAAGTGGGAGATGCTGATGTGAGCAACATGATGTCCTAAGATGTCAGCCCTTTAGGGGCAGGGCTAGGCACATCAGCACATTTCCAGTGCCAGTTTTAATGTACCAGGGTTCTTACAGTGCCTAAAAGATCAGGTGAGTCTTGTTGAATTAGAGACCAGATAATTAGAGACAGATAATTGCAAGTTGGTGCTGTGCCCATGGCCTGTTACAGCTTGGTGGATAAAGTCATACACAGATTTCCCATGGCCAGAGGTGGCTCAGCTTGTGCAGGTCCATATCACAGGAGTTCATGTGCTGCTTCCCAAGACCTTGAAGGCTAATGGTTGCACAAAGACTGTCAGTCTTCAGGGACGTCTTTTGGCACCTTTCCTAAGCCCTTGGTCATTTGGAAGGGAAAATTAACACTTTCCTGTGGAAGGCTCTTTTTTTTTTTTGGCATCTTGTGACAAGATGCAGCTACGTGCCACGTACGTGTTTGTTTTCATAATGCATTATGTAAAAAAACCATCTTTTCCCAACAAGTTGTGCTCACAGACAGGTAAAGGAAACAGCACAGTTTGCCCCTGGCTAAGTCACCACCCATCATGAGGGCTTATCCATCCCTAAGTACTGGGGGACCACTGAAAACCTTGGGTAACTCAATCTGTTGACTGCAGAAGAGTTAGAAGAGTCTATTCTGTGACACCACACCTGAGCTTGCACCAACTGAGTTTCATAGAACCAGCTGAGAAAAAGGGGACACCTCGAATTAAGGTATTTGGAAGGTGACTTCAGAAGGAGGGATAAGGTACTGGAGGTCTCTGTTCTGCCTATAGGAGCTGAGCCTGGTGGTGCCTGTGGCTGCAGAAGAGGATGGGGAAAATGAAGCCAGGCTCAGTCAGGGATTCAGTCTGAAATACTAGTATGGAGGTTAACTAGATGTGGGCATACAAAACTGGTGGCATGCTAAGAGGTGTACCCTGCATCCTCACCAACACTGCTGATTTTAGTGTCCAGCAAAAAATGGCTTGTCAATCTGTGCATCTATAAATCACTTAGGCCTTGACACCCTTGCAACATCCTCTCTTCCAAGGGATATAGCACTACCCAGGGATCCAGCACCTGCCTCTGGTTCAGCCATTCCCTCAGCTCAGACCACTGAGGAAGTACTGGGAGAAAGTCTGAAGAATGGTGACTTGTGAGACAGGAAAAGTGGAAAGGCAAACAGAGTTAGGATTGCTGAGATGGGAATAGGATTCAAGAAGAAAAACATCAGCACTGGAAGATATAAAACCTTAGATGGTCACACAGAGAACTGGAAACTGGAAACTCAGCAAGACTGAGGGCCTGACACAAGTGCAGTAGAAACCAGCCCTTCCTCACCTGATGTCTTATGGGGGACATTGAGTATATATTAATGCTTAGCCTGGCAGCACATTAAATCCCCATTATCTCTTGTCTGTGTCAACCAGTAAATAACCAGGTTATATTTCAAAGTTGTGTACATCCTGCTTGCAGAGTCTCTTTGTGCATAGCAAAAGGCATCTGAACAAAGTGACCTAGAAAAGGAAGGTTACACTTTCCTCTCTCCAGCTTAGTGTGACCAATAAAGGAAAATCTGGTTTCTTTGTTCCTGATCTCCCTTTTAATCTTCACCTTTCCTCCAGTAAATGAAAACAAACCACTTCTGTTGTGATGTGTTTGTGGGGGGGGTCACCACAAAAGCAAAGGGATAAAAGATGCAGCCAAACTTGTATTTCTACTTGTACATAAGTGGAAAATGTTGGATGTAACATATTGTTGTGCTGACTCTTTCTAAGGACAGAAAGTCAGATTTTAGTAAGAGCCACAGAATAAAACACCTTTGAAGGTCTGAGCCATTTAGGTGGTAGAAGGTGACATTCTGCTGGGCTGGAGTATCTACAATCTCAAAAAGAGCAGCCTGGTTAAAGTTTTAAGCACTGTGTTTCAAAGTCTGGAGATCACAGAAAGGTTTCAAAAGCAACTGAAAGAAAAACTCTGATTCATCTTACCTTATATCACAGGTTCACAGGCATCTGCATGTGATCTACTCAATACAGGCTCTCCTAACAGTCTGAATAAATAGGATCGTCCTCTGGGCTTGCCTCCTGATCTACTTTTGCATCTAATCCAGAAATGCCTATTTTCACCAGGTGAAATGAGACCTTGCCTTTATTCAGGAATCTTCTGAATTTGACACCAGAGAAGAGCAGTGTGCAAGAAGGGAGTAGTCACTGAGGCTGTGAGAGGAAACCAAAATAAGTTGCATTGAGTCTGGCAGAGATGGGGTTCTCTTTCTTCACAGCAGCCCTTATGGTGCTGTGCTCTGGATTCGTGGCAAGAACAGTGCTGATAGCACACAGATGTTTTTATTATCACTGCTTGCTCAGCATCAAGGACTGCTCTGTTTCTCCCCAATGAGTTGGTTGGGTTTGGGTGAGAGGTTTGGGACACAGCCAGGACAGCTGATCCCAGGGGATCAAAAGGATGCTCCATACCATATCATGCCACGTTCAGCAATGAAAGTGTGGGTAGTCTTTTCAAAGTAGTCTTTGCTTGCAGACCAGCTGGACATTAGTCTGCTGGGGGGACTTGGCAGGTGACTGCATTTGCATAATTTGTTCTTTTTTTCCTCTCTTTCTTTCACTTATTAAACTGCCTTTTCCCTGACCTTTGAGTCTGTCTTGCTCTTGCTCCTCTGATTCTCTCCCCCATCCTGATGGTGGGGGGTAAGCAAGTGGCTGGTCAATGCTTAGTTACTGGTTAGGGTTAACCCACGTCAAAGGGCAAATAGGGCAAGAAATGTTAGTTAATATCAAAAGGAGAGGAAACCAGAAAATGGGCATTGATATGAAATAAACCAAACTCATCAGCTCCTAGCAGCATTGCTGAAATGTGAAGGAAATAGGAACAGCAGTTCCACAGCTCACATGTCACAGAACAGGCAAGGAGCCACAGCCCGAAAGTAGCAGTTCTACTGGAAGTTTCTAACACCTGGTTGCATCAGACATTAAAATAACTTTCCCACTTTGTATAAGGTCTCAGCAATATTACTATTGTAATCCTGAAGATCCTATTTGAACAATGCCAGCAGCAAGGGCACCCACACTTAATGAAAAAGCAGTTTGACAAACAGCACTGAAACATGACCCAGTGCTAAAACTGAAAAAACAGGGAGTTAAAAAAAAAAAAGAAAGGAAATAGTGAGAATAAAACATTTAGAAAGAAACTTGTGTTTGTGCCATTTATAGAAAAGATGGTTCAAAGCACTGAGCCACCTCTGTGTACAGTTCAGTGAGAGGAACTTTGCAATACAAAGCTGAGACAAGGCAGTGACAAACAAACGATCTGGTCCTCAGCATCCACCACCATGATGCTGAGAAAATACAGGGTGTGCAGTCAGCCCACATGATAGCAGTAACCTCAGACCCATATTGGATCACCCATGGGGAACAATTGCCCATGAAGTTTGAAGAGCTGATGCACATCACACACCAGTTGGCTGCCATGGAGGAATCACATGGAGAGCAGCCAGGCAGAAAGGGAGCTGGGAGTCTGGATTGGCAGGAAGCTGAACATGAGCCAGCAGTATGCCCAGGCGGCCAAGAAGGCCAATGGCATCCTGGCCTGTATCAGGAACAGCGTGGCCAGCAGGTCCAGGGAAGGGATTCTGCCCCTGTACTCAGCGCTGGTGAGGCCACACCTCGAGTCCTGTGTCCAGTTCTGGGCCCCTCAGTTCAGGAAGGAGATTGAGGTGCTGGAGCAGGTCCAGAGAAGAGCAAGGAGGCTGTGAAGGGACTCCAGCACAAGTCCTGTGAGGAAGGGCTGAGGGAGCTGGGGGTGTTCAGGCTGGAGAAGAGGAGCCTCAGGGGAGACCTCATCACTCTCTACAACTCCCTGAAAGGAGGGGGTAGCCAGGGGGGGGTTGGTCTCTTTTCCCAGGCAACTCTCAGCAAGACAAGATGACATGGTCTCAAGTTGTGCCAGGGGAGGTTTAGGTTGGATATTAGAAAGAATTTCTTTACGGAGAGGGTGATCAGGCATTGGAATGGGCTGCCCAGGGAAGTGGTGGATTCTCCATCCCTGGAGGTTTCTAAGAAGAGACTG